>NC_088643.1:92991551-93054051 GCF_964019385.1 Sycon ciliatum
ACTCATTTCTGGTACCTGTACGAGAGCTTCAGCGTGGTGGCTGGCAGCAGCCTGGACGCTTTGCTGCACGTGGTCTAGGGCAGTCCCGTCAGCAGAGACCGTCCTGTTGTTTTTTGTAGAGCTTGCAGGCTCTGGTGGCACCGTACTTCCGGCCGTACTCGAACTCTTCATCTGGTGCGTCTGGCTGTTTGAACTGGAGTTTGAACTTGAAGTGCGTACGGTACTTTGGCCTCGTGGTTTCCTCGGGGCCGAGGGTGGCAGGCCCTTCGAGCCTGCAACAATGGTGGACTTTTGTAGGCCAGACAATTCTTCTGGAATTTCCTTCAGCTGTTTCGCCATCTCGTCAAGTCTCCGCTTCAGGCACTCTTCGTGGTCTCTCGTCTCTCTCACCAATGTCGTGAGGGTTTGCACGACGGCAAGCACGGAGTGCTCAATACAGTACCTGGCAATGAGCACAGCAGTTTCATGTGAGCCTCACCGACAACGACTGAGGGGCTGCTTTCCACCGTCTCGCCCATGGCGAGAACTACGTTTCCTACAACTCCGAACTACCACTACTATCCGAGGCTAATCTACCTACCTCCAGTCCGGCCTGGTGCCGGCTGGGTTGCCCAAAAAAACACTGGAAATCTATGAGCTAAAAAACATGCATCCTACCGTCCTGGCTATGGTTCATCTCTTTCTAATCTTACTCCCAGCCTCATGCTATCCCCACTCAGGCTGCTAATGATCCAGTTTATTTCCCTGATGATCGTAGTGATACGTGAAACTCAGAGTTGCGACACAGCTTTCCCTCTCCCTTTTGTACAGTTTATTTAACTACGTGTGAAAGATTTTTTTTCAGAAGACAAAGAAAACGCAACTGGATACGTAAGGCTGAAGGCAAAAACTGACTCCAACACAATAGGAACACCCACGTCTGCACCAGTGACACGTACTTGGCTATAGCAAGTAGAATAAATAACCAAACTAGTACTTCCTCCGCCCAGGCAAAATTTTCGCTTATCTCCTTCAGCCCAATGACAGGTGTCTGACAGCAATTTTTGCATCTTGTGCACTTCACCATCACACAAATCTGCTCGTTCAGGCGTACCAGTTCCAAACAAGTCGGCGAAGTCGGCAAAGAGTAAAGAAACATCTAGAGTAGAGCACGTTGAATGCGAGTGAACTGGTAAAAAAGACACGAAGTCAGTCACCAGTCAAGGTGGGTGCTGCTAGAGTACCACTGCTGGCACTGGAGTACAGAGCAGAGGTGTCATGTTGCGAAAAGCTAGTGTGTTTGATTGCATCCTGCTCAAGGTGTGTGTACGGTAAAAATGCACGCGAGCTTGAAGCTGAGAAAGCCACTCAGCGACGCTCGCCCACATACTGCAAAATGAACCAGAATCGGCACTGGGCAAAACAGTTGGAAAAGAAAGGCTTCGATGACAGGGTTGTCACTCGCCCAGCTCATTCGCCTGATGTCAACGTGAACGGTCCAGCAAAGCGACGCTGACTGAGCTCGCCAGCTTCGGCTGGAAAGAAACACAACCGATCGTACTCGTGAAGGAGGTGAAGCGCTTGGGAAAAAAGTGTCGATAGAAAATATTTGCGCTTCTGGAAAGTGCGAAGTACTACCCGACAACAAGTGCTGCGTCGGCTGATGACAAAGGATGCCCTCTACATTTTTCGACTTGGAGAGTTTCTCTTGATGTTCAACGACTCCTCAACTCATTCTGAGTCGTTATAAGCCGTTCTGAAAACCTGGAATGTATCAGTAAAAACTGTAAAGATAAGCGAAAATTTTGCTTGGGCGGAGGAAGTACATTACTACGTGACCTTGACCAGCACCTGGTGAGTGAAACATCTCGTTTCACAGAGGTGGGCCAGATGTGTGCTGTACTCATCCCCTTTCCCTTAATAATAATAATAATATTGACTGGTTTTGAGGGAAAGAGACAAACGGGAAAAGTCTGAAGAAAAAACTGACTGTCACCACCAGGACTCGAACCAGGGACCCTCGCTTGTAGCCAGCGACGCTCTAACCACTGAGCTATGGTGTAGTCGTCATCCAAGCAGAGACCGTTCAACGTTTTCTTCAGACTTCGTAACTCACACTTCCTATGAATCCACACAGGCGGGTGGGACGCAGCCCTCACTGTAACCCACACACTTCACGTACAAACTAGCACGCGGGGAGCCCCAAGTCATAAAATATTGACTGGTTTTGAGGGAAAGAGACAATAATAATAATAATAATAATAATATGTAAAAGAGAAAAGGACATATGGATACGAGTTTAGAGTAACTCTCCATCACTGTAACATGATACTATATACAGTCAGAAAGTGCAATAACTAGGCACAAAACTGACAGAGTACTGAGACATTCGACGTCCTGACACCTAACTTTAACACATCTCCGTAGCGCTAACCGACAGCCTTCCAACTTGGAAGGTTCAAGGTTATGGAAAGACCAAAGAGGGGAAGGCAAGCGCAACGAAAACGAGCAAAAGCTACAGTCCCAACGGAACAAAGAATGTCGATTGTTACTGGACGATGACGAGACCAGTACGATATTTGACAAAGCGGTCTAACTACAATTCGAAGCAGCAAAGCAGCACACCACCCAACTTGGGTGGGTCATAAATATCAAAGATAAGTAAAGAAAGGGAAGCTTTGCGAAAACGAATTGTACAAGCCGAAAGCCAAACTCCTACAGTACTCCTCATGCATAACATTGTGATGGACTAGTTGACTACAAAACAAGTTGTTTCACACGACGTACGTTTCGCCGCATGGTTCGTGACGGCTCATCAGGTGTGCAATTTGAAACTCATATGTCCTTTTCTCTTTTACATATATTTATGGCTCAACATCCGAGTTTCAAATAATAATAATAATAATAATAATAATAATCGAGAACTACTGATCTAAATTCACAAACAATTTCAACGTAAACAAATTCTTTTTCTGCCTACACAAAATCGGCCTGGTGGTAAAAATGTAAATAGACTCCAATACACGCAAATACCTTTGACTACGTGAACGAGACCAAACAGAAAAGCAATCATCAGCATAACTAGAACGACAATCACTATTCTGAACAAGATGGTTGGCGATAGAAGATTCATACACCCTAACAACGCTACTAGAACCAGTACATACTTTGGAATTACGTGACAATGAAACCGACCTGACATTCCTTGCCGCTACTGCCAATCCAGACGAGGCCGATGTAGATGTCCCTACCAAAGGCACGTCCGTTGCTGGCACTGCCTGCTGCGATGATGCTCCCTTTGACGTTCCAATGGCTGTTGATGTTGATGAAGAGGAGGAGGGAGATGAGGAAGACGCTGACGACGACGATGACGACAACGACGGAGACGATAAAGACTCTGCTAACCTCGCCCTAGAGCGAGTCACTGGTCCCGCAGACACACCATCCGGTGGTTTCTTCGGTGGCCGGCCACGCTTTTTGCCACTTAGTGGTGAATAATAATAATAATAATAATAATAATTTTACAAAAAGTCGGAGGCGGATAATACTTTAATAACGAAGGTACGTGTTAGGTCGTAAGTATCCACGCAAACACACATCCAGTCAAAATAAGGCACTTGTCAAAGTATCCGAACGTTTTCGGTCCCTTCTCATCAAGGATTATACAGGGAATGGCTCAAGTTGGAAAGACTAAAACTTATATAGCGTAAAGATATGAGATAACAACACTCGTGACAAGGTGAAAAAAAGTATCAAGTTCAGCACGACACAAAACTCGAAGGACATAATAATAGCGACAAGAACATAGTGAGCAAATTAAGTTACATTGTTAACACCTCGACGAGGAGTAACACCAAACAATTGTAGCGACAACACATTTTCTTTTTGTACGCAAAGTTCAGGATCTAACTTACGGATATACAAAGCTTCTAACACAGCCAGATGCAACGCACATCTACCACGTGACAATATTGAGAACACATTATCACTGTACAACTCACGACAATTGGTACGGGCTGACAGATGTTGCTTGATGGACGAAGTGCGATTCTTAGCTCCGTTGGGTGTAGTCTCCTCCAATGTCCCGTCATCTCGCCTCACTACACCCAACGGAGCTAAGAATCGCACTTCGTCCATCAAGCAACATCTGTCAGCCCGTACCAATTGTCGTGAGTTGTACAGTGATAATGTGTTCTCAATATTGTCACGTGGTAGATGTGCGTTGCATCTGGCTGTGTTAGAAGCTTTGTATATCCGTAAGTTAGATCCTGAACTTTGCGTACAAAAAGAAAATGTGTTGTCGCTACAATTGTTTGGTGTTACTCCTCGTCGAGGTGTTAACAATGTAACTTAATTTGCTCACTATGTTCTTGTCGCTATTATTATGTCCTTCGAGTTTTGTGTCGTGCTGAACTTGATACTTTTTTTCACCTTGTCACGAGTGTTGTTATCTCATATCTTTACGCTATATAAGTTTTAGTCTTTCCAACTTGAGCCATTCCCTGTATAATCCTTGATGAGAAGGGACCGAAAACGTTCGGATACTTTGACAAGTGCCTTATTTTGACTGGATGTGTGTTTGCGTGGATACTTACGACCTAACACGTACCTTCGTTATTAAAATAATAATAATAATAATAATAATACGAAGTAGTGGTTGCGACTTCGGCGATAATTTGTAAGAAAGGGTTTGCTCCCCACACCGGAGCTCGCGCTATTCCGCCGACTTTACTTGACACTTGACTGACTCACGACTGCCATCCAGAGCACACGAGAAGTCCATCGAACCTTCGACTCGGCAAACCTGCAAGAAAGCACCACTCCCTGCTCAATACACAGTGTTTCAGGGAATTCACCCCTCATCAGTTGAGCTTGAGTAGGCTGAGGAAGATTGTGCCTGAAGAGCACCACTTATATAGTGCTCTCCAGGTACAAACATCACCAGGGATACAAACTTACAGAGACGCTCCGTTTCCAGCGCGACAAACACCTCGTGAACACCAGATAGCAGCGTGAGTCAGTGTCGCTCCTGGACGGTGAGACACTGTGTATTGAGCAGGGAGTGGTGCTTTCTTGCAGGTTTGCCGAGTCGAAGGTTCGATGGACTTCTCGTGTGCTCTGGATGGCAGTCGTGAGTCAGTCAAGTGTCAAGTAAAGTCGGCGGAATAGCGCGAGCTCCGGTGTGGGGAGCAAACCCTTTCTTACAAATTATCGCCGAAGTCGCAACCACTACTTCGTACTGTTGTGCCCAGCGCGGGCTTGCGACTAGTTGGTTTGGAGGTGAATAATAATAATAATAATAATAATACAGGTCGCATGTCTCCCAAATAATGGGTTCCACGCATCTGTCAACTGTTTCATCATGAAATAGGTTGCAGCAGGAAGAATAGCATACGAAAAAAACCATGTACAGGTTCTAGCACATGACAAGTACATGCCATTTTTTTACACCGATGTACATTTGTCAATAAAGTCCAGCCATAGCTTTTTGTCCCGTGCAGTGTTGAGGCAATCCTCGAGCGTGTGTCCGAGAGGGGACTTTCCCTTACCAATGATAATTAGTCGGTATCCAATTGTATATGGATTTCTGCAGCCACCAATAGATCTCTCACATTCCCAGCATCACAATGCAACCAGATAACCTTGTTTTGCACTGGCTGGTTGAGAAATGAAAGTTTTATTATGTAAAACAAGTGAGTGTTACTGCGGGGATTCAAAAGAAAAGGAGTCCTGACTCTGACAGATTTGTTTTTACTGTTCTTTTATGAGATCTTTAACATGAGGGATGCACCCAGTGTGCAAAGAGTGCTCAACATGGCGCCGAGGTAGAGTGTCGGCTGTGCATGAGCCTCTGACATACAACCCGCACCGAGCCTTTCTGTCCACTGTTTGACTGTTCTTTGATGTATTGTTTAGTGTTGGCCGGCCTGGCAGTTTCAAGATTGAAGAACCACCGTGCGGTGCTGCAGTGGATAGTAAGCTTGCCAAGCCGACGTGTCTCACCCCGAGTGGTTTTGTACCGGTCTGTGAGTATAGCAGTGCGCCGTATAGCCTCGTTCCGCCGCCATCAGTGTTAGCGTACATCTGTGCTATACATGTACTTACGGCCGTGTATCAGCACAGCGTGTGATCATGGGCAGAGGGCTGTCTCATCACTGTTACCAACACTGCGGTCTGGTGCGCTGCTACCGGTGTTGCTGGTGTTACCCCTCAGCTGCAGATGCATCACTTGAAATAACAGGGATGAATTTACTGTCATGTTTTTGCATAGCAGTTTTTGCTATGCAAAATCTCAATTGTGGCGTAAGCTACAAAAAGCATGGATAGCCTGTACATGTATGTATGGCAGTTTTCTGCGTGTCACTGTCATTTTTGAGTAGCAGTAGATCGATTTTGCGTAGCAAACTGCGATGCGATACCGGATAAATTCATCCCTGAATAATACATACATGTACGGTGTAGTGTCTGTATGGTACCTTCACTTGACTTCAAGTACCAGCGAACGTATGCCATTGACGATCAACGTATTGAATACTGAGTCCTATATACATCTTTACAGAATTTATGGACATCTACACTTTCTAGGTTTTTTTGAGCTTGAGATTTTTCGATAGGACATCAATATATTTCTGCTGATGCTGAGCTGCTAGACAATGCAGTGTTACTTATTGGTCTTTGATCATTCGCCCAAAAGCCGGATAACTGTTACCGCTAGTGATTTTAGTTTTCGAATAATGTAAATGTATAGCCACATGACGTATGCTTGTTGCTCTTCTTCAAAGGAAGCCCTAGTTATGTTTAGATAGCTGCTTAGTTCAGAGAATAGTCGGGTAGTTACGAGATGTAGATGGTAGACTATAATGGCACACCGACTGCCAGAGCGCACACTGGTGCTAGCGCTATGGTAGATAGCTTTCAGCTGGCTGGTTCCAGCGTTCTAACTTTCCCTCAGTGTTGTTATTCACTTTGCCATGCAATACCTTCACACCATGAACATTGTTTTAGTTTATCAAAGATGGTTATCCTTGCCGTCTGGGATGCTATCTCCCTTTTTTGTTTCTTTCAGTTATAGGACTGTGCTAACTCTTAACCACCACCACCACCACCACCACCACCACCACCACCACCACCACCACTGCAGGTCGGTGGATGAATTGTAACAGTTATACAATGGCAGGCCCGTAGCACTCGGCCCGGCCATGACCGGACGGACCCGTTGAGAGAAAAACCCCGTTGACCGGCATAATTGGTGCAAAACTGGCTTTTCGTGATGTTTTTTTTTCGGGTCAGTCAAGTAGCCCATTTGGCAGGACAGCCTGAAAGTGAAATTCCGTAGTACATGTACACGTACTAGCGCTGTAAACTCGCCTGAGTTTCACGCGCAAGACGTAACGACTGTACTTTGCTTGCTGCCGGAGTGATCGCCCTGCACTGCACTGCTTACATCTTTGACCCCAGCACTGGCAACATGCCCAAGAAGTCCGTGGACTGCTTACGGCGTGGGGGCTCCGCTGCCGCTGGAGATCACAGCACACAGACAGTACACATCAGGGAGTAGTACTACTCCCTGGTACACATGGTACAAGTCATGAGAGAGGTCGGATGTCGATTGTCTACGACTAGCCAGCCTATGTTGTTGTTGTTGTTGTTGTTGTTGTTGTTGTTGTTGTTGTTGTTGTTGTTTTATTTTACTATGAAGTATGATGTCATTCACATTATCATTATGTCCGGGCCCGTAGATCCACTCGGCCGCGGCGCCGGGATAGGACGCCACTGTGACAGCCGGCAGCCAGCAGTAGACCTTTTGTTTCTCTTCCTTTACTGTAAAAGCCATAATTATTATAACGAAGTGCTAACTCTAACGAGTTAACGAGGAGAAATCTGTCGTTAAAGTAGAAATCGATACATATACTGTCCTATTGAGCGTTGAGAATGAGTGAGAGTCGTTACCTTTGGCACACGTAAACTTGTCAATTTCGGGAAATCGTTATATATGCGCCTCGTTAGAATAATGGCTTTTACAGTACTTCTTTTAATTATTATTTTATACTTTGAGCACAGAACCGGTTACCACCAGATGAAGCAGAAGCAAGGACAGGAAGTAAGATACGTACGAAGACAGCTGAAATCAAAATAAATGGTAATGGAAGCAAGGACTAGGAAGTTAGGTGGTCGCTACAAGGACAGTCGTACTGAGCTGCGCTGGTGAGTGGTGAGGCTACTGGCACTCCACTGGCCGAGAGGTCTCAGTAGGGAGGTTTAGTCACTAGTCCCACGTAGTCCGTGGGTACTTTACGTGTGTGTACCACGTGATACTCAGTGACCCACGTACAGACGTTTTCTGGTTCACGACATACCGTGTATGGAGGCTCACCCGTACCCACGTTCCACCAGAACGTGGGTGAAAATCAGAATGGAGCGCATTGTGCGAGCTGTGAGGGTGCTCAGCTGAAGAAGTTTCCGAAGCACGAAATCAAAATATTGGATGAGCTTCTTAGGCCCGGGTAGCTTCGTCTTTGACCAGGTTTGGGCCTTTCGCTTCATGCTTTTGTTTGTTCCGTGTGACTAAACACAACATTAGTAGTATAGGGGGAGGGGGTTCTGGCTCACCTTCCAGGTGAGCCAAAATCGACTTTGTCGATCGGCCCTTCGGGCCTCCCTCCAAAGTCTCCCCCTCCCCCTATACTACTATAGTACTAATTTTACAACTCCAACCACTGATCCCATGTTGGCTCAACCCCGTTCCAGAAAAGTGAGTCAACTTGCTGTCTCCGAGAAAATCGAAAGTGAGCCAACTTCAGCTTTTTCATTTACCCCATCTTGGCTCACTTCGAGGACTGATGTGGGATCGGTTTCTGAGCCAACTTCGGGTGGTTCAGCTTTGGATGAGGATTCACCACCATCAAGCGGTAACTCATACCCATTTACCATCTCGTCATCAACAATATATTTCCCAACTTCTAGCTCTCGTGTTATCTTTTCAGCATACTCAACTGTTTCCTGTTTTAGTTTTGCTAAGGGATGGATCAATTCCGCATTTATCTTTTCATCATACTCAATTGCCCCCTGTTTTAGTTTTGCTAAGGGATGGTTCATTTCCTCATATATCTTTTCTTGTTTTTCATCAGCTTTTTTTGTAATAGGGGGTTTCCATCCTGAGTTGAGTGCTGCTCTCACCTCAGCAAGGGTTTCTTTTGTGGGTATGTAAGGCTTATTTTTCACCTGATCATCTTTACATGAGGTGGGTGGTTTCGTGAGTAAGAAGGTTCTCATCCTTCTTTCTATGATATTTTTTTTTATTTGTCTATGAAATCCAACAGCAGCAATGGGGATGAGAAGAAGAAGGAAAAGGAGGTATATCAAGTTGTTTGATTTTCCCGATGTATTTCCCGATGTTCCCGATGTTCCCGATGTTCCCGATGTAATTCCCGATGTATTTCCCGGTGTTCCCGATGTAATTCCCGATGTTCCCGATGTAATTCCCGATGATGTCGGTGTAAATCCCGATGTTCCCGATGTAATTCCCGATGTAATTCCCGATGTTGTCGGTGTTGTCGGTGTAAATCCCGATGTTCCCGATGTAATTCCCGATGTTGTCGGTGTTGTCGGTGTAAATCCCGATGTTCCCGATGTAATTCCCGATGTAATTCCCGATGTTGTCGGTGTTGTCGGTGGTATCGGTGTTGTCGGTGGTGTCGGTGTTGTCGGTGGTGTCGGTGTTGTCGGTGGTACAGATGCTGCTGGTACATTAATAGGTGGACTAAGATGTGTAAGCGGAACACAAATCCAGAATGAATTTTCTTCCCAACATTTGTTTATTACCAACCCATTCACTCTGACACAATGAGCTAGAAAAGCAGTTCCTATCAAGATCATAAATTTGTTCATTCTTACTCTATCATAAACCGTTTTCTTTCTCCCCATCAGACTATACTAGTTACATCAAAGGTTGAAGGTGATTTTGGTAGATTGATCGTACCAAGCACATCTGGTAATGGCATCGGATTAAAATCTAACCTAGGCTGATGTTGTAAATTTCTTGGATCATTTTCAGGGTCAACACTCATCGAACAACTGGAACGTTTTATGAGATATACAACAGCACCAACTATAGGAATAACAATCAGAGATAAAAGATAAAGATTGGGGTCTGTCAAATGAGGGTTATCCCCGTTTACTGGTTTCGTCTGATCGTAAGGGGGTTGTGTAGTGATATGGTCTGTTGGTGGTGATGTTTCACTAGGGATGTCAACCGGAGTTGGTCTTTCACTTTGGATGACAGTAGGAGGTTTCGTTGTCAAACAGAGTCCATCCTTATCCAACGGATCAAGAATACAACCAAGAGTAAATGGTAGCATGGTCAACAGTATTAACAAATGAGGTATTTCCATTTTTTTATCTACATATAGTTAAGATTTTCAGTACTCATGATAAACCAGCTCCCATTCATCAATGAGATTGTATCCACTCACAGTTGGTAATGTCAATGTGTTGTTGATGAAGGTCAGATATGCCGTTGTTATATCATGTTCAGTAATGTATCGGATTACCGCTTTTTCTCCCAACACATCTCGATATGATAGATGAAAACGTCTTCTGCTACCACTTGTTTCTTGACCGACTATGAAGAGATCCTCAATGACAATCAGTTTGTTGGTTGGACTTTTGTAAATAGGAAAGACATGAAGTGTGGCTTCTGGTGGAGTGGTTGATGAGCTCGGGATGATATTCTTCATTTTTTTGACTTTCACCTTTCCATCCTTTCTGTCAACATACTCCTTTGTTGTTGCTGAGTCATCCTCTGTTGAGTCTCGGAGATTGATGATGTGTTTCAACCCCATGTTAAGATTTCCTTTCATCTGGTTGAGCCCACTAGTCCAGAGAGTCCGACTTTGTGTTGTGTTGAGATATTCTGATGTTACCACAGATGTACTTCTTGATGGTTGCTTCACATTTACAATTTCCATTCCACCCATGTCAAGATTTCCTTTCATTTTCAGTGTGCCACTCACCTTCAGTCGTGTTTCATCATCATCAACATGCTTCCTCAATGAAGTATCCACTTTTCCTATCTCACTTGTAACCCACCCAGTTGGTGCCGCACAAGTGGTACTTATTCCATCATAACCAAGAAAGCAGATGCTATGATAGTTCATGTCAATATGTCCCTCCACATCTCCACCAGCTTTATCCAGCTTTTCTTCACTGATGACAAATAACTCCCTTTTTTTGGCATAGGAATCAAGATTGATCGAATTAGCTTCCAAGGCTGTTCCAAATTTTGAACTCATCTTCCTTATCTATCTATATATTCTTTCTTGAGAGTGTTGGAACAATAAAAATGATCCTTTATAGGTATAAACCATGGAAATGATCAACTTTGATGAGCACAAGGAGAAACCAACAAAGCATCACTACTTGCTTCCTGATTGTCACTACATGATGATTGGACAAACGGGATGTGGGAAGACAAACACCCTGTGTAATATGCTTCTACAATCATGGTTGAACTGTGATAAGGTCATTCTTTACACAATAAATCCTCAACAACCAAAATATCAACTTCTTGATGGGTTTTACAATGGAATATCTCCTGGTAAACTTATCATTGAACAACCAGACAAGGTTTGTCCAGTGGAGGATCTCGATGATCAGGAAAATAAGGTGATAGTTTTTGATGACATCAAGATTGACAAAAAGCACATGACAAAAGTGATGGAATACTTCAGTCTTTCTCGGAACAAGAAATGTAACTGTATATATCTTTGTCAATCATACTACGATGTACCGAAATATATCCGGAGAAATACCAAGTGCTTCCTGTTGTACAAGGGCTTAGACAACAGAGATGTCCAATGTCTAGCACATGATCACTCCAAAAATCTTAAGAAAACCGAGTTTGCGGAGGCTTATGAAATGGCAACAGAGAAACCACATTCATTTTTCATGCTTGATAAAACAGCAACATATCAGCCAGAGATGTATCGATGTGGATTCGATAGGTTCTTGGAGAAGTGAGAAGAAAAAAAAGTATTGGTAGATAAGCATGCCACATTTTACTCAAGTAGAAAATCCTGAACATCGGAAGGAAATCATTGACACCTTTCTCAAAAATCGAGAAATTCTCAAGCAACGTCAACTGGAAAAAAGGATCGGCAAGCAACAGCAGGAGGAGTTTGTTGAAGAGTTCCAAAAACCTGTTGTTAAAAATTTAACCAAACAAAGTGAGGAATACGATAAACGGCAGGATGCACTCCTTGGACAACTTCAGACTAACCAAGCAGCAATCACATCAGCCCTCCATCAAATTCCATCTGTGGTGGGTTCATTCATCAAACCCATCCGAAGTAGCACTCCAGAACCATTGGATGGTAGAACTTCTTCTTTCATTACTGAGACTAATAAATCATTCAACCAGAAAGATATTGACCTCATCAATAAGTATAAGGGGAGCAATCATCCATTATTACCAGCAGGAGAGATCAAAGAAGGTGAGGACTTGAAAGAAATGAGGAATATTCTTGGAAGAATAAGGGGGGCACAAAATCGACCTAACTCATCAAGTGATAAAGATGGAAACAAGAAACTTGTGATAAATTCCATAGACAAGGTGAGGGAATGGATAGACTTCATGATCAATGCTAACAGTAGAATACTGAAACCAGTACAAGTTACGAAAGCAGACCAAGCAACTCAAACATCACCACAGTCCACTAAGAAAAAGAGAAGAAACAGAAGGAAAGGTATCAATCCAAAAAGTCCAGAACTCTCAAGTCCAGTTCCAGATCAAGCAACTCAATCATCATCACAGTCCACTAATTCATTTTTACCGTTTACTAGATCAGAAGGAGAATCGTACAATGATGTATACGTCTCAGGCAGACCTTTTGAAGTTGACGGTTCATCACCAGATTTCCCAGAAGGATATATATACTCCGAGATGGACATGGACCATACCCCCTTGAAAGGTAGTGGAATCAGATTTTACAAATCACATGATGAGTTAGTAAAACGACTGAGTTTACTTTGCGCTTCCCGAGAAGCAGGAAATACATCAAAGAAAGTCATTAACGAACTAGTTGAGATCTTGGACCGTTTGTTGAATGATAAAGTGATAAAAAAGAGTGAATACAAGAAGATATATAAATCTTATGTATAGATAGAACCATGGAAACCATTCTATTTTTTGACAGTCACAGTTCACAAATCACAGGGACAAGTCAAAACTTCCAAGCATCTTTCAGCCCTCCATTACTACTTGATGAAAAGAAGACCTATGAAATTGCTCTGATCAATTCTACCATCTGGTATAGTTGGTTCAACATCAACACCACAAACAACCAAATTCGGATTTTTGATGGGAAAGCCTGGAAAACTCATGTCATTCCAAGAGGTGCTTACAACTTGACTGACATCAATCGATATATCCAGAGAAAAATCGAAAATGAGGATGGGATAACGATTGAGCCAAACTTCAACACTCTACACAGTGAAATTTACCTCAAACATGGATACAAGGTTGACTTTGACATCCCATCATCACTTGCTCCTGTGCTCGGATTTTCCAAGAAACTGATTGATACAACTTCTACATCTGACTTCATTGTGAATATCACTGACACTCACAACATCCTCATTCACTGTAGCTTGGTAAGTGAGGCATATCTCAATGGTAGAACTGGTGATGTCATTTACTCCTTTTCACCGGATAAACCTCCTGGATTCCAACTCAACATCCAACCGAATGAGAAGACGTTTTTACCATTGACGAAAACTGACAGAATATCAGATGTAATAATGAGGATAACTGATCAAGATGGAAAGGAACTGAACCTCAACAATGAAAGAACCACGTTCAGTCTTCATCTCCGGGAAAGAAAATAAGACTAGATAGATGACATCATGTTCTTGAAACGAAACCAGCTTACCAGACAAAAGGTTATCGGCGGAAGTCTTCTTGGAAATCTGTACAACAAAGCCAAAGGTGTACTATACAACACCAGCAAAATATTAGCACCAAAGGTCAAATCCATAGGAAAAATGACAGCTCAGAAAGCTTTGGAAGCAGCAAAAGAGCAGATCACTCCAGACATGGTCTTTGATTTGGCAAAAGATCTTGCTAAGGGTGACAGAAAAGCAGTAGAAATGAAAGTAAAGAAAGAGGCAAAACAGCTTGCTACTACTATTGGTAAAGACAAAGCTATCAATCCACATGTTAGAGATACCATCAATCAATTATCAAACAACAAGGACATCAAACGAGTTTTGTTGGATAAGAGTAAAGAGCTTCTCCAAGATAATCAGAGAGCTATCCTATCAAACATCATTGCTGGTTCAGGAATGAAGAGGTTGTAGAAAAAAAAGAAAAAGAAAAAATATATAGGTAGAAACTATGGCCTCTTACACAAGTCCACATTTCGATCTTTTCACAGACCCACCAAAGGATGAATCAACAACTGAGTATGAGTATATAGAATATCTACCCAGGAACAGCAATGACATGAATAAAGATCAGCATATCATAGAAACCAAGGATCTTGATGAGTACCTCCTTCCTCACAAAGCACTGCTTGAGGGTCGTGGGCGTCTCGTCAAAGCAGCAGATGGCTCCAATTATGATCCTGATGATATCATCACTCTTTCCAACAACGGATGGTCACTCTTCAAGACTGTTGAGTATCAACTTGACAACAATATGGTAGAGAGAGTTGATAGTCATGTTCCACAAGCTTCTACCATTCTCAATCTGGTCCAGTTTAGTGATGATTATGGGAGAAGTTCTGCTACCAACATGCTCTGGTACAAGGACACAGGAATCGGAGGAGCATCTCCTAATGAGTTCAGTGCTATCGCTGATATGGTGACAACAACCAATATCCCAAACGCAACACAACTTACTGGAGCAAATTTCAGACAACATTTTCAGACAGGAGATCTGAAGAATCCTGCTTACAATACCGGATTCAGAGCCCGACAACTCATCACGACTGGAAATAAGGATACAACCATGTTGCTTCCTTTATCATCACTGTTGGGTTTTTGTAAAGATATTGATACGGTATTCATGGGAGTCAAGCATACACTCAATCTTACTAGAGAATCAGCAGCCAACTACATTCACAGAGTAAATGGTGTTGACCCAGGAAGGTTTGACATCAAACATCTTTCTTTGTGGATACCAAAGGTGAGACCATCACTCCAACTAGCTAGTAAGATCGAAAGTAAGTTGGTTAAGTCCACCCTCCGAGATCTGTACTTCGAGCAAGTCCGGGTTTATAGAAATCAGTATGGATCAACGGAGACAAACCCATCCTGGAGAGTGACTACTCACAGCAATGAGGAACTCCCAGCTCATATCTTCTTTGCCATCCAAGCAGCCAATCGGAGTGGGAATCAAGAACAGAACAACCAGGTTTTCGACAATGCTGACCTCAGAAGCTTATCTGTGTACATCAACAGCGATAGATTCCCAGAACGTGATTTGGAAATGAATTTCAGTCCAGCTACTCGGAATTATACAAGAGCATACATGCTTTTCCAAGAAGCCATCCAAAAATATGCTGACACAGACAGTGGAAGTCAGGTAAGTGTGGAGGATTTTGCGTCTTTGTACACCATCATTCATGTAGATGTGAGTAAGCATAAGGAGAAGCTGAGGAACAGCTCTGCTGATATCGAACTTCGATGGAGACTTGGAAAACCGTTTGAGTTTCCCACTGGTACAGCTGCTTCTTACCAAACCATCTGTTTGATTCTCTCCGAACGTCATCTCAAACTCAATGGTATGAATGGCAAAATGAGTGTTGTGGTGTAAGAAAAAAGATAATAGTAGATAGGAACCATGAATGAGTTGGAAAAGGACATTGAGATTTTATTAACAAAGGAACTAACACAGAAGAAAGGTGGTAGTATCGGTTCTGTGATCGGAAGATTGGTTGGGAAGATATCTCCACTTGTGATCAAGCATGCTCCCAACATCCTTGGTACACTTGGACTGGCTGGTATTTCTGGTGCTATTTCTGGAAGCACACACAGAGCCACAGCTGGTCGGGGGATTGGTCAGTATGTAGAATATGGATTGATGCTAACTCCGAACCAAAAGAAGAAACTTGGTAGTGCCCAGGATGGAATCACACTCCGGTTAACAAAAAATCAGTTATCCGGAAATGATATGCTTTTGCTCACAAACCGACAGGTTACCAAAATCAAAAAATCCAAGCAAAAAGGAGTAGGAATGGATCTCAAGTTATCCAGTACTCAACTCAAGAAGCAAGGAGGGTTTCTCGGAGCATTAGCAGCTGGATTATTAGCACCAGCTCTGGGAAAAATGATAGGTTTAGGAAACACCGGTGAAGGATTACAACTTCCTGGAACACGGAGGGGTAGAGGGGTAAAAAAAGACCAAAAAGGAAAGGGGTTGCGTCTACCAGGAACGTGAGACCACTGACCAACTTTGACATTGATGAAATTCTGAGATCTATTCCACATTTCAGAGGAACTTTCAGCAAAGATCAGCTTCCACAACCTATATCATCAAAGGATTGTTTGGTAATCAATCTCCAAGATTTTTTGGATGGTGGTGGTACTCACTGGGTTTGTGTGTTTGGTAATGAATATTTTGACAGCTTTGGCTTATCACCACCAGAGGAGGTAGTCGGGTGGATGAAGAAGCACCATAAAAAATGTTGGTATAACTCATCAAAGATACAGATGAATGATAGTGTCCTGTGTGGATACTACTGTATACATTTCATAGAAGAAAGAAACAAAGGCAGAAGTGCTCTTGATGTCTTGTTGGATTTCACTCAGCACCCCAGTCAAGAAAATGAGCAGTTGGTATTGTAAAAAAAGGGAGGAAAAAAAAAGAGATAAAAAAGATAAAAAAAGGAAAACACAAAAACCTTTTTTTCTCTCACTAGTTCCTTTTTCTTTTTGGTATTCATTGTATAAGTATCATCAATTTTATCATTCACGGAGCTTGTGGAACATCGATTTTTCATGATGGGATTTGTGGTTTCTTGGATAAGACTTCTCACATTTCTCACAGACAACTCTTTCATTGGCATATTGTCTGATTTTCTTGTGATTATCTTGATACCACTCTGATACTGATCTTCCAGGCTTGTTTTTATTCACGGTATCCAGTTTTTCGATCCAGTATCGTTCTCTCCTCTTAAGCTCATCTTCATCAAACATTGACAGAGAGTCGATCTGGACAATTTCTACATGTCCGAGATCAAGCAGAATGAATGAGGTCATAAAACCCCGTTCACCTTTTTGGTAGGCTTTGTAGGCTGATCGGTGACAGTACATCCGATTTTTCAGTGGTAGAGAAGTGGAGCCAACGTATACCTGATCGGTGTGTTGGCTCACAAGTTTGTAAATCTTACAAGGGGAAGTCATCTTTGCTGATAGAAAATCTTTGGAATTCTCATCGGTATACCTCTACGTAACAGGGTTCATATAATCGTTTATGATGACAATTCGGTGAAGAAAATAAAGATAGATAGACAAACATGAAAATGTATCACATAATCTCCCGTGGGACAGTTGGGTTTGGATACTCTCTCTCCAACATTCCACATTTCCGTGAAAATATTCTGGGGGTGAGTTTGGAACTCACGAAAGATGATCAGGAGCATGACACGATCAACATCCACATATTTACCAATAATCCACAGATTTTTATGTCATTGACAAAGGCAGAGCTTGACAAAATGGATAATGGAAATTTCAGACTTGTTTGTGCTGAAAAGATTGATGAGAACATGGAAGATCACTGTGAAAATATGGGATTGTTGGTACATCTTTGTATCCATGAGAAATAAAAAAGTAGATAGATAGATAAAGATGAATGTTCATTGCCTATCGTGTAAGAAAAAGCAACAGATGAGGGGAATACAAGGAGAAGTCACATCAACTGGTCAACCATATGTCAAGGGTAAATGCTCAGTATGTGGTCGATCGTGTTCACAATTTATCAAGAAATCGGAAATCAGAGAAGGTGGATTCCTGTCTGGTTTGTTCAAGATGATAGGTTTAGGAGTAAAAAAAAAAAAATAGATAGGAAATGGACTGACGATCTGGCTGATGAGTTACACAAACCAAAGCGTGTGAATTTCACTAGGAGACAAGTGACTGTGAGTGAGATTGATGAAATCTGGTCCGCCGATCTCGTGGATATGACAGCTTTTCGTAAATACAATGATGAAATCAAATTTCTGCTTACTGTCATTGATCTGTTCAGCCGATATGCTTGGGTTGTTCCACTCGAATCCAAGAAAGGTGTTGACATCCAATCAGCATTTCGATCCATCGTGAAAACTAGCAGCAGGAAACCACGTAAGCTGTGGGTTGATCAGGGTACCGAGTTCTATAATCGAACGTTCAAACACTGGCTTGATGAGAATCAGATCACGATGTACAGTACTCACAACGAAGGAAAGGCTGTTGTAGTTGAGCGTTTCAACCGAACTCTGAAAACCAGGATGTGGAAATACTTCAGTGCTAACTCCACCAGCAGGTACATCGATGTCCTTCCACATTTGGTAGAGAAGTACAACACGACAAAACACAGAGGTGTTCGGATGACACCAACTGAGGCATCACGGGAGAAGAACGCTGATCTAATCCGTGACTCACTGGGTGAGAAATCTCCACTATCCAGGTCCACTAAATTCCAGATAGATGATCATGTCCGACTGGTGAAGCAGAAACGACATTTCGAGAAAGGATACACTCCGAACTGGACTGAGGAGGTATTCAGGATCACCGATATTCTCCCGACCAGACCCACTACGTACTCTGTCAAGGACCTCGATGGTGAACCCGTTGATGGGTCGTTCTATGAACAAGAGCTCCAGAAAACTACTCAAGAAATCTACCGGATCGAGAAAGTGCTCCGAAAGGACAACAAGAAGAAACAAGCCCTTGTGAGGTGGAAAGGCTACTCGGCAAGATTCGACAGCTGGGTGCCGTTTGATCAACTCAGCTGGTTGTGATCACGGATCACAGCAGCAGATTTGTTGGTAGAAAAAAAAAATCACGGGGTAGACCTAGTACTAACTGTCAACAGCACCGGATTCGGACTCTTGTCAGTACTAATAGACATAAACAACTCCATATGTGTTTGACCCCGATAGCCTGGTTGGTAAATCTACTACACACAGGATAAGAAATCGAGAGTCACGGGTTCGAATCAGGGAGTAGTAAAATACAGGGAGGTGACACGAGCATGTACGGCCAGTTTGACGATTGCCTCAGCACCGCTTTCACCCGCCGGGTGAGATTGGGGTACTATGGGTACCGAAGTGTGTAGACACGCGCGCGGATCAGGATTCTCTCGATCAGGGAGTAGTAAAATACCTACCGCCAAAGAGACTCCTACTGCAGCCCGTAGAAACTCAGCGCTGAGAATTTCCAACAATTGTCTGCCTTCACAAAGTTTGGTAGTCGACCAAACTACCACTATGTCAGGATAGAAGTCCAGCAAGACTGGTATCACTTTGGGAGATATCCCTGCGTGCCGTAGATTTTTCCTGTGTCGATACAAGCTGTTTACGACGACGTAGCCCGCATTTCAATCCTTGACAAACTTAGGAACATTTCATTCCGAAAAGTGAACTCCCGAATCTCTAGCATACCATAATATGAAATGCTCATCATCACAAAGAAGGTAGAGAAGTACTGGTTGATCACAACTGAGGAGAAACTAGTGCCGATCGTGTGGTGTCCTAGAGATTTTTTCGACTTCGAAATCGGTGCACTCGCTTTTCATCTCCAATCGTACACGTATTGTTCTCAAGGAAATCAACTTCGTTCTATTGCTCCATGCCGTCGATCGGGACGAATTTCGGAAGGGTGGTACCTTTCCATATGGCGATGACACAGATGTATCACAAGAGCAAAACAAATGCTGTTCCATGAGATGGATAGACCTTTTCATGGAATTAGTTCTTCGACAAATACTCAAGATTGATTCAGCAGATCATCTTTTTTTGCGAAAGAAAAAAAAACAAGCGCGAGGCACCCATCAAAAATCACGATTAGTGGCGTGTCACCTCCCTGTATTTTACTACTCCCTGGTTCGAATCCCGGAAACTGAGACAACATGCCACAATGCGCATGTCTGAATCCTGTTTCACAACAAGAAACTGAGACCACATGCCACAATGCGCATGTCTGAATCCTGTTTCACGAAACTGAGACCACATACCACAATGCGTATGTCTGAATCCTGTTTCACAACAAGAAAATGAGAACACATGCCAATGAGCGTGTCTGAATCCTGTTTCTGAGAACACATGCCAAAAAACACCAAACCAAAACCGAGACTCGAACCCACGATCTTGTGATTCGGATTCACGGTCAAATCTATCCTATATTAGAGGGTAGGGATTATACAGTAATGCTATCACTGATTGAAAAAATCCTTGTGTAGTGTAAAGATGGAATTTGACCTAAGCAAACTCACCATCACCTATGATGGGAAGAAACTCCAGACTGAGAAACAACTCCGGTGGATTCACAAAAAATTAGAGCAAAGAAAGAATCGGGAACTTCTCAAGAAACGGATTCGGAAGAATCGAAAGAGGAAACCGATTGTCACACCACCGTTCACAGTCTCAAAGTCAGTACCCAAAGGGATTCTGAAATCGTTCATCTATGAACCGAAAGAGAATCATCCAGATCTGTATATATTCTTTGATAGTATCAACATCCCACTGAGAACATTGATACAGAAAGAACTGGAAAATCTCAAGGGTGTGAAAGTCAGTCTGACATTACAAGTAGAAATGGAGAAAGGAGATGACACCACAACCACAGACACACCATACTTCAGGAGTGGACCAATGACAGTCACAGCATCTCATGAGATTGATGACGGTATTCGAACGGCACACTCACAAATTCATAGAAATATCGATAAGTGGATACAGAATGGATCAAACTGGCACATCAATCATATCGTCGGATTCTCCGTTGATGTAGCAGCATATCAGCCAATGAGAGGTAAATCCTACATTGATTTACCGAACGAGCTCAAGAAAAAGAAGGCAATCATCAATGTCAAGAATAAGGATGATAAATGTCTGATGTGGGCACTGCTCTCAGCTCTGTATCCAGCAAAGAAAAATAGTGACAGGGTAACTCAGTATACAGACTATAGCAACAAACTTGATCTGTTCGGAATCGATTTTCCAACACCACTGAGTCAAATTTCCAAAGTCGAGAAGCAAAACAGCCTAGCTATCAATGTTTTTGGGTATGAGGATAACGTGATCTATCCACTACTGCTGACAAAGAAAAGAGGTGAGAAAGTGATCAATCTTCTACTATACCAAAAAGAAGATCAGAATCACTACTGTTGGATCAAAGATTTCAGCAGATTGTGCTACGATCAGTCAAAGCATAAAGCCAGGAAATTCTTCTGTACAAGATGTCTCCAACCACACAACACAGAGAAATCCCTGAGCAATCATCAGGAGTATTGTGATAATGTCACTGGATTATCAGCACACATGGTACTACCAGAACCGGACGAAGATGGGAATCAACCAACACTGAAGTTCATTAATCATCACAAAATGCTACAATGTCCCTATGTAATCTATGCTGACACTGAGGCACTGATCAAGAAAATTGATGGAGTGAAAAGCCAACAAACCAGCCGGGATTCACAACATGTTCCTTGTGGTTTTGGTTACGTCGTGGTGCGTTCTGACGGAGTGATGACAAGTCAGTGTTTCTACCGGGGTGTTGATGCCATGGATGTATTCTTTGATAAACTCAAAGCTGAGGAGAAGAAAATCCAATCAGCACTCAATAATCCAGCACCGATGGATCTCACTAAGGAACAAGAAGAATTGTTCAGAGAGACAGAGGACTGTTGGATTTGTAAAAAGAAACTTGGTGATGACAGAGTCCGTGATCACGACCACATCACTGGTGATTTCCGCGGTGCCGCACACAACGACTGTAACATCAAACTCAGAATTTATCCATACAAGCAGCACATCCCTGTGGTTTTTCACAACCTGAAAGGCTATGACAGTCATCATCTCATCGGAGCAATCGGTAAGACAGATGTTGAGACCGTCACATACACGGATAAGGATGGTGTGTGTAAGAGTAAAACTGTGGGTGAGATATCAGTCATTCCCAACAACATGGAGAAATTCATCTCATTCACATGGAGACAGTTCCGGTTCATCGACAGCTGCCAGTTTCTCAATGCGTCACTCGATAGACTGGTGAAAACGACACCAGATGAGTCATTCACTCACACCAAGACGTTGCCAAACCATCAGCTGTTGATGAGGAAAGGGGTATACCCCTATGAGTACATGGACAGCTTCTTCAGGTTCGATGAGACTCAGCTACCAGCACAGAGTAAGTTCTATTCTTCTCTGTCTGATGAGGGGGTGAGTGACGATGACTACAAACATGCTGAGACAATGTGGATGAAATTCGACTGTCAGACTCTTGGTGATTATCACGACTTGTATCTCAAGACCGACGTGTATCTCTTGGCTGACATCTTTGAGAATTTCAGAGTAGAAGCTGTCAGAACGTATCAGCTGGATCCAGCAAATAATACTACACTCTGCCTGGATTTGCCTGGGATGCTCTGTTGATGTACTCAGGTGTGTCCTTGGAATTACTAACAGACTATGATCAGCATTTGTTTGTAGAATCAGGAATGAGAGGCGGTGTGTCGATGGTCTCACAACGATATGCTGCTGCTAATAATCACTATCAGGAGAAATTTGATGTTGATCAGCCATCGTCATTTATCCAGTATCTCGATGCCAACAATCTCTATGGTTGGGCAATGTCACAGCATCTCCCAGTGTCTGATTTTCGGTGGGAGAAACCATCAGAGAAACTCCTGAACAAGATACTGAACACTCAAGATGATTCCTCATCGGGGTATATCGTCGAGTGTGATCTGGATTATCCACACGAACTTCATGAGGAGCACAACGATTATCCCGTTGCTCCGGAACGTCTTTCCGTCAATGAGGATATGTTATCTCCATACCAGCAGGAGCTTGTTGATAAACTCAATTCTTCAGGAGTAGATGCTCTCAAACTTGTACCAAACTTGAGGGACAAGACAAAGTACGTTCTCCATTACCGAAACTTGAAACTCTACACTCAGCTCGGACTACGTTGTGTCAAAATTCATCGTGCTCTGAAATTTACTCAGACACCGTGGATGAGAAACTACATCGAGAAGAATACAGACCTCCGGAAGAAGGCACAGGATGATTTCTCTAAGGACTTCTATAAACTGATGAACAATGCGGTGTTCGGGAAAACTATGGAGAACGTTCGGAGGAGAGTCAACATAAAATTGCTGAGAAGTCGTGAGGAGAAAAAAATCAAACAGCTTGTTGCCAAACCAACGTACAACCGCCATGTGATCTTCAACGATGACCTGGTCGGGGTACAAAGCAACAGGACAAAGGTCGTCCTCAACAAGCCCATATATGTTGGGATGTCGATTTTGGATCTCTCAAAGACACTCATGTATGACTTTTACTACAATCACCTGAAAGTGATGTATGGCTCTGATGTGAGACTCTTGTACACCGATACAGACAGCTTGGTTCTTCATTTCTTTACTGATGATCTGTTTGATGACATGAGTGAGTTTCTTGATAAGTATGATACAAGCAATTATGATCAATCACATCCGTTATATTCCGAGAAAAACAAGAAAGTTGTTGGCCTGTTCAAAGATGAACTCGGTGGGAAACTGATCACTGAGTTTGTAGGACTTCGCTCCAAGATGTACAGTTACTCTGGTGAGGAAAGTGGAAAAAGAGCAAAGGGGGTGAAAACAGCAGTGCTCAAGAAAACTATCACACATGATGATTTCCGAAATTGTCTCTTGGATCAATCCGTTTTCCATCGAGAAATGACAACACTCCGGAGTCATAGTCACGTTATTTTCGGAGAAACGGTTAATAAGATAGCCTTATCACCATTGGACACAAAACGATACATCACAGAAGATGGATGTAGCACGTTAGCGTTCGGGCACCATGAAATACCAAGATATCTGGCTGAGGAGGGGTTTGATAGCAGCATTTCATTCATGAGTTATGCTCCGGATATGATGAAGCAGTTTGTCCAGTGATCATGAGAAAGAAAAAAAAAGATATATTTTTTTTACTTTTCTTATACATTCGATTCTCTATAGTTCTTCCATATGACATCAAGTCTTTGTTGTGATTTTTTACACTTTGGAATGAATGGTTTGATCTTGATCACATCATCTTCATCAGCAATGAGTTTCGAAAGTAGGAATGGGTAACTCACTTTAACTTTTTTCTCTTTATTTGCTACTTCCTTGATCCTCTGAATTTTATCAACAAGATTGTTGAATGAGGTTTTGCTAAGATATTTTGGTAAACCAACCTTGTTCAGGGTTATCTCCAACCTTGTTTCGATTCCTGTTCTGGTTTTGGATTTTTCTATTTCTTCGAAGAAAGATGTGGTATCATACAGACCATTTTTCTTCATCTCATACACCTCAAGATCCTCTGGAGTTACTTCATTTTCCAAAATCATCAATTCTATATCTGTAGGAAACCATTTCTGGTTTCTATAGTCAATGTAGTCCGCTATCATCTTATCTTTCCTGGTAGAGTGTTCATCATCTATCCATGTATCCATCACCTCTTCTTCTTTGTTTGTGGAGTAGTCGTCATCAAACCACGCATTCATGATTTCACTTCTAAAAAAATATTTTTTGCTTTTTGTTTTTGTGGATTGTTTGACTATTTTTTACAAATCGTTTGCTGAGAATTTCACTTCTTCTTTCTGGAAATGCTTTATAGCAACAACAACAAGTTTGAGACTGAGAGTGTCATCAGTCTTGTCTTTGTAAACCCACTTCAGGTGAACGATACCATTGACGGTGTCACCTTGCTTGATCTTGTTGGTTTTTGATGGTTTGTTGCCCTCATCAAAGATAGCACAATCAGGAGAAATTTGGAGAAAGAGGATTGGGTGGTCACACTTTGCTGTGTTAATCCTGCTTCTAACCGTATTTCCTTCGGATTCGATCTTCTTCTCGATACAACGGATGGATTTACAAATGTCACTGTCAGAAGAAAATTTCAGAGAGTCCTCTTGTCCTTTCTTCACAACATTCATGATATTTGTCTCATCAGTGAATTTTATGTATGGCTCCTTACCATTGATTGTCAGTGATCCACATTTATTCCCATCCTTGATTGTAATTCGACAATCAATGGAGTCAGTGAGAACATCAGCTGTGGCAAACGGGGTTGGCTTCTTGCTTGTCATCTTGGAAAGTTTGTGTAGAATCGTTGTTTATACCTATGACAACCGTTCCTCTAATATAGAATAATTAGGATTCTCATCCAAAGCTGAACCACCCGAAGTTGGCTCAGAAACCGATCCCACATCAGTCCTCGAAGTGAGCCAAGATGGGGTAAATGAAAAAGCTGAAGTTGGCTCACTTTCGATTTTCTCGGAGACAGCAAGTTGACTCACTTTTCTGGAACGGGGTTGAGCCAACATGGGATCAGTGGTTGGAGTTGTAAAATTAGTACTATAGTAGTATAGGGGGAGGGGGAGACTTTGGAGGGAGGCCCGAAGGGCCGATCGACAAAGTCGATTTTGGCTCACCTGGAAGGTGAGCCAGAACCCCCTCCCCCTATACTACTAACATTGCAACGTAGGTGCCCTTCACCCACTTTACGTGGATCACCCACGTACGCGTTTCCGTTACGTGGGAACTAAACCTCCCTACTATCGACTTGCCGGTACGGCGGTAGTACGTGCACCGAACAATAGAGCTGCAGAGAAGAACACAGTACATTGTGTACTAGTATTCAGTGACTACGTTATAATGTGCATGAGCAAAATACTAGTTCTATGCTTGAGAACGGTTTTATTCACAACACCATGAAGTAGGAGTCAAAGCAAAAAGACAACCCAATTTCGGAAATAAATAGAACACTAAATTGAAACAATAGGAGGGCAGAGAAAGTGTTTTTACTCCGAGTTTCACGCACTAAGCGATCATCAGAAAACAGTAATGAGAAATCTGGATCAGTATTGGTTTATATACTCACAAAGCAAAGACTAAGTGTAAATAGCTGCAGCATGGCGCAAATCTAAAAGTTGTGAATGGCGGCAGTGCAAAGCGTGAATGACTGCATCATGAGGCAAATCCAAAAGTAAAAGTGTGAATGACAGCAGTGGTGAAAGGTGACAACCACTGGAGCCGGTTGTCTCTTACTTAAAATTAGGTGATGGCTGTGGATGGTTTGAAGTTCCGAAGGCAGTACCTATTCTCGTGGCGACACTTTGACACAAGCTCACTCCTTTTGTTGAGAGAGAGGTGCTTGGGTGCTTGCGCGATTGCCAATTTTCCGCCAGGCACAGGTTGCACATTTTGCTTTTGTTGCTGTAGGCCGCTGCTCTGCGGTGTACCGCCCATTGAGTGCTGCATGCCTTCCCTTCATCCTTCTTGGTCCAGACGTACTGCGATAGGCGGGTGTCCTTCTCGTGTTGTCTGTGGCGGAATGAGGATTGGTGGTTATAGTAGCGTTGTTTGAATGTTGTTGCATACTCCTTCTTCTCCATACCTGCGGTGACTCTTGCCTTATACACGATGCTCTCCGTTAGACACGCTCCGTCCAGTGGACATGAGTCTTTCGCCCGACAGTTACAAGTCCTGGTGTCGTTGTCACATCCGTTAGCTTGTTTCTTGGGTCGTAGAATCGTGTTATTGTGTTGTTTGATGATAGTGGCCATATTCTGCATGCAACTGTAGCTAACCTTTACCGAGTTCCGGTTGAAGATTTTGTTGAGGCTTGAGCCTTTGGGGAAGTGTTTGGCCACTAGCTGGAGGAAGCGATGTCCGACGTCGGTGCGACGTTCTTGCTAAATGGTGGGTTGAACCATATGATGTTCCGGGGGCGATTCCTTCCCTTCTTCTTTTTTGTCTCGTCCGTTTTACGCTCGTCAAGATACTGTACGTTCTCCCGGTATCCACTCTTCTTCAGCGCGTCACTGTAGATCGGAGTCGCATCTCTGAAGACGTCTTCATCATTGGAAATATCTGTTAGTCTTCTGCTGATCGAAGCAGGCAGGTTCTGGATGATTGTTGGTGGATGATTGACTGGCAGTTGATGTACATCGGCTTGTCGTTCGGTTTCCGGTAAGGGCAGTACTTTCCGGTGGTCAGGTCCAATGTCACGTCCAGAAAGTCGACTCTCTTCAGGTTTGTCTGTATCGTTATCTTCAGTCCGAGGTTCTGGACTATTTTGGTCATCTCCTTTCTTATTCGGTCAGCTTCATGTCCTGATGCATTCCTGAACACAGCCAGGCCGTCGTCACGATACAACCCGGCGTCTCTGCCGTCGAACACGTCCGCTATCATGGCGAGGGCGAAGGCTCCAACAAGCTCACACACCTCAGCCCCATCATAGCACCCCATTGTCACGTCAAAGTGCTCGTTGTGTCTCTTCACCCAGTGCCTCTCCAAGCCAAACAGCAGTGATCGCCTGGCGTGGAATATTATGTCACACTCCTCCTGGGAGATGTCCGTGTAGCGGCGGGCGAATTCGACGGATCTTTGGAGGAGGTCTTCGGAGATTGAGGGGTAGAAATCTATGATGTCAAAGCACACGAATATGCAGTTTTCTTTCTCTGGTATTCTTGAGAACCACTCTATCACCGCTGCCGTGTTCCTCCATGCATTAATCTGCAGCTGAGGGCGGAGCTGTTTTAGAGCGGTATCGAGTATAGACTTGGAGACTATGCCGATTTCACTCTTTGAGGGATTGATGAGCCGGCATGGCAGGGACCGGGAAAAGTTGTCTTCATGATCCTTCAGCGTGATGTATGCATCCTTCTTCGCCATTGCATCCATTCTGTCGTCCAGCTCCAGCGTCGCGGCAATTGTCTGAGCTTCCGAATTGATCTGGTCGTAAGTCTCTGCAGGTGTAGGTTTGTAATGCTTGGTGATGTTGTTGCTCAGCAGTTTTGTGTACTGCTCTTTGTTGACTTCGTAGAGGTTTCTGGTCTTGTCAGCTGGCACGATGATGTCCGGTGATGCTCTGATTTTCTGGATGTCGCTTCGGATTCGTTGCTGAAAGGGATCAGTGACTCCACGAAACTCAATCATCTCAATCATTTTTAACGCATCGTCCTCGAACGCCTTCAGTTCATCGACTTGGGGCGGACATTTCCGGGACTTGAGGCCATAGGTTTCTTTTGGATCGTCGGTTGTCGGTCCTTTCAGGTAGAAAACGCCTTCCACCGCATCCGCTTCAACACGCTTTCAACCTTCGCGATCAGCCTTGTAGTGTAGGCGTCTTCTGAAGGGATGGGAGTGTTCTTCAGTGAGTAGTCCAGATGTAGCGGTCTTGGGTTGTCCATCCTTGAGTTTGAACAGCCAGGGAGAGTGCTCAACCCTGGGAACAGGGGAGCGACCTGTAAATCGCAGTACGTCTGGACCAAGAAGGGAAGGCATGCAGCATTCAATGGGCGGTACACCGCAGAGCAGCGGCCTACAGCAACAAAAGCAAAAGGTGCAACCTGTGCCTGGCGGAAAAATTGGCAATCGCGCTAGCACCCAAGCACCTCTCTCTCAACAAAAGGAGTGTGCTTGTGTCAAAGTGTCGCCACGAGAATAGGTACTACCTTCGGAACTTCAAACCATCCACAGCCATCACCTAATTAAGTAAGAGACAACCGGCTCCAGTTGTTGTCACCTTTCACCACTGCTGTCATTCACACTTTTACTTTTGGATTTGCCTCATGATGCAGTCATTCACGCTTTGCACTGCCGCCATTCACAACTTTTAGATTTGCGCCATGCTGCAGCTATTTGCTTTGTGAGTATAAACCAATACTGATCCAGATTTCTCATTACTGTTTTCTGATGATCGCTTAGTGCGTGAAACTCGGAGTAAAAACACTTTCTCTGTCCTCCTATTGTTTGAACCAGCTCTACCACTCGGTATTGAGCACTCTCTTGGACAGCCTGGAACCTCTCTGCTAAACACTCAATTGAAATTTTAAAATTGAACGCAAAAGCTTCACAAGAAATCGTTACCTACTAAAAATGCCTATCGGCATGCAAAGGCAGAGGCGTGACCGTTCGGTCACGCCTCTGCCCGTGTCAGCAGTGTCAGCAGAGACGGCGGCAATAAGCTGCAAAGGGGCTCCCGACCTTGCGGCGAATTATGTAGGAGGCCCTGCAGCCCCTACAGCACGCGACTGCCCATCGCAGCAGGCAAAATGAAACCCGGGTGCGTAACTCACCCATCACGGCAAAATATACCAAGTCTTTGTTTTTGTCTACAACGAGAGCAGCTAGCGACTTCAGAAATAATTATAGTAGTTACTGTTTCCTTGCCATGCCCGGCACATCCGAGGTCGAAAACACCAGTGGGGTGAATGATGCTCTCTCCACCTGGTTGACTCTGGCACCATACGCGCTATGCTAGTATGGGGAGAGGTGAAGTGGACGAAGGGATCGCCGAATCGCGAAGCCTCCGACTCCGAGCTTTCCTTGTTTGTACTCCTACCATGCCTGCACTGCTACACTGCCCACACAGCCGGCCGAGTCGGCCTTTTGGCTTTATGCATCCACTGTATGCATGATCCTGTCTGCATCCGGTCGGATCTAGCCGTTCAAACCATGTAGGTCTACCAGGCCGGGTAAAACGGATCCGTCTATATGATCTAATCTCCTCAACTTCTCAAGAAGTACTTTTACTTTTTTGTAGTTCTTCTCTTATCAATATCATCAAAGGCTTTAGTATCCCAGGCCAGTGCAGTGTGTGGCCGGCATCAGTTACTCACAGTCACGAGTGGAGTGGGTGCAATCCGATAGAGCCAAGTAACAGTTAGTGAAGGAAAGCATTCAGATATTGAAACCAACTTTGATGTCCCCTTTCCGCCTGAAGTAAAATAAAATTAATGACTGTGTGAACGGCTAGTGTAAGTGCTGAAATGATGGACACGGTGTGGGTGGCCTGGGCCGTGTCGGCCAACGCACTACTCGTCACCTTGGCTCTAATCTCTCTCCCCACTGGCAGCAATGGCCAGTTTTGCTCTGTGTTTAACAATCGCTCTCCTACGCCGCAGCCCGGCTTACGGAATTGCTCGTGGTACAGAGACAGTTCGTGCTGCCGAAATGAGGAGATCGACTCGCTCTTTGACACGGTTGTTCTACCGGACCAAGCTAATAGAAGGTGTCGGAATTTGATAACGTATCTCATGTGCTACGTCTGCGATCCGGCACAGAGTAATTTTTACCAGCAGGAGAGGTTGACGGTGTGCGACCGTTTCTGTGATGATGTGTTGGAGGCGTGCGCTGATGCTGTTTTCGGAGGGAGCCGCCTGGAAACTCGGTTTGGCAGTGATGGAGCTAGATTCTGCAGGGAGCTACGCTTCGAAGTCGGTACGAGTGCTGAAACCTGCTTCAACTTGGCAGAGGACAGGCGAACGCTGCCGCTAAGCTCTGGCGAATCTGTGAGGCCCGCATCAACTCTGCTATATGCACTGGCTGCGTTTGTTCTAACGACTTTCCGCCACATGAGGCCGACATCAGTAGCACTGTTAGTGGTGCTAATCGCAAGCAGTACGTTGGTGAAACCAAGCAGTGGAGCGGTAACAGCGGATAACATTCGTGACATGGCCGCGGCGTTGGAAAATGAACTCATCACCATTGCTAGAGATGGAATAAAACGAGATCGCGTGCAGGACATTTACGAAATGGCTGATCGGCGGCGAAACGCCCTGAACGCAACGTCCATTCTTGGAAATATCGAAAGTCAGCTGGAAAGCCTGTTAAACGATCTGGACTCCGCAGCCAGTCAGCTATCTAGCAGCATTGCAACAGCTCGATCCAACTACCTCCTGTCCCCAGTACAGCCGCTGCCACTTGCCAACCTCTCTAGTGATGTATATGTTGATGCTGACAGTATATCGGCTCTGTCAGCGTTGAACTTGTCCTACAACAGGTAATCAGCTGTACATGCTATTAGTATCAGCTGTGCATGCTGCATTTTGCATACACGCATGGGACATGTACCATGCCATGTACCATGTACAGTGCTGCCAAATACTTTTCGCCCAAAATCGGACACCCTTCACCGCCAAGGCTGGCCACATGGTGCGAATTTTTCTCCTCGGCAAATTTTTTACAGGGAATTCAATATATCCCCTAAAACATCATGAAAATTCGCTTCGTTGCCATGGTAACCCCGGAGTTGTCATGACTTTTGTAATGATTAGTGTGGTCGCACACTGACTCTGTACAGACTGTCAGCGTACATGCCATCCAGCCTGATCCAGGCATGTTAATTTGCACTTCCACAGCCAAGCGCTAGCCTTTTTAGAAGCAAATGTACAGGGATTTGTGCCTTCAGTTGCGCTGAAAAGTGAAAGTACAGGACTTCTGCATAGGAAAGTAATGATCTCCGACATTTTGGCTGCTTTTCGGACGTTTCCCTTTTCGGACCGGTTTTCGGAAGAGCCTTCAAAAATCGGACACTGTCCGAAAAATCGGACGGTTTGGCAGCACTGCATGTATACGCCCGTCGCAAGAGAAGCACGCAAATCTGCAAATGCACTGGATGGGACATGTAGATCTATACTATACTAGTATACAGTCATGCAATACACTGTATCATGTATGGTGCATTCTGCATAATGCATATCGGTCATTATCGGATATGCCGATACTGGTACATGCAATATTTTAAAACAAGTGAAATGTATGTTGCCTTGTTCAGAACCACTACCTTGCAGTTGTGCCTGTGTTGGGTGGAATGAGGTGGGATGCAAGCTTTGGAATGTTTGAATTGACCATATCAGAAAGGCAGCAGCGACTATGCTTTTTGTGGCTAAAATGTTGTTGCTGCTGCTTTTCTCAATGCTCCGGGTCTTTCTGTTGTGTTTGCCCGATCCAGTACTTTCCGCCGTCCGGTGAGCTTTGAGCAGAGTGTGGTGAAAATTCCTGCTGAAGTGACCCGTTCAAGTCGTGAGGTTCAGGAGGCTGTTCAGTGGACAGCTGCTATAAATAGTGTGCTGGCAGAGCTGCAGTCTAAACGTAATGTCAGGTAACCATGGCAACGTCAAGGTGCAAGTGTGTTTCCTTTCGTGTTCTTTTCTCTATTTTCAGGAAAATTGCACGCTCCCTACTTGGTAGAATGGACTCGGATGGAGAGCCAAGAATAAATTTATAGGCAAGAAAAAAGTGGACATTATAGCGTAACTTGTAGTTCCTTGGTCCTTTTTCTTGTCTGTAAATCCCTACTTGGTAGCCTGCACATTTCCTGCAGACTTGACACTTCAGCATATCTGTAGTATGCCGGTAGTCCAGACTGCACCCCCCCCCCCCCCCCACACACACACACCACCCCCCACCCCCTTACTCTCACTGTGTGGTGATAAAGAAAGTTCCAATGCACTGAGTGATTAATCGCACACTTGACTGCTACCCTGAAGGCTGAGATGGGCAGCACACATGGCCGACACATTGTACGAAGCTTAGTACTTGTACTAGTGTGTAGGAGCAATTACCAGTGTTCAATTACCAGTGTTCAATTACCAGTGTTCAATTACCAGTGTTCAATTACCAGTGTTCTCTTCTCATGATTCTCCGTTGTGTGATTGCATTGAAGATGGACTTACTTTGGCTCCGAGACTGGCATATACCGAATTTATCCAGCGTCTGAGTGGCCAAGCACATTTGCTGGCTTCAAGCGTGACTTTGATCCACGTTCACGTCCCTGGTACCTGTCTGCAACATCAGGTCCGAAGGCGGTGGGTATATTTCTGGACTGCAGTGCTTCTATGGAAGACGACCAGCGGTGAGTAAAGTAGTTATAGTTCTCCGCCTAGTTCTCCGCCCAGGGCAGCATCCAGCACTCGTCTAATCATTACTCGTACTAGTCTAACCATCACTCGTCTAACCAATAAGCTGTCAGCTGGGCTGATCAACCATTAGTTGGATTTGAACTAGGGAACACAAGCGTTGTAGTGAAGATTCGACCCCGACAGAAGCCATCAGTTGTTTGGGAAACTTCCACCTACAATACCATGCTACCTTATATTGCCATGAGTTTTAAATACGCGCGCTGCAACCCCCTTTAATTTATATTGGGTTTTGCATCCGTCTCAGGGCTGTAGCACCCGGTTCGGTGAGGGTCGCACCTTTTTTTTCCGGCACATCCCCATCCAGGGTTGGAAACCAGGTAGCCCCTGGTTGAAACAATGTACAGTTTCCCGTCAAGTGTACCATTTGTCCAGCAGAGCGGCATGTGAAGTGTCCCAGTGCTACTGCCCTGTACAGTGTGCAGTGTACAGTGTGCAGTGTGCAGTGTGCAGTGTACAGTGTGCATGGTGGTACAGGGTAAGTAGTGGAAATACAGGGTAGTGGAAATGCAATTCTCTCCTCAGTGCAGACGGGCACCACGTGTCGCCATGTTGGTGATGAGTATTCCTGTGCTGCCGGTATGTTGACATTCCTACTTGCTGTGCTGTAGATGGGACATTGCGGTGCGTACCGTGAGGCAGATTGTGAACACGCTAACACGCGATGACCAGGTCAACATCGTCTGCTCGCGGGGATCTTACTACAATAGTGCGGGGAGATACATCACGGCCAACTCAGTCACTTTGGGATGCAACAAGCAGTCGATGATGCGTGCTACGACGTCTAACCGTGCACAGCTACTTGATGCTTTGGACGGACAGTCACCGTTCGGTAGCGGTGCTCAGCATGAGTAAGATGATGAACTTAATGATCGTACGTGTAGTGCTGTAACAAGCGCCGTTTGCCCTATGGTTTGTCACCTGCTCCATATCTCTGGTGTGTGTGTGTGTGTGTGTGCGCGTGTGTGTGTGTGCGCGTGTGTGTGTGTGTGTGTGTGTGCATCTGTGTGTGTGTGTGTGTGTGTGTGTGTGTGTGTGTGTGTGTGTGTGTGTGTGTGTGTGTGTGTGTGTGCAAGCTGTTGAATGGTGCAATCCCAGCACAAGTTGCTATGGCTTCTGCCGTAGCATTGCTATCATCGCGATGGACGTCAAAAGGTCAAAGGTGTGTGGGTGTGTGTGTGTGTGTGTGTGTGTGTGTGTGTGTGTGTGTGTGCATCTGTGTGTGTGTGTGTGCATCTGTGTGTGTGTGTGTGCATCTGTGTGTGCATCTGTCGCATCCCCGGCTCACAGTGACCGGACCCCGAAATCACTACGAGCGGCGACTGAATAGACGTGTGGCCTCACGACAAGCCCAACACAACCCAGGGGCCAACCAATATAGCTGGCTTGGTCCAAGTTCAACCCCACACGATCAACAGACAGAGACTGTTAGTTTTACGTTGTGAGTAGTATCAAATCCGAGCTCAAAGTAAACGAAGACAGAGAGCTGAGACCGAGTCTCGACTGCTAGACTAGACTAGACTAGACTAGACTAGAACTGAAGTAAAAGAGAGAATGAGAGCTTCTTTTATAGGGTGCTTCAGAGATATATGGCGTGATCATTGCGAGGTAATTCCAGGAATTAGCAGAACAAGTCAAACCGGAATGTGCGCAGCCAGTCAGCAGAAATGCAGAATATACGTACGCCGTACGGTCATCATTCGAGAAGAAAGAGAAAGAAAGACATCGAGAGAAGAAAGACCAAATTGGGACGTGGGGAGCCCGCTCACCCACGTCAGAGTACAATGTGAGTATATGAGGGTCACGTTGGGGAGCCCGCTCACCCAACGTGCCATAGTTCAGCGGCTTCTTATGGTAAGTTCTGCTGCATTCTTGGTCTTGCTTGCGTGATACTCTGACCTCTTGCGCGGTGACGGTTTTGGTTCTTGCACACGTCTCCTGTCTTGCACTTAGCTCTTGTTATACAATGTCATAATTTATTAGTCTTGGCTCTTTGCACGAAGCGCCGAGGCATCGTGGAAACCTGTAGAACGTCGTAGTGACGTGGTTTTGCACAAAGCCTGGGGTCACATTTCCAGGAAGTGAAGAACTTCCAGGAAACGTACAACGCGAGAACCTACCTGACCAGGTTCCGGCCTTGGATCCCATAACGTGTCATGCCAAGAAGGCATGTCACCTACGTGGGAAAGCGCGTGTCGCTCAACCTACATGCTAAGCACGTGGGACAAGACACTGGCCAAACCATGTTGTACTAAAAGGGCATGACAGCTGCAGCACAGAGCTGCTCACTATGTAGATCCTGCTGTCACAGGACAATCAGGCAGCAGTTGTCTTATTCTGGGACGTGACACATCTGTGTGTGTGTGTGTGTGTGTGTGTGTGTGTGTGTGTGTGTGTGTGTGTGTGTGTGTGTGTGTGTGTGTGTGTGTGTGTGTGTGTGTGTGTGTGTGTGTGTGTGTGTGTGTGGTGTGGGTGTGGGTGTCTATTTTCACGTTGGACTGGCTATAGGTCATCTCTGAATGATGTGGTAGGAATGTTCCCAGACGTAACAACCGGCTGTATGAATGTCCTAGTGTTTGTAACCGATGGCAAAGATATTGACGATGATCACTATGCAGACCGCTGCACTGATCATGACCAACAGGGAGGAAGCTCAACCCGTGGCTGCAATATCATTCGTTTGGATCTCGCCGGCATGTGGAGTATTGCAGATCGCGCTCACATTACAGTAGGTACACACGTAGCAGAGAGCACTAACACTGCTCGCCATGTTTCACCACTATCTCCTCTCTCTCTCTATACCGTACACGTACAGTACATCAGGATTGCATGCAATGGACTGTATATAAAGCTATGTTGCTAAACCCTTGCAATGGACTGTACATACCCCCCCCCCCCCCCCCCGTAATACTAGTAGTAGTAGAAGACTATCTGCGTGAACTGATAGAGACTACTTCGAGAAATATCAAAAGTAGATGATGGGCTTTGCTACTGTGATCTAAACCTCTTGCCCATATGTCTGGCAGAGTGGCTCAGTCAGGATCAGTTGATCAGTTGATCAGTTTGTGCTACTTACAAAATTGGCAACCAAACGTCTGCAGTACCTGTGCTCAGTTAGTCACGTGCAGCCACATAGCCGCTAGGATCATGATCAAGGGGGGGGGGGGGCACAAATTTCCCACGAAATTACATTGTACATGCCTCCAAGTCCAACACCTTCCCGACCTACTGACTATGCTGGAGGTTGTGTCAAAAACCGAACTTAGCCAATGCTGATGCGGGGAAACTACTGCTAGTGTTTCAAAATTAACATGTTTCTTTTTCTTGTGCGGACCGTGCGAGTACACGGGGTGGTGTGGTTGCAGTTGCTGTAGATCCTCCTCCTCCTCCTCCTCCTCCTCCTCCTCCTCTTCCCCTTCATTTGCTTACTACTTCGACGTAGTAACTGGTCACCATATTTGAGGTACAGTACGGAGTGGCGAAGTTCCGAATGAGAAGCCTAATAATAATTAGAGCATTATGCACTGTGTGAGAATGCATGTCATGTGTCTGTCTGTCTGTCTGTTTGGCTGCAGAGATCAGCGCGAGTTGTTGCTATCGAGACCGGAGATGAGGGCTCGGAACTTCCGGGAATGATGGCATGTAGCAATGATGGTGTGTATGTTCAGATGCTGAGCACCAGAAACGTTCGCTTTCAACTGTCTCCATACTACTCTTATCTGTCGAGGCTAGGCAATCCAGCCACGGATAGCAGGCAAACCACCTCTCCGTATATAGACGTCAACGGCCTGGGCAGGCTCATCACACTCTCGGTACCAATCTATGATCGGGTTGGTGAAAGGTGCGCAGACCCAGCATGTTGAACACCGTATAGGACTTGCCGAGGCCAAACCTGTGCTGCATATCTAACACAGCATATCTAACACAGCATATCTAACACAGCATATCTAACACAGCATATCTGTACACACTACATGTATGTCGTGGGCCGTGGCTTGTCTGCATCAACAGTCGGATATAATCCAGGATTTCACGGCGTAACACTGGACTGCTGACCATGCAGACTGAGATGTACACTCTGGTGTTCATGTACTCTTGGTGTTGTGCTGCACAGGAATCTGCTGGGTGTTTTCGGTGTTGATGCCGTCCTGGACGATTTGGAGAATACGCTCCTTGACGATCAGTTTGGTCTGTCCTACGGCTTCCTTATCGACACCGAAGGCAGAGCACTGGTGCATCCCAGGCTAACACCAAGTGCTGAGGTAACTTAAAAACGTTATGTGCATGTGTATGTGTGCATGTGTATATGCACGTGTAGTAGTAGTAGTAGTAGTAGTAGTAGTAGTAGTAGTAGTAGTATTCTTTTATTTTCCATCGGAAGCCTCAACAGTGATGAACACAACTCTTAAGAGGGCCGATAACAGAGTAGAGGGGTGTGGGGTGAGAAAAAATATAATAATAATAATAATAATAATAATAATAAGAGATGTTTAAACTAGACTAAACTGATACTTGGAACAATAAAGCAGCAGTAAGCAGTAAGCAGTAAACACAGTTATACAATACAAGCGATGCAGATCAATGAGGCCGTTTGCTGAGAAGAAGATCAAAATACTTCTGAAAAGACGCTGCATCTTTTAGCATGGTCTGAAGGTGCTTAGCAAATGTAGTGCGGTGCTGGGTGCGCCACTCCACAGGCAAAGAATTAAAGAACAGTGCAGCACGATTTGAAAAGGAATTGACACCGTCAGTCGTCCGGAATTTAGATATTGCAATAGCAGCATTAAAAGAGCTTCTTGTTGTCCTAGGGCCGGTTGAAACTTGAGGGAAAAGGTCCGTCAGATTTGGGAGAGGGAAACGACATGATTAACATGGATAAATTTAGCAATGCTACGAATAAGGTAATGTTCAAACGGATCAATCGACAATGTAGCTAACAGCGGCATGACGTCATCTTGTAGTTTTGAGCCACAAGCAGCGCGTACAGAACGACGATAAACGGACGAGAGTCGCTGTCGGTCCTTGGCGGATAGCTTCATTGCAAAGCAAGAGCAGCAGTATAGTAAGTCAGGCAGGATAACAGAGAGGATAAACTGCCGTGTTGCCTTCAAACTTAGTTGCCGAAAACACCGTCGAAGAGCGCCAACTTTTGTGCAAGTCTTCCTAACGATAAAGTCTATGTGACCAGACCAAGAAACATCACTGTCTACAATGACTCCCAGGATTCTCGTGCTAGACACTTGATTCAGAGGCTGTTGATTAAAAACGATTGGAGTTGAGAGGGGTTGAGAAGACTTAGAAATCATCAAAGTTACAGTCTTTGTTGTATTAATGCGCAGCCCAAGCTCGTCTAGATCCACAGAAATTGCAGATAACGAATCAGTAACGGTAGCGACGGCCTCAGCTTGTGTACGTCTGCTGGCATACAACGTCATGTCGTCAGCGAACATCGGGAGCTTACAAGAAAAGGCCTCTGCTGTCAATGGGAGCTTCCGTACATAGATGTTAAATAGAACTGGACCCAGTATGGTGCCCTGTGGCACGCCACTAGTGATTGCCACCAACGGAGATGTTCCAGTGTGGGTTACCACCCGCTGTTGTCTGCCACAAAGGTATGATCGGAACCAGGCCAGGGCCGCTCCCGAAATACCGACAGCTGCGAGAGCAAGAAGAAGCTACTGATGCTTCACGCGTGTATGTACATCTGTCGTTCTGTATGTACGTGTGCGTAGACGTGTAGTTTTCCATGGAATAGTCTTTGTCCTTCACCACAAAATTTAATGATGGTATGAGCAATAGAGGAAAGTTAACCGACTACTAGTACTTGGATGGCTATGATTTAGGCATCTCACGGCCAGTGTTGAAACTTGATACTGTGTCCTTACTCTGTATTATGCTATGCTAACCAGCTGTAAACATGTTGACTGTTCATGTCTGTGTATGTGTGCATGTGTGTGTGTGTGTGTGTGTGTGTGTGTGTGTGCGTGTGCGTGCGTGCTTGCGTGCTTGCGTGCGTGTGTGTGTGTTTGAACAGCTGGTAACTGACCCAGTTTACCCAAGCATACAAGAACTAGAGCAAAACTCACAAGGAGAACCGAGCGCTTTCAGCATGACCCTGGTGGTGAGTCGGGTCTATTATTAGTAATTTATTACATATCCTATCTACACAGCATGGCTCCATGGCTACACATTTGTACAAGTACTCTACATGATTTACTAGGACAGTCCCCGGGGACTTATGTATTCTTATGGGGCACTTCATAACGCAATGAATCTAATCAATGCAAGGAAGTGCGGATGAATCCAACCACAGAAAGAGGTCTAGGTCGCCTAGGCTTACCAAACCACCGTGCCTTGCTCAATCTCCGGACAGCTCGGAACAGGTCCAGAGACTCCAGACTGCTACCAGGAGCTGCCTCTCCCTTCTTTGGTGTACGGCCATGACCTGTTCAAACAAGACTCAGCGGCATGCGAACACTGTCGTCAGCTGACCATGCAAATGAATCACCTGATACAGAATTAATGCTGGGGGGAGGGGGGGGGGGGGGAGGGCAGGGGGTCAGATATCCCTTGTGCTACACAAAAGAGAGGAAGCTGTTTTGCAACTCCCCTGTGCTCCCCTGTGCTATATTGATACTGTCTGACATCGAACTCCGCTATTTTCTGTGTTATGCGCTATGCCGCCCTGTTGTGCTACAGGAAATGATGCGGCAACAGCGTGGTAGCAGCTCTCTGATCACAGGACCACGTCCCCAGCAGCGTGGCTCCATAAGCGACGGTGTGGTGTTCCGCGAAGAAGTGCGTTTCACCTATCACTACTCCGCCATACCCTCTTCACAGTTTGCATTCGCGTTTGTTCTGACCGAGGAGGACACAGACCAAGACACACTCATTGATATTACCTACAACCAATCACAACCGATCAACTATTACCATGAGATAGGTCGGTATGGGTCGGCTGCGCGCAATACGCTTGGATTCAGTACAAATGTCTTCGGCTATGGAACGGCGAATAACCCCCTCGCCATTGCCCAGGATGAATCAACGTTCAAGCTTGCCGCACGAGCCTTCTGCGATCCAACACGGTATTTGCTGTCGGACTTCCCAACTTTCGACAGTGTGGTGTCGTTCTTCAACTCCAACGAGTCCTATGTGTCCTGCGAGAATGGTGGCCTGTATTTGCAAGATATCAGGTACTGTCTGCAGTGTGCACTTGCATCCGTGCCCATTATCCCGGCCCGGCCGTGGAGAATAGTTTTATTTTAATCGGCATGCAGAATGATGTCAATGTATGACGTTATGGGTTCGGCCAGCCAGAAACTCAAGTACGCCAAAGTGTGTACATTGTATCTGGTTAAGGACAGTCAGTAGACAGAATGGAAGAAGCTTTGTTGAAACTCGAAGTTGCACAGCGCTTTAGCTTCTTTCTGTCTCTCCACCGACTATGTGGAAAGCTTTGCCTTATACGTCTTTGCTAGGCACCAACTGTGTGGAAAGCTCTGCTTTATACATCTTTGCTAGGCACCATCCTGGCCTGCCACGGTGCGGTATCTCAGGCATGGTGGTGGCCAGCCACAAGCCAAACTCCCTACTCGTCACGAGTAAGCTGACTGCTGGTTGTGATTCTCAACACTATTGTACAGCCAGTGGTAATGCGGATGTGAGATTTTTGCTTTTGCTTAGATCATGATTGTACTTCCCATTTCAACTTTGATACAGACCGACTGTGTGGGCATCTCAAGCCATTCAGGATTTCTGGAAGAACAACCGCACCGCACGAACAATGGATGAGGTAGCTTGGACGTACTTTGGATCAGCCAACGGTATGTGGCGGAGCTTTCCTGGTTCTCAGTCCCGACGAAGCTACGATCCTTCCCGGTACGTCAGTACTGACTGCTTATCATGTGAATATGACACTTGACAGTATGATTTTGTCATGTGAACATGTGTAATGTGAGTATGTCCCATTTGACTGTGTCCCATGTAAATATGTCCCATTTGACTACTTGTATGTCCCATGTGAATATGTCCCATTGACTATATCCCATGTAAATATGTGTCATGTGACTGGGATCATGTGACTGGGTGTCATGTTACTGTGTGCTATGTGACTACTTTGTCATGGTTGTTGCGAGGACGATGGCCAGTTAGTCGTTTTTAACATAGGGCGCCTGCGGAATGACGTATTCTAATAATTCTAACAGCACCTTTCACCTATGTTAGGGCACACTTCTTGATTATGTGCTTGGGTTGTAAAACATGTGATGGACGATTTTAACCTACAGTTTTTGGTTGGCCGGGACTGTTCTCTGCACTGCCCTGCCTGGCTGGTGATGTTGATTTGCTGCTGTGTGGACCTGTGAGAAGCTTACTAGTACTGGTTCTTTGGATCGCAGTGGGCTTACACTTCTTGCATGTTTTGTTTCTGGCATTTTGACTGTGGAAATGTGAGAGTTGGACTGTAGTCGGCAGGATTACAGAGCTGTGGTAGCGATGGTCTCATTGACCATACTGTCATTTAGAGAATTTGGCAAGCCTCGACCCACTCCCTCGCTCTTCTCTCACACACATGTTGCCATGGCTGGCTATAATCACCCTTACCTCCTCCTTGATTGGCCTTAGCCATGAGTGTGTGCGTGATAATAATGTCTGTTTCTGTGCGTATGTGTGTATGTGTGTGTATATATCTGTAGTCGCCCATGGTATCACCGTGCCCTAGCTAACCCACCATCAGTGTATGCCACATCCGCTGTATATCTGGATGCCGGTGGCGTTGGCAAAGTGGTCACTCTGGCGCAGACCATCTTCCATGGCCGACCGGCTGCAGCCATGGCTGGTCCGTGCACCACCGTGGAAAACTATGCTGGTGGTTGTGCATGCACAGAACACACTCAGTGTACATCACGATACTGTGATCGGGGAACATGCACAAATCAAGCTGTAAGTATACCAGGTGACCTGTGCCGATCCGCTTTACAAACTTTAAACACCCCATCCACCCAAGGACAAGAGTACATACCCCCCCCCCCCCCCCCCAAGAAGGTGCAACTCCAGCTATGGGGTCTGCGACGGCAGAACTTCACATCACGTGATGAACCCGTACACATTATTGGCACCCTGTGCATGATAGATACAGGGTTGTACACACCCCTGCTTTGGGTTCAACTCTCTTCTGGTCACTTTGCACTGCTTGCTAACGTAACCTTTTGAACCATGTCACGTGTTGCGAAGTCCTGCCATCGCAGCATTGAATATAGGTTGTGCAGGCAGTTGCACACCCTTGCCGCTGATGAGGTTGTGCAGGCAATTGCACACTCTTGGGGGTTATGAGATTGTACACTGGCAGTTGCACACTCTTGGGGGTTATCTACTCTTACAAAGACTTATACTGAGTTGTAAGACTAGGTGGATAACAGCAAGAAGTGAAGTTTTTAAACGAATTTAGAGAAAGCAGTTGAATGCTGGCAGTGCCAAGGGAAGGAATCAATGTTGAGATGGTTTCACTAAATTTGTGCACTGACAATGTACTGAGGCTTCAAGTACTTAGCTTCACCGTGATCAGTATGCAGTGCCTATAATGTCGCCCTTGTTCTAGCTAACATACTATGCTAGTGTGTGACAGTGACCTACTCCCTCTCGTGTGTGAATGTATCAGTCTCTGTATGTGATGGTTTCGTCTGTTACCCTGTGCGTTCATGGTGCCCCCTCCCCCCCCCCCCCCCCATGGAGCTTATCTGTGTTACGCATGCTAGTTGTCTCTCTGCCTGCCTGTGCTCGTTGTTACAGATTGCTGGTGTAGCTGCAGTTGATCTGAGATACACACAGTTTGAGGCATTGGTCTCTGCTACGCTGGGCAGTGTGCCTACTGTTAACAATGATCCATGCGCAAACAGCGACAACAGGTACAGTAAAATATTGAAGGTGCTTGGGGAAATTCCGCAGTTGCGTCTTATCTGTAACAGTCCTCGCGGATCTGGCCACAGTTCACCTTATTCGCGGCTCCGAATGTGTGACACTATGAGGTTCATGCCTGTGTCTGAATAGCATGGCTTTGGTTTGTGCGGGTGCTATGACTGTTCACTGCATTCGTGCACGTGGCCGCTCTGCAGGTGTATTCTGGTCAACGATGCTGCTGAGGTTGTGTACGATCAGACAATCAGCAACGTCAGTGACCTGGATCCCAGGAATTTTGAGAATGTTCCACTGGCCTTCCTCCATGGTGGAGTGATGCTGTCACTGATCGATGAGGGCATCTTCACTCGCTTCAGTTTCGTGAATCGCCAAGGCCTCTGCCAAGTCGCCAGATATGCACCATCCGTAAGTGGGTAGCAGGATAGGGTGATACTGCAAGTGCTTAAACTACTCGCCGCTTTGAGCCTTTGGTTTTAAAAACAATCTCCGGACATCTAGCTGTTTCGACCTTATTAGGTCTCATCAGCTGACCTCAGAGTGACAGACCAAACTCATCACAAGAAGGTCTTGTTAACAACAAAGCTTCTTCTTTTTTTTAATTTGCCCATAGACTGGCCCGGCACACTCTTGGAGGTTATGCACTCTTGGTAATGTGGGCTGCTGGGCTGCTGGGCTGCTGGGCAGGCTTTTTTTTTAAAGCTACCGAACCTCGGGTTATATATGTGATGCCAAGAGTACGTGATCCGCAAGAGTGTGCAACTGCTTGTGCATTCTCCATGCAATGCTGCAATGGCAGAGTTTCACATGGCATGATTGTAGGTTACCCTGGCAAATAGTACAAGCGGTGACCACCAGAGAGCTGCAGCCAATGCAGGACAAGCGGTGACCACCAGAGAGCAGAGAGCAGAGAGTTGCACCCAATGCAGGAGTAAAGTACTGTGCCGATACGGCCCGGTAGCTATCCGCTATCCGAATAGTGTGTACGGCCGTTTGTTACCGACTGTATGAAGTTCTGCCGCCGCAGACCCCACAGACTGAAGGTGCACACTCTCGGGGGGGGGGGGGGGGGGAGGGGGAGGAGGGAGGTGGGCTGATTGCCTCCGAGGCCAGCCACTACATTCTCTTGGTAATGAAGGCTGACCACTAACCCGTTCCAGATTCATCAAAACACCCCTTCGAAACACCCCTTCATGAAGCCGTTGTCTACCTGTCACTGGCTGACCCCATCTATCTGTCATTGGCGGACCCGTCTACCTGTCACTGGCGGACCCCTTTCGTCAGTCAACACTGCTCCTACTTCACGCCATGATCACACTCACATTGACATGATGCAGCTACAACTGTATGACTGGGATGTTGCCATGGTTTCTCGTTGAATTGGATGGTTTATGTGAGGAGAGCGTATCGGTATTCTGCTGGGAGGTAATTTTCAAATGGGATACTCGTTGTATATTTGCTTCTTGTTATGCTCACAAATACTGCAGCTGTTCATGTCCATGGTATTGCCACTCGCATTGTCAATCCTATTGTCACTCGTATTGTCACTCGTATTGTCACTCGTATTGTCACTCGTATTGTCACTCGTATTATGTGCCGTAGTGGGTTCTAACTCTAAGGCCATGTCCTGTGTGCCGCATCCCTATGTACGGCATGTTACACCCGGTCAGTTATCAGTGACTATCGCTACGTATGTGTACCTGTGTACAGGTCAGTGATAGAGATCTACTGCTGACTGCTGAGCAGCAGGACAACTACTTTGAGAACCGTGGACCTATTCCACGCTTCCAGAACAACTTTGGCTGTGAACTCGATCAGGTAAGGCCTGATTACTTGGCATGTGATGACTGTGTGTGTGTGTGTGTGTGTGTGTGTGTGCGTGTGCGTATGTGTGTGTGTGTGTGTGTGTGTGTGTGTGTGTGTGTGTGTGTGTGTGTGTGTGTGTGTGTGCGTGTGTGTGCGTGTGTGTATGTGTGTGTGTGTGTGTGTTTGTGTGTATGTGTATGTGTGTGAGTGCACGTGTGTGTGTGTGTGTGTGTGGGATTCACTGGCCAGAAAAAGCCACTTCATAGCTGTGTGGTGTAGACCAGGCTGAATAGTGGCGGTCAATTCTTCAGCCTTGCAAGCTGTTGAATGGTGCAATCCCAGCACAAGCTGCTATGGCTTCTGCTGTAGCATCCAATGGTCCAATGGTGTGTGTGTGTGTGTGTGTGTGTGTGTGTGTGTGTGTGTGTGTGTGTGTGTGTGTGTGTGTGTGTGTGTGTGTGTGTGTGTGTGCATGATGGAAATGTAATGATGCAACAATACCTCCTCTACATTGTACTTGTAACTTGGTGGTGTAGTCGAAAACAGTGACCGTTGTTCTGTGTGCTGCTTAAGTGAGGCATTTCATGCATGGCATGATTTTACTTGAAATCTTAGTTGTCACAGTTCACTGGCCAGTTTGTAATTCAGTTAGCTCCTGATTGCTCACATTGCTGTTGAATAACGTGCTAAATGTAGCAACCATGCAAGCAGGTTGGTGTTGATTGCTGCACTCTTGGCTAGAGCTTGTTTTGTTACCGTATCACTGACACATTGCTCGTTGGCCCGTTGGGTGCAACTTGCTCCCCTCAGTGCACACTCTGACACAGTGTAATGGTGTTGGGTGCAACTTGCTACCAGGCTGTGCACACTCTGACACAGTGCAATGGTGTGTTGGATGCAACTTGCTCCCCTCAGTGCACACCCTGACATAGTGCAATGGTGTGTTGGGTGCAACTTGCTCCCCTCAGTGCACACCCTGACACAGTGTAATGGTGTTGGGTGGATTTTGCGGTATTTTGATTGCACCACGCCTTGCACTTGTAGATTCTCTATCAACGCAACGTCTCCAGTCCCATACCCACAGACTTCAGTCGGACGTTTGAGGGACCATGTGAAGATGGTGTGTATCGCATCGCTCCAGTCGCCAACACCAACCTACTGCTTGTGGTGATTGAGCGTACTCAGGTGAAGCGTGATAACTTTTTCAACTTCAACTGTCACATTTTCAACAAGTAAGTCCGACTAGCTGCCCGGGGTGACTGGTGTGTATTTTTATTTTCTATTTTATTTATCGTCTCCACTTCATCGCACATAATAATGCATAGCCAATACAAGAAAGAGAGGGTGAATCCAACCACGGAAAATAGCATTGTCAAAAGAAGAAAAGGAAGGGAGGTGTCATTTACTGCTCTCTGCTCCTTCAAACTTATAATGATGATCAAATGAGGTGTTTGATGTCACTATAAGTAATGGGTTACTCCTCGCAGGCTTGACTGCCGGTGTTGCTACCTGTCCACGGTACCGTTGGTGAATGAGCGTACTGCCTGGAACACATTACCAATACTAGCGCAATAGCAAGTGCAAAGTACTCCAAGTAGATCAGTGGAGGATTGCTGCGGATATTTGCATTCCTAGTAACCCTACCAAGGTTCTCTATCCGACTGTACCCTGAATCCCGAAAGCTAAAATGTGAGTGTTTGCTTGTAACTATGTGGTTCTGCTGGTCACATAGTGTAATGGCAATGATGTTGTTTTTTTTACATTAATTGTGTGATGGTGTTTGGTTTGTGCTGTCTCTTTGCTTGAAGTGTTGCTCGATCTGGTGGATTCCGCTTGGAGGAGACGGCATGCAGCAGTACGGACGACAGTGCCATAGTACCTAGGATGTGTTTGCAGTTCAGTGGCTTTGTGCCCAGCTGCACATTCAACACCGCTACCACTATTGCATTGTCGCTGGCCATTCTACCACTGTGTTTTGCTGCTAGTGCTATTGTGTGGCTGGTGTAGTTCAGGGTTCCATTAGGCCTCTTGTCAATCTTGTTATATTCAATACACACACACATTAGTCAGTGCAGGTTTTCTTCACTTCGCTTGCATGCGATGCGAGTTTTCTACACGTGTAGGCGATGCCAGTTTCAATGGCTTATTGTTGTGGGTGATCATCGTACACAATCTCCATGCACACTTGCTTTCCTGTCCTTTCTCTTGATCATGACCCGGCTTTGATGATACAGATACACACTTACAAGTAGAAGTTTCCGAGTTTGAGATCTTGTCGCATAATGGCTAAGCCTTTGTGAAACGTTTTCTGCACATGCAAAATTGAAAGTAGACCTGTGCCACACTGGGCCTAAAGTTCTCCACATCCCATGTGATATCCACATCTACCGCATTCTTGCTCAGATTCTGGTGATTGTCAACCAGTCGATGGCCCAGTTCTAGTTGGTAGGCAGTGTTACCATGGTTACTGGTTGCTACTGGGCTGTGCCTACAATTTTTCCACAATAGTCAATAGCTACTGACTAGCTATCCGGTGTAGTGCACCCATCACTATATACTACAGTGTGGTGGTAGTAACTGTTGTTAGCAGAGAACTAAAATACCGTATCGTAGACTGGCTGTGACCCTGGGCCTGGCTGGGCCTGGATCAGCCATATTGTCGGGGGCCACTCATTATGATACAAATGACAATCAAGTTACAGGCAGTCACTGTTCCTATAAGTAGTTAGCACAAACACTCTGATGTAGATGTAGCCTCGCTACATGGACACACACACTCTGATGTAGATGTAGCCTCGCTACATGGACACAAACACTCTGATGTAGATGTAGCCTCGCTACATGGACACACACACAACATCTGAATGGAAAAATAGACAATAGAAAACAGCAAAGCACACAAATTAAACCGGGCATCACAACTTGCAAAGAAGCATCCCATGACTTTGATGGTCAATCAATCAGCGATGAGGCAGAATGCCAGTATGGTTGTTTAGATAGGACAGCAAAACTATACAGCAAGATATGCGGTGTCCCTAAGCATGTGACCAGCAATCAAATACAGTACCACCTTGGGAAAATATGAAAGGTGGCAAAACTGAATAGGGCCTCCCTTGGCAAACTCAAACCAGATTACACTGATGGGTAAGTTACAAACAACGAAAGTGATTGCTGCAAATCATATCAACTTTACAGAACGGACTGAGGTCGGTAAGAAAAAAAATAATAGGAGGAACTCATCATGACACTGTCCAATTTCACCAGCACTTGCACGGGTGTGTGCATGATGCGTGTGCGTGTCTCTGCATGTGTCTGTGCATACGTGTGCGTGTGGTGTGTGTGTGTGTGGGTGCGTGCGCGCGGTGCCTGTGTGTGCATGGCAAGACGATCGGCAGCGCCTTACACAATAGCATAAAGAAAAGAGTAGGTGGTGAATGAATTCATGTACACGGGGGGAGAAATTGATAGATTTACACGGCAACAAACAGCAGCACACATCTACTGATTTCTGTTACTCCACACGTACATGTAGTCAACATCACATTGATCTCGCCGCACACTGAGCCGCTGCGTAGGAATAGCACAGTGTGCGTTCAAGAATGTAGATACGTGTGGTGCTAACCTATCCATTGCCAACTGCAGCATTGGGACTTGAAATCTGTCACCCAAGGTACCCCCGGCTCTACTGCCTGTTCTGTTCACTGATAGTCGTTCATCATAACTTTGCGTTGGCTATACTCGGACATACTCCTTACTCTTGAAATATATACACTGGTTATCGGTCTTTCGACGTGAGCTTCTCGATCAACTCCGCCAACGGCTGCAGCTCTCTCTTATCGATGAGGGTAAACTCCTGTACAAAGAAGATGAAGTGCTTGAAGGACGTGTTCAGATGTGCTTCTTCTCCGAGGGAGACGACTTCTCGGAAATGCTGATGATAGATATGTGCGTAGACGCGGAAGAGTCGTTTTAGGATCGTCTTGCAACTGTTCAGGAAACTCTTGGGAAACGGAACGCCTAGTACACAATAGAAAACCCAGAAAGCAAAACAGAACGATTTGCTAGCCTGTCCAAAAGAGTGCTGAATGCCGAAAGAGGTAATTACAAGAAGTGGAGGATGAAAAACTCGTAACTCCGAGTTTCATGCACAACACTCAGAGTTACAACAAATTAATCATCCTCTACTTCTTGCAAACCCACAACGTGATAACACATCATGCACAGGGCTGGTGGGTGACAGTGAGCCTGCTTACAGCCTTACACAGCACACCAACACATACCAGCACATACCAGTCCAGAGTAATTATTCTTTCAGGTACAGCTGATGCGTGCTTAACACAATAGCCGTGATGGCTAGCTACGCTACTGGAAGTGCACATAACTGTACAGCTCATACTCCCCTGCCCCCCCCCCCCCACACACACACTACCACCAGCAACAGCAGTAGCAGCAGTTGCACGAGCAACTACATGATGCTTAATTAAACAGGCCTGACTGGCAGCAAGGGTTTGCTCCCCACATGCTGGAGCTCACGCTGACTGGCAGAAAGGTCATTGAATGACTATTGATTCGCTCCTACACCTGGCAAGGCTGGCAACAAACGACCATCACTTTGAACACCAGCTTCCCATGGTATAGCACTATGCCACTACGTTCTGTTTGCCTGCCACACGTGCATTCAGTGTACCACTGCTACATGTGTGTAAGTACATCCATTCATACCTCATTGTATACTGCCCAGCACCAGAGCAGCACAACAGTACATTAACGAATGCAAAGACAACTATCTCAGTAACATACACAATATATGAACGCTTCAAGAGCAGTATAGTTGGATAGTCTGCCAGCCATGAGGATCAACTCAAGCAGGCAGGCATGGTAAGATTGGTAACCGTGAATATAGAGAAGCGCCATGCCCCCCCCCCCCCTCTCAACACCTACACACACGCATGCACACACAGCTGCTAAACTGACCGATTTTCGATGGGAAGAGAGTTTCGTCATCTAGTTGATCCTGTACCCAGCTCATGAGATAGTCCGTGTACCGGGGGGCAGAGCATTTTATCGGCTTCTTGATCACCGTACCATCTGCCCAATGATACTCGTACCTGGAAAGATATGAACAACGCATAGCGGTGCACCACCACAACCACTTTAAACATAGCAAAGCAAAGCAAAGCAAGTACAGATGATACAACCATGTCTCTGCCATATTTAGGGGGCTCAGCTACACACACCACTTCAGATGGAAGCAGAAGCAGCAGCACGATCGCGACAGAAATAAAATATAAACACACATACACAGCATCTGATGGTACTGTGGTATTCAGTAAAAAAAAAAAAAAAAAAAAAAACAAGCAGCCGGATCATGTATAATCTGTCCCCGGGGAAAATTGCGATTCCGCGGCCGCGTTTTTTTCCGCGTTTTTGCGATTTTTTAAAAGACTGCGTTTTCCGCGATTTTCCCGCGTTTTTTGAACTTTTTTGTTGCACTACACGTACACACAGTGCACTGTTCGGTCAGCAACGTCTCACCGTGGTGGCTTTTTACTCAAATATGACGAGTGCTTACACCAGAGACTTGTAACTGATTGATTTCACTACATACTCACTGAAAATTGCCGCACATCAATATTATTCACCGCATATTTACCGCAAATTCACCGCAAATTATGCCATATTGTGCCGCGCTTTTCCCCGCGTTTTTTGCGATTTTTTCCGCAATTTTCCCCGGGGACAGTATAATGTATACTGTGCTCATGGCATCGTCGACCCTGGCAAAAGGATAGGTGCTAATGCATGTTCCCATATGCGTGCGTCTCTGTTCTCGGCCCTGTTTTCGAGCCAGTGCCCGCTACGTTTCCTCTGACGTGTCCGTGTGCTACACCACGGCTAGTATGTCACTATGTGTCTACTTCGAAAAGAAGTACCTGAAAAGGTGACTGATGCAGTGCTAGCAAAATACGAGTCGCTGTACCTTCCACCCCCATTATTGGTTTCTAGACTCCACAACAATGAATGGGGCAATTTTCCGGGTGTGGTAAGGATACCATGGATGCATTACCCTAACAAAAATAATAATATTCGCTCTACCCTACTACACCGTGCTGTACCTCTACATTTGCAAACCAACTCAGGGATCTTTTTAAAGACCCAGTGGCGTTTAAGAGTTTCTCGATGATCTTGATTGTTCTTGTACTAAGCTTGACGTCGATTTGGTGTTTGATTACTGCTTGATGCCTGGATTCCAATTTTTTCTTTTCCTTTTCACTTATCCCGTTATTGGCCCTCTTAAGAGTTGTGTATATCACTGTTGAGGCATCCAATGGTAAATAAAATAAATACTACTACTACTACTACACTATATTTGTGATTCATTCACTACTCTTACAAATACATGTACATGATACACTGAGTTTTTAGGTTTCTGTCCAAATGGTATCACACGCTGATCATCACAAGGTAAAATATGTGCACAGGTGGATCCTCCAATGCACGTGATGCATCACGCGCATATGGCTCACGTTGTGCATGAATAGCATAACCAATTCCGTATACTCAAAGTTACCAGACCAGAGAAGGTGGATCTGCTAAGCGAGGTGGGGCCTTCAAAAGTAGTAACAAATACCAGTAGCTATGCTATAAAGCATTGCCCAGGACAGTGCTCTCAGGGCGAGCATTGCATTGTGCTGGCTGCATAAACTCACATCCTGCCAGCATTGCCATATATGTGACCCTACTGTTTTTCAATGCGTGAAGTATAACAAATATGGAGGGAATGGTGCAGTTGCGTTGGGACGCGGCTCTAATCTACCTGCAAATCTACTCGAACAAAAACTTCACCAAAGGCAGCTCCAATTCAAACGTTCAAGGTTAATGATAGCTTGCATTGTCCTCGGTCCTATCGGTAGGACCATCATACACAGACATGCTGCATGGCCCCTGTTCTATCATTGAACTAAAACCTGACCCTAAACTGTTGCTAAGAGGCTAATGACTTGCCTGCGGCCGCACAAGCCCCATCCACCCTAGTGCCTATTGTTGCCCCGCATCCCCTTGTTTCCTGTCTTGTGTCGACATCCCCCCCCCCCTTCATTCCACTTCTCTCTGTGGGGCTGTGTACAAGTGTGTCTCCTGATCAAAAAGAACCCCTGCATGTCTTCTCAGACAATGCTCAGCTGCAGTTGTGGATGATATTGCAGTTACCAAGACTAACTGGATACCTACCGTGGACCTGCCGACATCACTGGACAGTTTTCTGCCGTGCAAAACTCTGTGATAGTGCCGTACAGCATGTTGATCTGATTGAAAAAGTCCACGGCTGCATACACCCACACACGCATGCGCACGCATACACACACACACACACACACACACACACACACACACAAAACACTCATTAGATGCGAGTCCAGCCCGGATCTATCTGTATGGACGGACTTGGGACACAAGCCATTCGGATCCCATCACAAAGGCACCATCACCACTGTGTACGGAGCACCGGCACAAAGTCAAAGGCAAGATGGAGCAGTAACCAGCCACGGACCCTACCTCTTTTAGAGCCTATTCTACCAGTTTCCTCACCTATGACATACCTCCTACAACCCCCCCCCCCCCCCACACACACACACATACATACACCAATCCAGTGGGTGCATCCAATCAGGCAATATTGCTTGGCAGAACCAGCCTACCGTCCTAACATGTTGGGCTGTTTGAGACTTCCGAGCACAGTAAAACTCCCCAAACCCGGACTCTCTAGATCCGGGCACTCCCCAGATCAGGGCACTCCCCAGATCCGGGCACTCCCCAGATCCGGGCACTCCCATCTACAGTGCATGCGCCTGACCAAAGAGTCTCAGAAAATGGCAAAAATGGTCTCGGGTGGAGAGCCAAGGGTAAATTTATAGTAAAGAAAAAAGGACCAAGAAACTACAAGGTACACAACAATGTTATCGCATAAGCTGATTGTTTAGTAACTGGTGGTGTCAGTGGAAATTATAGCGTAACTTGTAGTTTCTTGGTCCCATTTCTTTACTATAAAAAAATGGTGACACTCATGACTCTTTTTTACGGGCGTTTCAGGAACTGGCACTGCCCGTAACTCTGAATGTCCCGAACTCTGAATCATGTACGTTTCGATGTGGAGGGGCCAGAGATCTGGCATATGAAGTCACTATTTCCACAAATATTGGACCCACAGCGTGCGGGCCGGTACTCCGACCCGGCGGTGCCCATAACTGTGAGGTCCGGATAAGAGAGATATTAGTGCACTTGCATGCAATCAGTATTGTATGTACTGAGTTGCGCTCAATTCCACACTACCAACATGCAAGGGCTGATAAGGCGGGAAGTTCCACTGTACATGTTCGACCTCTCTGCAATCCTGAGGAAACAACCATGTGCTAGCAGAGCTCTAAACATTAGATTTGTGAAGCCAAGCAAGACGGTGCGATGGCCAGTTTCGCCAGGTCATATACAAACCGACAACATGCCAAACACATGCATCACCACCAAATCAGGAATTTCCGAACAGTAATGCAGTGATTTGGGACATCTGGGAACCAACCACGTATACAAAAATGCTTGACTATGAAAAAGACCAGCAGTGACAGCAGAGATGCAAATATCCTCCCACTTGCCAGCAACGAAAATTGCAGCGGACGCTTGACGCTGAAGTCAAAACAATAATGACCTGACGCACTGCGTTTCATGGCATGGTGCTAAACCATAATTACTTGTAGTTCGCAGTCATACAAATCGCTTGGGCATTGTCTGATGCAGCGATGGTACTCGGCTCGTCAACAACGCATTTTACAGACCGAAACGAGTGAAAAAAACATGCAGATTCGCGCAAATACACTAGCGATGGTTCACAAAAACAGGAATCGAGCTCAGGCAGATCCGCCACATTATAAGCAAGACACAAGGAGACTTCTGTGCTTCTGCTGTTGACGATATGTCGGCATGCACTTCACATAGACACCATTCTGGCAATGAATAATAATTACAATGAACATGCACGAGCACTGCAATGTCACTGCTATCATTCAGCCAGGAAAACACGAAGTCGAAATCACACAGAGTAACGATAACGGTCGGTTCGTACACAGGACAATAACTTACTGTTCACAGCGACCCATTCGTTGAGGTCTTCACCCTCCGGTAGCATGACCGCCAGGCGAAGATTTCCACTGCCCAGGGTCTGCGCCGCATGCTTCATCAAATCATACTGGTGAGTTCCCTCTGGGATATTCTTTTTCGGCTTGAACGTCTTACTGGCTTTCCCAGAACTGCATACAACACACATAGAACACGGGTCGACAGCAACATGGACAACCGATACGTGTGAAACAATAAAAAGCAGCCGCAGGGCCATCTCCATTTCGGCAAGCGAGTTGAGCAGGATAGGTACTGCTTACAATATTCCTGATATAGCGGCCATCACGGAGAAGACACGATCCCCTAGCTACCCCGCTTCCTCCTCGACGCCACAACCGCACAAGGAAAACAAACCAGCACTACGATCAACTGTAAAAGAAATCCTACTTCGATCCGGTCATCGGTATCCACAAGAGCAACAGCGCCTCGCCCTGTGCTCGCTCTAGGTCAAACAGTTGTTCTCCTCGCTTTTTTTCAAATCCAAGGCTTTGAGCATTCATATCATGATCATGCTATGCAGAAATCGCATTATCGCTCCCAATCATTATTACTAGCGTAGCCGGCCATGGCGTTGAAACTCGAAGATCTGTGACTGTGTCACACTCGCAGAGTGTGCACTGTACTGACTGACTCTTGATATTGATACATGCAGTGATAGCTGATCTGACTGGCAGTGACTGCTATCGATCAAGTAGTAGCTATCATGTATGTTATGTGCTGCATGCTACAGATTTGACTTTTGAGTACAGTGTTATTGTATGACCATGATGACACTGCACTGCCACCTAGTCCTAGATCCTGACTGTGACCTACCTGCCTACTCCAGCCTAGGCTATGGCCGAGTACTTATTCAGTTATTGCTAGGGCTAGGGGTCGATCGTCCATAAATATCAAACTTTTTTCACAAAACGAAAATTTCGTTATGGGGTACCGGGTGCAGTGTGGGAGGGGCCTAGGGGGTGCCCAATTTCGTTTCAGAAAACATTGATATAATGGCCGTAGGGGTAGGAGCGGTTACACACTTTTTTTTACTTGAAACCACGCACCCAATTCGTAAAAGAAGAAAGAAGCAGGAAATGACAAAACAACAGACTAACAACACATTGACTGAATGGGGCTGCAAATGCAACGCAGCGGTGGTGATGGGGACACTTGCGACTCTTGTTGTAGTATGCATACAAATGTCAACATTTTTACATTCTGAGGGGGAGGGAGGGGTTGGGTACGGGTACCCCGTCTAAACTAAAATAATCGTTTGGTGAAAAAAGTTCGATATTTACGGACGGCCCCTTAATGCCTTATAGTAATAGTACTTCGTAGATGTAGCTAAGCTGGCGTAGATCAGCAGGGAGCCATACACGGTATAACGGAGTACATTATGCCATGGGTTTTTTTTACAGCTTTGAGCCACTTGTACGGGCAAAAAAACACATTTTGCGAAGAAAGACACATAAAATGATAGTATTGATTATACAGACTCAGTAAGATCATTGCAGGTTCACCGGATGCGTGCCTCGGCCACCACTAGCACTGCAGGGGACTCAGGCACGGCAGGAGCAAACATGCTCCTTGAGCCATGCAGGCACATGGCACCACAACGAACCAGGGCAAACCCAAGGCGTTTACGCAGCAAGGAGATAACCTGCGCTTATGGCTCCTTGCTCTTCTCAGCCACCATGCCATGCTACGTGTAGGCTATAGGGCTGCCTATGCCCTGTGGCTGTAGTCTGTAGATCAGTCGATCAAATACGAGGTAGTCAGACTCAAGGGAACAACCCAGGCGCTACGTAGTCGTAGATCTACATGCCGTAGATCAACGCCCAGGCAGTAGGGCAGGGATGGAGAACGGAGCATTGCCGGCATTGATTCGTATCGCATATCCATAGGATCCGGCTCCATAAAAAAAAACACGCACACATGCACAGTGCTAGTAATAGTAAAGTGCATGCAATGGGATGGATACCGTGGCCGGGCTTGCAGTTTACCCCATGGCCCACGCAGGCTCACCTGGCCTGGCTCAGCACAAGCGTAGTCAGCATGGTCACGGACGGCGGCAATACTGCCAATAGGTACATGACCCATCATGACATACATCTGTACATGAAACTCATAAGACTTAGTAACAAGATGAACGTACGCAAGCAAACCTAACAGCTGCTATGCTGCGTAGTGCATAAATACGAATTTCGGGCGTGCGTGAGCAGCTCTGCACTTGATCTGCATCAAGCACCATTACAGCAACAGTGCCTACTTGTGTGAAAACTACTAGTATCCAACACAGCAAGCGCCTCAGCAAGAATTAAGGCACCTTGACAGGCACAACAAGACAGCCGTCACATAGACAAACCAAACAGTTGACAGATCACAATATGAAGAATGTCGAACAATAAGGATATGTATAGATATGCCACAGCTGGTGAGATAGCAAATCAAGGCTGATTTTCAAGATAAAATGTACAAACACTGCATGAAGTAAAATAGATACATGTACTATACAGACAGTGTCAGCACACATAGCCATTCACAGGACATTCACAGGACATTCACAGGAGACCGTCGCACATTCGTCCATCATCACCAACATGCGCGTTACATGGCATGTCGATGCGGTGGAGAACACTTGATACTACATGTACTCGGTACCACCAGTACAAGTCGCCAGAGATATAGGCACATGCGGCTCCAAACAGCACAGTGTGCCATCTCAACCTGACTCATGAGTCAGCTGAACGAAATAGACATATCTTTACGCACTAAGGTAAAATAGAGATGAGATCACGGAGCCAGCCGTTGTCATGGAAACAAATGGCGCATCGAGGTAGCATACACCACGGCTAATAGAAATAGGGTAATATCACATAATATATACAAGGAGAGAAGTGCATAGTGAATGCAAGCTCACATTGGCACAGAATATTGAACTGGATAAAGAATCTAAAGAACTAGAAAGAAGAAAATACCTGAGAGGGTGTTGTGTTGAGCGGTCAGTCACCGTATTGTCACCTGCCATTGGTCCGCGGAGGTTGCTTGCTCGGCAGAAGTATCAAGCGACCAGCCTGTCAAATACATTACGCATGTGTACATGACCACCCACGCACACACATAAACGCATAGACGAGAAGAGGAAGCGAACAAGGCATGCTTGGAGCCCGCACAACTCGCGGTCGACAGGAAAATAAATTTTAAATTTTAATTTTAAATTGTGCATCTTATATTATAACATCACTTGTTCATGAGCAGATCATGAAAAAACACAGACAAGAGTCTTTTTAGAGAGGAATCAAGATACTGTACAAGCAACCAAACAGCCATGGAGACACTACAAAGTCCTTACATTGTCGACTGACATGTTATAGTCCTTCAAGACCAGGCGGACCCGATCTGCAATACTGGAGAGCAAAGTGGTCAAGGAGCATAACAACTGACAAACAGCAGTGATGACGGAAATCTCTACACACGCTGGCTGCAAGACAGCCTACAGCAAAAAAAAAATTCACGGTTCGCGTCAGACTCGGTTGCTCTATATAGAGGCCAAGTTTTCCGCACCCGTAGGAACGCCACCACCCTTCAAGGATCAAGGCGCAGATGCAGCTCCTAAAGCGGTGGGAGGCGAGTAGATCAGCTCACCAGCATGTGGTCAAAGACCGAAAATCCCATTCACTGCATCCATGTTTTCCTCGTGCCAGGCCACGAGTTTTCAATTAACTGTGGGTCGCAGCACGGCTGATAAAAAATCCTTCCGCTTCCAAGCAGGACTTGAACCTGGTACCCTCTGTTTCTCAATCATGGTCTTACTCTTAGACCATCCCACTATACCTGCCTACAGCAATGGCGGTGTAAATTCTATCAGTCGTGATGCAGAGATAAGTCAGGAGTATGTGAGAGGAAAGTCAAGTTTGTCAAGAGAAAACATACATGACCAACCTATCTTAGTATAGTGACCAGGAATTGTCTAAGGTACGCACTCAGCATAAATAGTAGTGTCACATCTGTTGGTTCTGTTGAAAAGTATGACAACACACTCCCCAAGCGTACTACATCTATATGTCTACTTGTGCATAAAGTGCCCTGAGCCTGAGGGTGCCAGATGCCAGGAAGCTCGACTTTACCACCGGTGTTGTGTGTAAGTAGCTGCATAAAGCACACAGCACTATACGTGATAAGGAATGTGCAATGAGGATACATAGCTGGCGCTCTGCACCGGTGATGTGCACCAAGCAGCAGAAGAATCACTAGCAAAACAAGGCATAGTAGCAGGCTGGGCTCTGTACATAAGCTTGCTATAACCGAGTGCTGCAGGTTAAAATATACATCAAACAAACAAACATCCAATACTCGTTTTCAGAATTGCATCATTTTTCATGATGCCACCAGCTCTACATAATATATAATGCTTTCGAGCTGCGAGGTCGACCACGCACACTGCAGTTGTGTGTCGACTGTAGAGCCAAGTGCATTACATCACAAAATGGCGTGCTTCTCAAAACCAAGTCTTGACGGAGGTTGACAACTATGAAGTTACACACTTTAAAGAAGAGGTTGGTGTGACTTCGGCGGGACTTGGGGAATTGTGTATTGCTCCCTACGTGGGAGCTCGCGCTTTACCCGCCGACTTGAATTCTCACTTGACTGACTCACGACTGCCATCCAGAGCACACGGGAAGTCCATCCAACCTCGAACGGGGTGAATTCCCCGAAACACTGTGTATTGAGCAGGGAGTGGTACTTTCTTGCAGGTTTGCCGAGTAGAAGGTTCGATGGATTTCTCGTGTGCTCTGGCAGTCGTGAGTCAGTCAAGTGAGAATTCAAGTCGGTGCTCTCCTTATTTTCTTTTAGGACACACTTTTCGTCGCGCGCCTTGAGAATTTCGAGCGCATCCGCATCACTATGAAGTTCTGAAAACACTCAAATATTTCGTAACTCGGCTTTCCCTGAACGGAATCGAGTAATCGAAAGGTCTATTCGCATTAGAAAGTTCTCAGCTGTCGGCTCCAACAAATCGGAAGTTGATCCGAGGTCCAATAGTGGAGTTACGGCACTCGCAAGGTATTTTACGTACCGTTGCAAATTTTCACTTCCGCAATTGGGCGGCAATCATAGTATTTTGACATAGAGGATTCCCCTCTGTTGCGTGACAGTCCGGGCATGCATAGACCTGTGTGACGCCAGGCACAGGTCTTTAGCGGTCAGCTACAGAAGAAAGGAGCGCTCTACGATGAATACTACAAAAATACCATGGATCTTAGTGAATTGTCTCAATTTCCCATTGCGTGTGTCATTGTCCCTGATGAAGGGAAACTAAAGTTGTGGTCCGAACAGCTTTCATTTGTAATGCGTACGGCGATTTTCCAGAACGAATTTGGCAGCTATTGAATCCGATTGGGGTATGGCAAGATGTTGAAAAAACCCGTATTGTGCTCGCCTTGGATAGATAAGGCGAGCGACTTTTTTTTTGGGTGGGGGGTGGGGGGTGGGGGGGTGGGGACTGCTCTCCCACCACTCTCCTTGAGAGGATAGCGAGAGTGATTGTTCACTCTCCTGGATTTTTCTTACACGAAGGTCTGGAGCAACACACAATTACTGAACATAAGTAGTTTGTACTCGAGTCGTGGTACCATTTTTAGACAAAGCACAGCCATGTGGAATATCATCCGAATATGTCCTTGTGACAATGGGTGCTTCTACCCTACGCAGTATATGGACACCGTGTGCCATTCTAAGCGGTATGCTATACAGTACCTGGTCATAATCGAAGTGGTTCCACCAGTGGATAAGTGACATTATCAATAGGATCAACACTAAGGAGAACACAGCTGCACCGGCATAGAACAAACATGGAAACAAACAGTATCAGTATTAGAGCCCAAGTCTTGAGGAAAAGCCCCCCCCCCATTGATACGGTACCTCCCATGCGCGCGGCCCAAATATACACTAGAGATATCACATCAAGCACGGCCGTGTCCGCACATGCATTCCTAAAAAAAGGCTATTGCTGATTGTACACTCCCCGTCCTATATCATCTTGGTCAGGGTGAACGCTCTCGGGTTATTCGTAAACTAATTTGGACAAGACCGCACACGGGCAGCGAACACGTATCAATCTGCAGTTGGTGTCAGTTTGCTGTCATCCATCCTGCTTCCCCTCACCATGATGGCACGCCTCACTGCTTGGCAGAAAGCCTTGCACAGCTATTCCCAATGCCAACATTTCACCAGCAATGGCCACGATACACGAATATCAGCATTACGCATGACCTTGGATTAAAAAACCTTCGGCACTTTATCTGGGAAGACATTATCACCTTTCTGGATTGTGCTGTTGTTCCAGTGTTATCCCAATCCCCAGCAGTACATTCAGAAGCAGAGAAACAGGCTGCTTGATCAGATCGAATTTATAAGAGCTGGAAGCAGCACTGGAATTATTTGACGCCCCGAAATTATTCTACGCATGCGAGTATGGACGCAGCATACTGCTGCTACACTTCAACGCGTATAATAATAATAATAATATTGCGCGGGGTGATACATGCACGCAGACAATCAAGCCCTCGTCAAGTTCATGATTAACACCATGCGCGACCAAGTCGCCACAGGCATGTTTGTTGATGACCTGTGACACAAGCCGCTCACACTGCACAACCTAGACTCGGATGTAGCAGTGAAGCTCTGCCACGCCAAAGAAGCTGAACGATACGCAGGGAGCTTGTTGACCACCGGCGTGACCTCCGCTTCCGAGTGCCTGGATCAAGATATTCAGTCTGTTTAATCGTGGATAAAATCAATGTCACTTGTGTGGCAGGGTATACTCAGCATATGGGATATGATGCTTCTCTCACTTTTGTATAATTTAAGACGAATTTTAAACTACAGCATTGCATGGTGTAACCGGGATATGGCTAACATTAGATTCCGCAAACGTGAAACAGAGTATCATGTTCTTCTAAACAAGAAGAATTTGCTGCCTTGACATGGCTGTAAGTCACATCATTACCTTTCCATCTCCTGGCGTGGGGAGAGATGAAAGAAAGGTTACTTTTAAGCCTCTCCTCGAAATACTTCAAATCTGAATGAAGTTGAAATAAAACATGAATGAAAACGAAACTTAGTTTTCTCATGAAATAGGTGTACAATCCTAACTTTCTCCAGAATTTACCCTCGGACTGCTGTGCGGAGCCTGGAGAGCAATTATTGCTGGACATATCCACACGTTCCAGGTATTTCTCTCGTCTCAGATTACTTCATTGCAGCGTCACTTCTTCAAACACGATCAGCTACATATCAAGACTTCATCTCAATCAAGACTTCATTATCTCGTGAACTGCATCGAGATCGATATCGCGCTTTCGAATTTTCTTTGTAAAAAAAGTCCGATTCGTTTTTTCATACACTACAGTTAGTAGTAGTTAGTACACTACGAGGTGATTTGTAAAAATTTTACATGGCATATTATTTTACAAATCGAGTAAAATAGCATTGTTGAGGGCGATTGCATTCTTCCCATGAATTGTTTTTGTTAGTTCGACAGACAAATGAGTTGCCATTGTATTGTAGTTTGTAAGCATCAGCAGCGTTTTGCGGAATTGTTTTCTTCCACGGCCTTGTGAGTTATCAATCATGGATCGAAATTCGTGAATTTGTGGTCAATGAGGTAAAATATCCCTCAATGGATACTTGAAGGACGTCCAAGAGCCAGAGAGCATATTCTACGGCAGGTGGAAACCCTAGGCTGGTCCCCGAGGCCGGTATTGAGTCTGCCACACTGTCAAGAGTAGCAGGGCTGAAGAAGAGATTAGCCAAAAAGGTGATGGTCAGAAACTGCAATTTTGACAGTAGGTGTATTTCACTCACCCGTCATGAACTTGAGGTGATTCAAATCCAAGTTCGAAGCTGCTGATGCTTATGGCGTACAGGTAAAATAATTAGCTGGTCAGTAGATCTACGTATGAAACTCAGCTTGCTACCTTAGACGTGCTGGTAGAGATTCATGACGGCAAATAGCAAATGCAGAAATGATGTGGCATGAATGTATGTTGGGTGTTGACGGCGGAGCACCCATTGGGGGTGGTCTGCAGTCTTCTTCCAACACAGAAGTATATGAATCAGGTGAAGGAGTCACTGCACTTGTCTTGGAGAGTATGGAAGCTCCGACACTGTCAGTAGGTGCTGGTTAAGTGCACTGTCGTTCAGATGCACGGGGGCACACTGTCGTGGGACGGCTGGAACGCATCATGGCTGGCTGGTATGTTTGATTAGTGTGGTTGTTTCACACATGACGATGAATAGCAAGTTGAAAGAATGGAGCAGCAAGATAAGGTCTGCGTGCTCATGCTCTACAATGCCGGTAGGCGGTCAAAGATTACCTACCGTTTGAACGGGAGTTGACGACGTACCGTGAGAAACCAATATGTTGAGCAACCTGCAAAACCAATCTGCTTTCTCTGCATGTGACTCGCTTCAGATGTATCTTGATTTACCATTGCAAGCTTATTGACACATTTAGGTCATATTTGTTGATGTTAGACCCTATTTTACTGACTTGTAAAATTTTGTACACACTTTTTCTGGGTGAAAAAATGCATGCAAAGCAACCCCACGCTGTGTCTCTCATGTTTGTGTTGTGCTTTCAAGAAGTTCATATATGGATAGAGGACATACAGAGTGACAAAATGAGACCATGCACACTTCAAAACTCGCCAGGGCA
>NC_088643.1:93059051-93181551 GCF_964019385.1 Sycon ciliatum
TTCAGGGTATGAGCACTTCCAGTCTTTTGTGAGCACTTCCAGTCTTTTGTGTCTTTCATACTGTAAGTGTATTCAAACTGGCTACTGTACACGAATACCGTAAAGTACCGCCAGAGCGCCCCGTCTCGCGAGAGCGCCCCACCTTGATTTTACAGCCAGAGGAAGGAAAATCGTATGGCAGAGTGCAACGAAGTTTGTACGATGTAAGAATCTTAGTGTACTAAGGTCACACTTGGCAGGTTTTTGTGTGGAGCTTGTGTCCGCTCGAAGGTACGGATTGACTGCAAAACGTGCAATATGTGTACAAGGTCCATGTCGTATGACCTACAGACAGCAGACCACCTCCACAATACGACCACGAAAGGATGATATGCCGGGGCGCTCTGGCGGTACTTTACGGTAATACCACGTGTCTGAGTCTGAGAGTAAAAACACTTAAGAACTCGCACCGGCAGCGCATGACAACCGTAGCTATTGTAGCGACTTCCAGGCATCACTTGCCATACTTCTATTATTATGTGCTGTTCGCAGGGACTCAAAGCAACGCAGTACTACCTACGTTCAATAGGCCGCTACGGTAATACACCTTTCCTCTGGCCAATGTACGGCAGTGGTGAACTACCTCAAGCATTTTGCAGGTAAGCTTCTTTTTAATTATTCATTTTATTGCCATCCCAAACCAAGGTGTCCAAAGACAATGATGAAACACTGTCAGAAATTCCAAATCGAGCGGAGCTAAAAAGTTTGCTTCCGCAACTGATTTTCCGTGGGTTTACCTGCTGCACTGAGTATGGAGGTGTGGAGTGCTGCTGGGTAGCTGTGTAGATTGATAGTGTATCTATCAAACCTGTGAAGGATGGGCAGATGTGCAAGTGTGTAATGCATGCATGTCTAGGAAGTAACCAGAACTGTCCCAACTCATAAACGTTTGGTTGGACTGGACTGCCATTGGTTGATTGGTTTAAACCGTTTTGAACCCATGCATCATTATAGAAATTTAAAAAAACTATAGTCTCTATCCCTGTGTGGCCAGAGCAATACCGTCCGTAGCGGGCTAACGATCACCTGCGCTAGTATCCTACCTACTAGTACAGTGCTGGCAACTGAAATCCGACCCCCTGAGCGGTGCGCTCACATCGCAAAGAATGTGAACCCACCGCTCTGGGGGTCGGATTTCTGTTGCCAGCAGTGTACCTTAGCTGATGTACCCACAGATGTACCTGTGTTTGTCTACATTCTCGCTTTTTTTTTGCTTTTTAAACGTATGTACACGGCATCGCCTGACTGTTTCCTTCAAAAAATAACTGTGTGTGCATCTGTATCTATGTGTGCGTGTGTGCGCATGCTTGTGATACCTGGCAGAATGTCAGCCGTGTTTGGAGGCATCTTTGTGCTGAATCGGTCACTCAAATCGGTGGTGGTAACGAAATCAGAGGAGGAACGTTGCTCCGGGGCTGTATGCAACCTTGGTCAGAAGTTGAAATGCAAGTAAGTTTTAGGTGGACTCACTGAAGCATCTGTATGTTTTATACACCAAGTTTTTTGCCTCTGCTGGTGTGCAATGATGATCACTGTACCCTATGTTGGCACTCTGGCAGTTGGTGGATAGTGGCTCTGCTGCTGTTACTGCTGTTACTGTTGCTGCAGACATGGGTACATCTGAGCAAGCACAAGCAGTGCATTCTCATTGATTTCTGCTGCTCGTGTTTGTGATGGTTGGCCTAGAGACAATGTTTATGTCATCAGCGGTGGGAACATCAGGATTGGCTGGAGGTTTTGCCTTCTTCCACTCTGTACTCTCCTCTCTCTCTCGTTTCTCTCTCTCTTCTCCCTGCTCACTCTACGCAGCTTGTTTGTAAGCAAGCATGTGTGGTGTGTGAGGCATGTTGCTTGGAATAGCAGCTGCTCCAGTACAGGGTCAAGTACCACTGCTGCACCTTCCACGGTGTGTGCGTGTGTGTCACGTGTGTGTGTCCAGTTCCATGGCGAGCGGTGTGGACTGGTTTGATGATTGCGATCTTCCTTCGTATCGCCATGACCAGTTGTGCCCTTCCTGGAACAAACTTTTTTCTTCTTTTTTTCTTTTTGCACCCTCTGACTGAGGTGCATTGCACCTACAAGCATTTTTTTTTTTATTCTCCCAGTTAGTACATTATGTCGATAGGTTAGGGGTGGTGGAATTTAACATGCACTGCTGGGTATGCATGACACACTGTACATTCTCTGTCTTTGTCTTGCTGCACAATCAACTTCTCCTGTTCGCTCTCTGTTTGCTTATGCCTGCCGAAACAATGCTTGCTGATTTACTTGCTTTTTCAGTGACACCACCATCTTGGAGCTCCCAGGCATCACAGTATATTTTAGTCTACTGTAGACTTCTTGAATGCGATGTGTATACCTGCTCTGTTCAGGCAGTGATCATAAGCTCACTATGCGACGTTTGTTTGTGTTTTCTTCTCTTTCTAAAAAAAAAAAAAAAAAAAAAAAAAAAAAGGTGGATAGTGATGAACAAGGAGTACAGCCCGTCGTCATGGCAAGTCCGGTCGGAAGCTCAGGCGTCATCACATGGGACAGACAGTCATACTGACAGAAACTCGTGAGTTGTCCACGTTTTCTTTCCTACAGCTTTCTGTTGTAATCGGCTGTAGGGATTTCACCTGTCATACTGTTGCGTGTGCTTCAAAGTACTTTTTGAATGAATAGAATCCTTATGTGCACGGTGAATCAATTCTTGGACATTTGGGGGCGTTTTGGTTGCTGAGAACTGTGTTTTGGTTGCTGAGAACTGTGCTGGTTTATCGAGTGTGCTGACTTCTGGATTACTGCATTAGCAAGGGTTGTGACTGTGCATAGCAACATTAGCAAGGGTTGTGACTGTGCATAGCAACATTAGCAAGGGGTGACTGTGCATAGCAACATTAGCAAGGGTTGTGACTGTGCATAGCAACATTAGCAAGGGGTGACTGTGTGTGATGATGGCAACTCTATTTTTGGTATCCGTCACTGTACTGAGAGCGCAGAAAGTGTGAGAGGCTGCATAGCTTGTAATGACGGCACAGATAATATGAGAGTCATGCAGATGTTACAGCTGTAGTAACACTGTATCAGTGCGGTCGTGTCCAGTACAGTTCTCTGTGCTTCTTGTGATCAGTGTCATCTCCATGTGAAAGGTACCGGAGTGGCGTGTGCCTGATTGAAGGCATGTACTGTTTCTGATGTGCTGACTGCTGTGTGTGTGTGTGTTTGTATGTATGTATGTCTGTATGCCTGTCTGTCTGTCTGTTTGTATGTGTACGTGTGTGTGTGTGCGCGTGTATCTGTCTGTCTGTTTGTCTGTGTATGTGTGTGTGTGGTTCAGGGTTTCTCGGCTTGTGTTGATCACGGACCGGTCCTTATCTCCGTCCTCATCCGACGGTGTTGAAGATGTAAGTTCAGATTTCAGCAGTACAGAATACTGAGCTGTACTGAATGAACATGAGCACATTTCCCTTTTCCTATTTCTACTCACTGCTGGCACTAGTTTCTTACACTGTAGGATTGTGGTACGTCAGTCACAGCAAGCGCACAGCAAACGCACAGCAAAGGCACGCAGAGAGATTAGATTGTGTATTGCTTGCCATGATCCGTTCAGCACACAAGTACTTGACGTAGCAGCAGCGCACACACTCTCAGAACAGCTTCAGTTGCTACGGTGAACACAACATCGTGCTAGAATGCTACAATGATTTCAGTAATACAGGCACCGTGAAAGGATCCAGACTTGTTCTTATATGCTACCACCTTCCCTTTGTTCTGTCTTTAAAATTCTTTGGCTTGCACAAATAGAGTACCGGTAGCTGTGTTCTGGTGATATGTTGTGTATTTAGCCGTTCCTGCTCACCATTCCGCCAAGCGAGGAAATGAAGACACAACATGTTGCGCATTTGCTAGAGCTACCCTCCTCTACTGGAGCATGTCCAAGTGGCTGCTGTGAGTATTTAGCAGCATGTTGTGCATGTTGTAGGTTCTTAGAATTACCTTCTGCCTTCGGCACTACTGTTTGTGGTTCATTGTAGTGTGCTGCAGCATACAGTTAGTTTGTGGGCTGACCAATTGCTGAATCTGACGAGAATGAGTATGGACCTCCTACTTGTATGATTCTAGTCTATGAGAGTCAAAACTGCTGCAGACCTATCAATAGTATCATGCGTGTGCTATCATGCATGTGCTATCATGCTGCAGAGCTATCATGCATGTGCAGCAGCCATCAAACTCACTATGTTTGATCAAGATGATGGGCTTGATGTAGAACAACAGAGTGTACTGTATTCATTGATGCTACATATGTTCATTGTGAAGGTGTAGCATTGTGTGTGTGTATCCTGTGCTGTAGCAGGCACCATGCAAACAATGCGTGATTGTACATCCCAAGAAAGATGCAGTGTCTTGTGCTGTATGCCGTTAGGAGTCTTTCTGACGCATTCTTTTGCTCCCTGCTTTGTCTAGATATTGTACAAATGACGAGCCTTGGGTCCACTGCGGAAGAAGACTTCTCCGCCATTGTGAAAACATTCTTCAACAGCAAACGTCCTGTATCCACAACTCCTCCGCCCTCGTCACCACCAGTGTCAACTGAAGCTAGTTCTAGTGCATCTGAGGGAACTGAAGACACTGCTGCTCGATCAGATGCCACACCAGCGGAAGCAGCGGCAGAGGGAACAGCAGCACCCTGTACAGCTGCCACACCGGAAGATGACACAGCCATAAGCAGTGACAAACCAGAATTGGACAACGACTGTGCAGATCCCGGCAACACCGACGTTTCTGGAACCCCTGCTGCCTCCGAGAGTTCAGCTGAGCAAGAAGGTGAGTTTGAATGAATGACATCCATCAGGAAGAGTGATCCATGTACAAACCATTTGGAGTGTGTGTGTGTGTGTGTGGGGGGGGGGGGGGTGTGTGTGTGTGTGTGTGTGTGTGTGTGTGTGTGTGTGTGTGTGTGCGTGTGTGTGGGTGTGTGTGGGTGTGGGTGTGGGTGTGTGGGTGGGGGTTCACTGCACGGGAGTTATCATGTCCACACCCATGTAAGGTTGTTTGGTTGTAGTGTCCGCGAACATGTTGTGCTTTCTGTACCTTGTGCACATGTTCATGGTGTTGTTGGTGTGTTCTTTGTCCTACTGTATCAGATACCCGTCCAGTAATCTACGAGCGTTTCTATTTCAATCAGAGCAATCCTGTTTGCACACCGGTCACTGCATCCGGGGTTCACATAAAAAACATATTCGTCACAACACCAACCAATGCTGAGCTGGGGTATTCATCCCTTGTGAAAGAGGTAAGTTGATATAGTCATGTGTGTTGCTGTCAATGTCGCTGATAATGCTAGTCCTATCTCTTTGTACGCCGTGCAGCAGCAGCAACAGTTTTCTACATACCGGTACACAGTCAAGTACCTGTAGAGTACCCCGTCTCTGAAGAGTACCCACCTTGATGCACAGTCAGCGCAAGGAACAGTGCATCACAGAGTGCGACCGGCGCTACTTGTAATATGATGTACCTTTAAACTGCTGTATATCCATGGCATGATTGATCCTTTCTGTTTCAATGCAGCAGCAGTTACTGTATGTGCTTTGCCCAGTGCTTGGATCACACTACATTCCACCACTTGGACCATACTGCAACGTGGTATGGTCTTTGTACATCTGTTCTAACTGGCCATTGCTCTGTCATTCTTGCCTGGTTGCCCCACAATAGGCACGTGAAGTGTTTGACACGATATGCCCCGGAGAGGAGTTCCTACCGCCAGCGCCAGAGCCGGAGGATATTTGTTTTGATCGGCCTGGCGATGACGGCGACAAGGCAAAGGAGTCTACAGATGCAGGTAGCTCTGAGCAACGTGCAGACGACAATGACCATCAGGAAAGCACAGAAGCCGGACAGTGTGACGAGCAAGAGACTGAGTGCAAGCAGCCATCAGGCTCCTCCAGCGCAGAGAAGAGCAGCAGTGCTGGTGGAGCAGAAGCGTCAACTGAAGGTAACTCCTCCTGCTCTGACATGCCAGTAAGTACAGACGCCACCGGCACATCAGATTGATATGTCCTTTATCTTATGCCACACTATGAGTAACGGCTTGGCACAGGCAAGGCCAAGCTATGTGCACAACACCCAGCATAACATTGGGATAGATACTGAATGAGCTGTAGGAATTTGTCCCTTGTATAATTATATCCATGCATAGTCCGCTAGTTTCTAAGAAAGTTTTGATATGTTTCTAAGGACGATGCAGCACACACAGTTCATAGGAGCATGCATTTTAAAAGACAGTACCGCAGGCTGTATTGTGTCCGAATCCACATAACACTTACTACTGCTGGTAGTAGTAGTGATGAGACTGGTGAACCTGATGAAGGAATTGTCCGCTGCTCTCTGTGTTACGCTATGACTTGCTGCTATCGCTGAGCGCTGAATGCATGAACTTCATCCTCACTGCTGTGCAGTGCCAAGAATGGAGAGCTGCTAGATTTTTTCTTTCAATTCCAATGCATGCAATGCAGACAGAGCTTATTTGGTATTTTCCAGAAGAAGGAAAGAAAATGTGATCTTCTCTTGAACATTGTACCCATGCCTGACACTTGACGTCTACTGGAACTGTAGTTCAGAATGTTTTTGAAATCAAGCATTGCAGTCCCTTGGCCATGTGATTGGGGAGCTGCTGTATTTCCAATTCCATTTGCCTCTGTTGTCAACAGGGGTGAGCCATGCTTGCTGTTGTGGGATATGGCTAGACAATCACTCACTAGCTCAGTACAGCCATACCAAGAGTATATAACCCCCCAACAGTGTGCAACTCCTGATACCTTTTCTATGGGGTACGCCAACGGCGAAAACTCACATCACGTGGTGCAGTTTCGCAGTTGTACGTTTCCAGCCCGTTTTTTTGCGAGCAGCGGAGTAATAAAAAAAGCACTCTCTGACAGAAACTCACTGCGGGTATGCAAATCCCCAGCATGATTGTGGCAGATAATCGGATTGCGCGCACGCTATCCTCCGTTTGTACGTAGTACGAACTTGCCTGAGACACTTGATGTGAGTTTTCGCCGTCGGAGACCCCATATGCAGAGTTGCACACTCTTGGGGGGTTATATACTCTTGGCCATACCCGTAGTAAACTGACTGAGCTGTCCAGGTGATGGAGGATTACCATGACAAAGGAGTCCACTTTCACCAGACTGCATAACGGGGAGAGGGGATCAACGTCACACTAACTGTATAACTGTGATCAGTACTTTGAGTTTGAAGTACATTGTGAGGTGATTTTGTCTACAGAGCTATATCTCACCTTGCTTGTATGTGCTTCAAGTACTTGTGTGGACAAGCAGGCATGTGAGTACATACACACTACAGCTATGCATGTACCGGTACTGCTGCATGTTGTACCCTTCTTTGCTCGCCATACACTAGTATGTCATGCCATTGGCACTGGGCATGTCCCCAGATGGGGCACTCAATATGCATAATACACATACACTGACTAGTGTTTGTACTACTAGTACACGAAACTGGGAGTCCTCTGTTGTACTGCATTGTGTACATACACACATGCAGTAGGTATCGGTTATAGCGTGGGTGTTTGAAAAGCGACTTTCTATTCTTATTTCCGATATTTCTTACACACGATAAATCAAGTGTGACATTATCACGTCAAATGATGTGTGGTTTTGTAAAAAAATAAAATAAAATCATAATTATGCACGTGCGCAGAGGCAGGAAGACCATTGTACATGCACTGAACATAGTGCTCCTGTGCATCATACTGTACAGGTAGGCTTACCATGTGGCTATGCAACATGAGTTACATGACCACACCAGTTGAACCTGCAGCATGATAGCACTACGACGCAACGCGAGTCAGATCAGAACTGCATTGGACAGATGTTATTACTACAGGCGATAATCTTTGTACTAATCTGGCATGTTTCGCTACACAAAGTCCACTCTTAGTCTTAGGACCGATATATTCTACTGTACGATAAAATTGCTTGTAAGAATAAATGTGCACTTGAAACCCCTGTTACCGGTATGATTATGAAAACATGAGTTCATTCCTTTACACGACCACACTATAAGTATAACCGATACCCACTGTACATGTAGTGCTGCAGTGTAGTGCATGTAGTGCTGCAGTGTAGTGCATGTAGTGCTGCAGTGTAGTGCATGTACTCTTCTCCCCCAACCTACATGTACACTGGCACATTGCAAGGTACCACTAGTATGTACTCAGTGCATACAGTGCATACTGGAGGAGCCTGAGAGCACAAACACTGGTGATCCGGACTAGTAAGACTATTGTGAAAATAGCTTCCTGGTCTGCTGGGTTCTAGAAAATACGGTATACTTGTAAGTTGTAGCATTATGATATCGGAATGAGATATAAGCGTGATCATATGATGGTGGTCATTCTCAAGAGTCAAGCTGGCTGCTGTATACCAACAGCTATGGGAAGAAGGGCAAATGTGGGAGCTCAAGGTCAGCTGAATACCAACAGCTATGGGAAGAAGGGCAAATGTGGGAGCTCAAGGTCAGCTGAATACCAACAGCTATGGGAAGAAGGGCAAATGTGGGAGCTCAAGGTCAGCAATAAATCATCGCCATAACTTACTGACTAGTTTCAATTGCAGATGATATGCAGTCAGAAACTTGACTACCTCAACAAGGAAAAGAAGATGGTGATGATGATGACAAATTCCTTTCCTATAACGTTACAACTGCACAGGGATATATCTGAGGAAGGTTCTCAGTTGGTTGCAGAAGTTCGTCAGTCTCAGTTGGTTGCAGAAGTTCGTTCTCAGTTGGTTACATACAGCAATGATGATAACATGCTGAGCATGGTAGTGAGGAGTAAGCTGTGATCTGGCATGGCTGCAGAGGGTGCAGAGGATGGTGTTGGCAGCGGGCTCGTTACCACTCTCCGTGCTTTGAAGTGGATGAGCCAACGCGGAAGTGTTGTTGTTGTTGCCGATCGTAGCACCTGTGTTTGGGTGGCTGGAAGAACATGGTGCGTTGTCTGGTCCATGGCGGGAGTAGGTGTTGTCTGGTCAGTGCTGGGAGAAGGTGCTGTTCTTGGCAATCCTGCAGTACTGCTATCTACATGTTCTGGCAGTTCAGCGACAGCTTGTGCTGTAGTGACCAGTGTGGAGGATGTGAGTAGTTCAGTCATTTCTTTCACAGGTAACTGCAGGATATCTACCGCAGCTATTGCTGCTGTTGTCGTGATGCGAACTGTTTCCCGGATTGCTGTTGTTGAGAAGGAGCCATCTGTTGTGGGGGACAAGAACACACGTGCAGGCACACACGCACGCGAGCACACACACACACACAAACACTATTGTCAGCTCGGTTGCAAACCGAAATACCTACATATATTCAGATCGTTTTAATGCAGCCATGGTGGACATTTTATGGGTAATTTTCAGGCATGCCCCCCCCCCCCCCCCCACACACACGTGCACCTGATGCAGTGCTTGGGCTTACCACATGTGAAGTCCGTACGTTGCTCCATCACTTTCCTTCCCCGGTTTGCTGCTGGTGCAGCACAGCGGATATCGTCCTCATCGGGGTAGTCGAACGGCCAGTCCTTCTCTGGCACACTGCTGTCCAGGAAGAAGAGGTCGAACAGTTTCGCATTCAGTTGCTCTTGCCGAAGCTTGATTGCTAGCCACTCCAGATGACAGTCGCAGAGCAGTGGATTCTTCTGCAGATACCTGGAGTGAGAAAAGCAGAGAATAGCCATGTGAATGGTAAGCATTAGGTCACAGTTTCAAGTTTGACAGGCTTGACGTTAATGTATACTTGTAGTGGGGTTAGTGGGGATAGCAAGTTACTATGATGCAGAACATGTTTATTCCGGTCGGTATGCTTTACTCATTATCAGTACTGCCAGGGTTACCTGACCACACCGAACACAGCTCTCAGGACGGCAGATTGGTACACAGAAGTCGTAAGTCATAGTAAGCAGCACCAGTGACAGAGTACGCACTCACACCACACTCACACCACACTCACACACATACACGCACACATACACACACATACATTTACCCCCCCCCCACACACACACACACACTCACACAGTACTTGTCCGATCTACTTACAATCTCTGCAGCTTTCCACGAGGTGGCAATGCGGTGAAATGAACCTTTTGGATCATGTTGGAAAACAAGTTCCTGAAATTCACACCAGCAAGAGAGAGAGAGAGAGAGAGAGAAAGGAGAAGCACAATGAGAAACCCTGCCATGGCATAGGCAAAATTATGCCCCCAAATGTCATCATGCAATGCAACCAAATTAATTGAAGGAGCTGGAAAAGAAAGGCTTGTTCACCTTGGGCCTAACCCCAACAAATACACATAAGCAGACCACAGACTCCAACAAAATACGCATAGGTGGTTGAACTGCACAACAAAATACGCATAGGTGGTTGAACTGCAACTGCCTGTAAACTTACAGAGTTGTCAAGCTTGCCAGCGTCGCAAATTGCAATGCCGCTATTTCTCTCAACCTGTTGTCCAGCAGACTCCTGTCACACAGATAACAGTCCATCCAACATACCATAATCCAACATACCATATAAGGCCAAAACAAAAAATAGGCTTGTTTCCGGTCGGCAACCCCTCAAAAAGGAGACTCGGTCGGCCGGAATGAAACTTTTTTTGGATACTTTTTTTTGGTTCCTCAATCATTGTGGTATTGATGGACAAGAGCACCTACACATGTACATTGTACATATATCATGGCAAGGGTCAATGTCAGAGTTGACTGACTCACTGTTCTTGTACAGCATGTGGTGTATTCCTGTTTTCGTACATCCTGAGAAATCAAGCAAACAGTTCGAGTCCTTCCAGCTCCGTTATTCTAGCTCGTATCGACCCCGGAGGTTTTCGAGCCGACAGCTGAGAATCTCTGCTACCTTGTAGGTGTTTCGATTGTGGAATTCGATTGAGATTTGACTGAGTTATGACTCGTTCAGTGCACTTGCACACATGGCATTGCCACCGTTTGTATACATTTGGGACCAAAAAAAAGTTTCAGAATTTGGGAAAAAGTGGCCCGGTCGGCCGACCGGAAACAAGGTCATTATTTGTTTGGGCCTAACCAACATACCATATAACCAACATACCATATAGCCATGATAACACATTACTTGTACTACAGTCCATTCGGATAGAGAAGTCCAGTTGGATTAGGAAATCCCGGTTTTGGCTGAATTAAGGCGTTTAAAACAAAACAACCCACTTTAAACGAAGCACCTCAACTGATGATGTAATCGCATACAAGTACTAGCAACCATGGTAACCTCTGTACATGTATACAAGTACTAGTAATAGTAACCTCTGTGCATGTATCAGTCTATACATCAATGTCATGACGAATAGGGATTCATCTTACTAACATTCAAGCCAAAAACCTTGGGACTTACAATTCTTTCAGAGATGGCATATTGGTGAACGCCTGGGGAGACAGCATGCGGATACGATTGCTATAGAGATTCCTGTTTGTCAGCACACAAACACACACACACACACACACAAATAAACAAATGCCAGCATGAGAAATAGCAACATCATCCATACTGGCATCACAACCCACCACCCCCACCATCGCCACCGCCATCACCACCACCACCACCACCACCACCACCACCACCACCACTACCATCACATGCCATCATGGCTATACAGAACACACTGCTACTTACAAAACTCTCAGCTTTGGTAAGCCTGCGAATTGGTTACCAACATTACTGAGTCGGTTGTTCCCCAGATTACTGCACATCAACCATACAAGAACATGAATCACAGACGGTTAGTACAATCATGCGGATCAATCCCAGTGCAACGCATTCACACAGACACGCACTGCTGTTCTATCAATATTGTGCCCAGTTACCAGGAACATCTGGACTAGCTAAAGTTTTATAGTGCCATACACTTCCATTCATCATACAGCTTGGACCAATACGTTAGCTGCGTGAATATGTCGTGTGCATGTGCCACGTGAATGTGGCGCAGATGAGGTGCATAACGATTGTGTGGTGTGTAACCTTACTTCAGCTTATCACATGCAATGCCAAGCGCACATACATACCCACAAACACACATACCCACAAACACACACACACACACACACACACACACACACAGTTAAGGTACTTACATTACAGAGATCTCAGAGGGAAAAGAGTTCTCCTTTACTTGCTTTATCCAATTCTTGTTCAAGTATCTAAGGAGAATCATCATCAAGAAAAGACCACGCACATTTCGCATGCATCATCTCCGGCACGTGCAGTGCAATCACAACACTAGTGTAACAACGGTTTATCTCAGAACTGTTCGTATTGTCTCCACTACCGCAAACGTAGGCGTAAAGTGCCGTTGATCCGCCCCCTCTCTAATTTCCATCCCCTGTTGAATTTCTACCTGGGAAGCGACTTCAGCGTGTGAATCAAAATACGGAGTTGATGGCGGCCTTGATCTAATTCCCATCCCCTGCTGAAAATCCAGCTGAAAAGCAACACAGCGGGGGTGGAGGAGGATCAACGGTATAATATGGTACATGTGTGATCTGTGCTGAGTCATAATTTAACAACTCTGCTGAACTTACAATGATCGTAGACTGTGTAGATGAGAGAACATTCCGGTGTGGATTCTAGTGAGGCGATTATCCTTGATTTGTCTGTAGGGCAGATAGCAATACCGTCACACAGCAAATGAGAAGAACGTAGTATGGCAATACCGTCACACAGCAAATGAGAAGAACGTAGTATGTCAGAGCTACAGTCCATTTCAAAACTATAGACGCGTACCTAGGCAAAAACTGTTATGCCAGCATCTATACCACATAAAATCTGTGATCACTTTGTGCATAAATTTTTCCAAATTGGGCGTCTGTTATCCAATCCTTTAGAAACTATATGAGAGTAATTGTGGAGCGATCCTGAGCAATATTCCGAAAACTGTTCTCAAAAAGTTCCAGCCAAATTTGAAATATTTCAAAAACCCTACGCGTCTATAGTTTTGAAATGCACTGTAGGTACCTGCACTCAGGGGGCTATGCTTTCTAAAAGATACATTTTGAAAAAAGAGGATACTAGAAATGCTGATAGTATCAATTCCATGTAAAACGGTTGTCAGGCTTCATTAGGGTACCTGGATGGTGAGGGCCCCATTGATTTTTTTCTGCAAAGGGCCCAACACGAAGGGTCACCACCGCACATACAGTCCAATTCATATAATTATACTGTGAACAGTGAACATTTGAATTGCACTGCGGAGGCTCCGCTTCATGTAGCGCTGTAGCGGCCCCTTCATTTTCTCTGCAAACCCACTAAAATTACCCGGATTTTGCTCTGTGCCACCAATGCCCCACTTACAGATGTTCCAAGGATGGCGGGAAGGCTTCCTTTCCGATGCGCTTAATCCTGTTGCCATTCAGATTTCTGAACAACAACAAACAAGCAAACACAAGCGTACAGAAGTTACAAAACACATTCAACTCATGATATCAACAGTTTTGATCATTCCAACAAAATTGCTCCTCAGCGATGTCCGGGCATAGTCATTAATGTTGATGTTGCAATGTGACATTTACTGAAGCTACATTGTGCATCTGTACATGCATCCCGGCAGTACTGATCCAGCATTTGAGCATGACTGAGGCACACATGAAGCAATGTATCCTTACAGTACGAGAAGGTTTGATTTCTGTCGGAACATCTTCTTATTGACGCCTGTCAGCCGGTTGTTCTCCACAGATCTAAAGCCAGCCAAAATTCACACAAGCACACGGATAGGTGCGTGTGCGCGCACACACACACACACACACACACACACACACACACACACACACACACACACACACACATGCAAGGAAATACATTACTTGTGAAGTTGTGACGCAATAGCCTGCAATACCCCCGTTGTTTAGATCCTGTGCAATGTAGTACAAGGTAGAAACATGTGTGTAAAGGGTAGAAGCACTGGAACTGAATCACTGGTGTGAGCAGCATTGCATCTTACAAGTGACTTGGGTCAACTTGAAATTCAGTGGGGACAGCACTGTTACACACTCTACTACTCTTAGTACACTAGTTAGCTGCTACACTGACCACACACTGAACGGCACAGTAGAGTAGAGAGCATTGGACCATTGGACTATCCACTTACAATGATTCTAGCGTCGGTGGCAGTCCGTTCTTGCTAATGCGTGATATCTGGTTGTCTTGTAGATACCTGTAGTGATAAACCGTGCAGGAATACAGAGCAGTGAGCAGTGAAGTGTAGATAGTCACATATCCACTGCATGTACATGTAGAACATGCACTGCATTGCCACACACACACAGGTATGACAATGCACTGTATGTGGGTATTGGTCTGGGAGCTGCACGGCTGAATACATGCATATACCACATTTTGTTTTTTGAATTATACTGAATACAGCAGGTACAGCACAACCATGTCTATTCTACATTGACATTGTGCAGAGTCAATATAACGAGAGCGTCGTGTCTGCTGCATGCCGCTGAGTGAACCGATGACAGCCCAGGAGATGTTCAGGAAGAACTTACAGTTCAATAAGAGGGTATTGGGTGAGTCCTTCAGCCATTGTGATCTGAGTTAGCCTATTACCATTGAGATGCCTGGAGAGAGAGAGAGAGAGAGAGAGAGAGAGAGAGAGAGAGAGAGAGAGAGAGAGAGAGAGAGAGAGAGAGAGAGAGAGGTGGAGGAGGAGGAGAAGGGGGAGGAGGAGGAGGAAGAAGAGGAGGAATAAGAGGAGGAGGAGGAGGAGGAGAAGGAGGAGGAGGAGAAGGAGGAGGAGGAGGAATAAGAGGAGGAGGAGAGAATTGAGAGTTCTTCATCCACATGATGTATAGAATGCTGAGTATTCTTAGAAATAAAGTAGAACTCACGCGGCTCCCTGACTTTTACAGTATCAGTTGATAGTAGCATGACACCATGTGAAATTGTACGTTCGACTACAAAATTTCCTGCACCATGATTATGTGGGAAATATGCACAATTTTGTGGATTTGCTGTGGGGTCACTGAGCCATGCCCATATATGCGGATCAGTACAATGGTTGATGTACTGTGGACTGACTATCATACTTACAGGTATTTGACATTGTGTGGCAGTTGAGGGATGGACGTTAGTTGCTTGTCACTGCAATCAATGAACAGGTCACCGTGCCATGTTGCACAAGAGCATTGCTTTGGACATTGACCTAACGCATAGAGACAAACACACGCACACAAACAGTACTGTGAGCCTCAACATAACTAGATATTGTTATTGCCCTCTGAGCCCAATCCATGCAGGGGGGGGGGGGGGGTGGCATAGAGAACTCCACTGAGTAAAGATCCAGGTGTCATAGAAAGCAGTTTTCCTAAATGTAGATGAGGATACTCGTGGCTGTGTAGATGACGTTCGGCCTGGTTGTGATGTGCGGATATGGCCTGGCCATAGGCTAGGGCTATCTCTGGGAGGCCTCTTTAGCAATCAATGTTGGATAGGGAAAACCCGCCATGCTCCTACTATAATTATAAACCCACTGGGTTGGACTCACTGTGGCTTGCTTGATGTGTAAGTTACTGTTGGTTGCAACCCCCTCCCCCCCCCCCCACACACACACAAACATCTTACCCATTCACTGTCTCAAATGTAATCCAATTTGAGGCAAAGTAATACTTATGGGGCACTGCCAGATATCACAAGACACTCTATACACACATGATAGCATTCTGCTAGTACAGTAGTAGTAGTAGTACAATACAATCATGTAGTGCTAGTGCTTTACATATAGGTTAGAGATCTCTTTGTGCATGTAGCTGACTGTACATGATCACAAAGCAGGAACATGTCCTTGTCTAAATCAATACTTTCACTCGGCTTTCTTCTATCATCAGACATAGCCTTGCTTCACCCAGCCAGGTATCTAATCCAACAGGCTGAACTGCATGATGCCCTGACGTCATCTGTCTGCATTTCCTGCCACCTACAAGATGGCTGGGCTGACACAAGGACCACTTACCATGCCATAAGCTTGTATCATCATGCATGGCACTAGGGGCCCTGCCATCCCCGGTGTCCTGTATCTGTTCATAAAGTCTCCTACCTACTTTGACGTACATCACATTTCGCCTGGGGCACAAGCTCAACCTATCCTGATGTCTGCTTCCACAATGACAAGAGCGACCCATCTCAGATAGACATAAGTTATGTTGTGATCACTGGGAAAAGACTAGTGGTAGACTAGCTGATACAGCAAACTACCATGTACCATGTAGGCATGGGGCAGCACAGCAGAGAGGCATCCTGACGAACTACCAATCCCAAACTGGATCAACAGCAGCCGGCTATGCAGGACTGACTGCACGTGTTTGTGGTAGGAACTCTCTAACTCTTTAACATCACGGCTAATATAATAGCTTGAAGCTTCACTGCCCTCTCTAACCAGGAAAGGAATTCACTTGTAAACTGGGGTCTGAGGGTAGAAGTATTGCTGACAGAACTTAGCAAATAACCTGATAGAGGCGTTATTCCGTCCCCGGTGCTATCTGCCTATCTGCCCGCAGACAGGTCAAGTATTCCTGTAGTCACTGGGTATAGGATTTCAAAGTGACTGATCCCTGTTCATATTACATGTAACATAGCCAGGGCAGCAGCTGATGGGTCGGGGCTGAATGATCACGTGACCACTGCGGCCCAGTGAAACCCGAACACTGTATCTACACTAAAACTGTGCGGCTAACAGAGAGCCGGAGAGCCGCCCGGCATTGTGATATTGCTTCAGCTCTACTTGTCAGTGTGGTGTTGTTCACCGGGGATCACGAACAGTGCTTGTCGCGTGGTCAACTGGTAGACAAGGGCCGTGATCCACTTGATCAGCACCTTTCCCCTTACACCCGGTAGAGGAAACTCAAATATCTCGTAATCCTATCACATGGCAGGTTTCGACTATCCATTCAATGCCATTGCCTTTCTTGCTAAGCATGGTCACTCACAAGCACTTGTGCCTGGTATACTTGCACTTGCAGCACTTGCGCAGCTACAGTGTTGCCAGTACATGTACCTTGGCTTTACTGCCAGTACTGGTGTTACATGGACTAGCTGCTACCCTTCTCAAATCTCATGCTGTAGCCGGAATTAGCAGCAGGGGATTGTATTGTCAGGCCAGTACAGCAGGGCATTGCCAGCTTTGTGGACACCTGATTGCACGGTTTAACGCCCGGAGGGTGAACGGAGGGTGAACGGTATTACGATCTGACACAACACTCTTCATGCAGTCACACAATCTGCCTAGTGTCTGCATGCACAGTATCAATGACAAGAAGCCATCAGCCAGCACAGGGCAACATCTGGAAATCTCAGTTCGTCACTCTAAATCCGAAGAGAGGATAAAGTGCTGTAACCACTGTCCTTGTGTGGACTGCAGAGCAGCAGAGTCACACTCCAATACTCTCATGGACAATGAAACATAGATACCAGCGTACACGATGTACACACAACCTACTTGGCCACACACAAGAGATAACTCACTAATTGCATTCGCCTGTCAATAACAATACTTAGAAAGTTTCTAAGATAACCAGTGTGACAATGGCCTCTACCCCAGTACATGTGACCTGAGGCATTATCAACAGGAGTTTCATGATTCTTCTCCAGAGCTGATCTGCACATCAAGTCACCACACTTATAGCAATTTACACTGTGGTTTTGCACAATCCCCCCCCCCCCTCTCTCTCACACATACTGGTTCAGTATCAATTCAATGTTCAAGTCTAAAGCATCCTGGACATCCACAAGGAAACCAGCAAACAAGGAGAGAAGCTACATCCAAAGCAGAAATTTTGCTCTGAGACTACCAATTACTGCATTCCTGAACACTATCTGAAAGTGAATGGAATGTGATGTGTACTGATTTGCAGCACTTTTTTGCTTGGGCTTATCATGATCAAAGTTTGACAATTCGGCTCCTCCTGGTAACTGGTGCAAGTACATTCACAAAGCAGCTCAAACTTTCAAGGTATTCTTTTCAGGTCTTTATCAGCCTGAGAGTGTATACCAGGAGTGTGCTGCAGACTTGGAGCATAGTAGCATTGGCATGGGATCATCACTCTAGACTGGTCAGTCTCTGTCTGTACCATATCTCTCTATGATGGCATGCCGTGCGAACAAGTGACACAATCACAACACACCTGGGTTTTTCTCTTGCCGACAAAGGACTTCAAGCCAATGCAAACCTTATCATCAAAAATAGTATACATGATGACATGGCATCATCCATTCCCTCGGTAACTTTTAATGATGATCCTGATCCTCGTATTTTCACTGACAGGCAATACTTGGGATGAAATTATCCCTGGCACACCCTGAGCATACATTGCAATGCTATTGAAATCAGCTGGATGTTCCCATGATCTTGCAACCTGTACAGGATCACACGCACTATCATGGACCCACGTCAACCTGCACCACTGAGCTACTGCCTGGGACATGCAAGTGTGCGGATATTCACACCTGCCTCCCCAACTGCAAACACTACAAGGTTTTGCAGGAAGCCTGCTTACCCTGGCTTTGTCATTTCCCACTACAACTGTAAGCTGATAGTTGTGAGGCGCAAATGAATCCAATCACACAGTGTTGAAGGCGATGCCTTTGTTCCTTCACATCATGCACTGTACACTGTAGCTTTAGTGGAGCAGCAGAATCCTGGCTACCAAGTGCAGCAGTGGGATCCGGACCAGCTGCACTTACACTCCAGCAAGTACCCAATTATGTCACAGAACACACATGGACCAGGGAGTACAGCCTGCTCACAGTCACGTATTGTCTAGATTCCATGCAGCTCACCAGGTGCTCATCAGAGTCGGGAGCTCACATCACCCAGCACACATGTGTGACATGGCCATGCAGCAGGATTGTAGTGCAAAAGTAAGGAGACTAAGGAGGATGCCTGAGCAGTGGCGCATGGCATGGCATGGCAATGGCTCAGTTTACAGGGGAACACATACTGACATGTCGGCAAACTCACACTAGGCACTAGACAGGTTAGCCTACATTAGCCTACAAACAGCTGCATCCAGTTTTGACACTGTACACATACACACAGGCACACAGGTGAGGGAATGCCAGCCAAATATGCACTCCTAGTCCTATCAAAGGTTTTTGCTGCATCAGTATCAGTTCTAGCCTGTGCTCTGTATGCAACCTTCCTGAATCTTCATTTAATCACTTGCACATGTACATAGCCATAATGGGGAACCGGAGAGCTGACTGCTGCATATCCAGCAGAGAAGGGCAGTGGAAACTAGATAAGTCTGGAATGCTCAAGTCCCAAAAACATCTGCCAGGGCACAGCATGAAAGCAAACTGCCGACCAGCCCTCCACACTGCTCAGTCTGATGTTCCATAGTTGTATCATGACGTCGGCATACACAAACACACATACACGCATGGCTAGACTAATTGTTACACTGAGTGCTGCATTTGAGTGAATACCGGCTGGAGTACAGGTCCCAGCCACTGACTCCAATTCACTGGACTGCTCAATCTCAGTAGTAATTGTTTATGATGAGCAGAAGCCCGGACCACCCAGGGACAAGGCACTTTGTACCTGCTGAGAGAGAACATGGAACACATGCTCCACCGCCCGGTCTACTACTAGGTAAAGATCATACACTACATGCCTACATGTGTGTGTGTGTGTGTATGTGTGTGTGTATGTGTGTGTGTGTGTGTGTGTGTGTGTGTGTGCGCGCGTGTGGTGTGGTGTGTGTGCGCGTGGTGTGTGGTATGTGAAGGTCCTAGGCTAAATCCGTGCATGTATTACCAGTGCTTAGACCTGTACATGTATTTTTATAACTGACCAGTACAGGCTACTGTGACTGTGAGTGTGAGTAAAAGAATGCCCAATCTACAATCTAGGCTGACTACTTACTGCATGCAGGTGAGTGGTATGGCCGGTGGACACTCTATTCTAATCATGACATACACACTGGTATGGAGTCTCTATGCCCAGTACATGTACAGGTGATAATGGTCAATACCCGGACTACCAACACCAGCCAGCCACCAAGACCCAAGCTGAGCAGCCACCGGCTATTAGTAACCCTGGCTACACCCTACACAGTTACAGGGTTCAATCATGCCCTTGCCACTGCGGTCGTTGCTCTATGTACACCAGCTAGCAACAGATACACATGATGACATTGTGTAGATCCATCGACATTGACTGTCAGGAATATCCGTGAAGGGATATATTTTAGAAATGGATCAAGGTCTGATGCCAGTTTAACAGTACATGTAGCCATCTTTACTTCATACTTGTACACAAATCCAACTAGAGACTGTGACTGAGACTGTGACTGTGACTGTGACCACACTACTCAGTTACTCCTAGGCTTGCTATACACCTTCCGGCCGTATTTTCCTTTCTTAAGTTTGTTATATGACGAGTGAAATAATCCTCAAAGCTGGCACTAAACCGGTCACCATTCACCACTGCTGCCATGTACTTCGAAGTACGTAACACTAGTGCGCTGAAGGAAGGAAATATAGAGCTGAAAAACAATGCCATGAGTCAAAGTGCTAGAAATAGATGCAGCAGATGTCCTTATAGAGACTCTACTGTTGCTCTAAGCTGACTTTCAAAGTTTCAACAAACTCCACATTCACAGCCATGTTACATATATATTATGTAGGTATTCATACTCCAAAGTACCACTGAGCATAAACCGGAAAGTGGAAGCAAGCTCGTCTTTAGCCAGCTGTTAAGAGAATGAAAGCTGAGGACCGTGTAGCCCATCACCATTTTGACGGCGCATACATGTACAGCCTTACACAATGTGCTTCACTACATTGCTTATCTGCATTTTGTTTAGCCTACTACTGCTATCGTAGTGTACGTGTGTAGCTGCTGCTTGTCTGGAAGCACATGTACTAGTACCCACCTAAGGCTACAACTACTAGTAGTACTACAGTCAAGTAGCACAGCCTGGTATACTGTCTGCATCATACATGAACATGTCCATGTAGGCTTGTAAGCTTGTAGGATACCAGGGAATGGGCTGTCTACCCTAGACACAGGTATTACTTGATGTGTTCTAGTTTGGTAACCAGTTTTGACATCAACTTGTTCACCCAGGCCTACACAACGGTTAGGTATTACTATTAGCTGAGCAACTGGTCTCCCATATACCACAGTACAGCATCAGGGATATACAGTGTAATGTTACTGCTGATCTCCTGGGCAAGGATGACCACTGTGCCATGTGTGTTGTAGATATGGAACTGGTCTGGGCTATGTTAATGGCCAGTACTGAATCACACCCATGTCTATAATCCTGTGCTGATTGTGCTTGGACTTGACTTGGCCTAGGAACAACAGTCTTACAGAGATGATAGAGTTGAAGTGCACTGACTTCAGGCATGCACACTACCTTACCCAGGCTACCAAGTACTGCAGTATTCCCACCAGTGACGGTTTGGATAAGATGTTTTCCATAACTAATCAAAAGACAATGCAAACATTACTTCAGCCTTAGCCTGGCCTGGGAGACTGGCAATGGTCATAGGTTTTATGTGATTACTTCCATTCAGAGCTTCCTAAGTTATGCTCGTCTCTCTTCCTGAGGTCACTACCCACTACTGATCCACTAATCCGCAAATCCACTTCACCGTCTTCAGTGGAGATTACCATAATTATTCTTTCTTGCAGGTACGCCGCCACTCTCCCCTTCCATCACGATCATGAGAGGCGGTCAGGTCAGAGAAAGAGCACCCTATCTGCAACAGTTACCGCAGATTTTTCGACAGCAAAGCTAGTGCCGCTAAGGTCAGGAGTCCGCTCGACCCAACAGTGAATTGCACCTGGCAAACAGTCGGAACTTCAACTTCAAGCTATCGACGATCGTTGGCTTGGCGGCAAGAAGATCAGCTTTTGGAGACCATTCTGGTATTGCTCAAAACATTTTGTTTATGTAGTGGCACTGTTCCGTGCAGCATTCTGTCCGTAAGCAACTATCCCAGACATTACAATACAATTGTTTATGTTCCTTACCTTCTTGATCCTCATGAGCCTCAGTGAGATAGATGAGTAGATAGCTAAACAGCAGAACGTAGAGATGAGTATCTTTGCGGTCGTTTCCAGTCCCGCAGGCCATAGCTATTTCTATTCTTGTCACAAGCTACACGCAGGCAAAACTAAAGCCAAACAGCCAACACCGGTGAGTTTTCATTCCGGTTTCGCTTCTCCTGACTCCAGAGCCGCCAGTGTTGGCGTTTTATTCTTCAGCTGTTGCGCTGCACGTCAAGGGACCCACTAAATACCTGGTCACAGCGGGAGCTGAAGTTTTGAAGGTTGCCACTATTCGCACGAGGCTGGTCCATGCCCTGAACTCTAAGCGAGAGCGAGGCAAAAAACGTGTGCTAGAGCTATTGACGTGACACTATTGAGGACTAATTATACAACACAAGTGCCAGTTCATTTCCAGCGCCTCGACACCGAACCTCGTGCGCTTCCTGCGCTGCCATCTATGCGGTGTTGGTGCTACCCCAGTATCGCCGCGGTCGGGATGCACGGCGCTCCTGTGCTATGCAAACATGCACTCAGCTAGATCAGCGCTACTTGCCTGTGCTAATGTAATCGTAGACGTAGCTACGTAGTCTAGATCTACACCATACTTATTTCTTGTACACCTGTCAACACAGTCAGTCAAGCCTTCCACTTCCAGTTCTATCCACCCCTACTGGCCCTAGTACTGGCCCTAGCCCTATCCTCGGTTGCGTGCAACGAGGTTACGTCGCATGTACACACTGTACTAGCAGTGGATACGGAAGCGTCGGGCATATTGTTCCTGCGCGGACATAAGCAGCCACAAAGCACACTACAACATGCATGTTATACGTTAGCCCTGGGCCCATGTAATTGTTGGTCGGAACATTAGCAAGAGTGGTGATGGCCCTCTCTCTTTTCCCCGTGCTCGCCGACTATAATTTGATCTTCCAGCCTGAGCCGGCTCGGTAGGTGTCACGAGTCTTTCAAGCGCTTTCTCGAGTGCTGCGAGCTCAAAACCATCCGCTTATCCACGAATGCCGCTCTGACGCAGTGGTACAGCCAGTGAAGGCGGATGGGGTGGTGGACAAGCGGTGTGCGCTTGCCGTGTCTGGCACAGTGAAACCGAGGCTCCGCGCATCAGACATAGGAAATAGCTGCTTCAGAATCGCTGATATGCAGTGTTCCAGCACATGTAGTGGTGCAATGGTGTACACCGACCGCCAGTGCAATAGACATCGCAACATACTACCAGTACCACTATTGCAGTATTGGCACTAACAGCACATCTACTGGCACTATCCAGTCACTGTTCTAGTACAGTATCCACAATCTATGTAGCACAAATACAATGTAGAGATCCACTTTCCACTCTTGACTTCAACCCCAACTTTGGGAAGTACAGTGGAGAGTCTATTATGCCGCTATGCGTATATGCACTGATGCAGGACTCGTGAGAGGACAGGAACGATCAGTACTACTGACTACCCAGTGATGATACAGTGATCTGGTGATGGTGCATGGAGGATCGCACGACAATACTACTAATAATATAGCCTATTACTACTAGTTGTAGTACAGTGTAGTACAGTATGTACTGAGCAGGCGGATATAGATTGAAATTCAATACCACGACGGTATAACATCATTGTTGTTTTGCATTCACGTGAACAGCAGGCTGTAGAACTTCTGAAGCGTAGTTACGTCACAGTAACACTCTGTAACACTGCGTAACATTAACGCTGTAGAACTGGACCAGTAACGATATGAAGGTGTGTAGCTGCTCGGGATAGCTATCTCGTAGCTAACATGATGTGTTAGTGTCTGCCAGAACTCTAGACAAATCCGCACCAGCCTTTACATCTTTACATCTTCCTTTACGAGACAGGTACCGCCAGCCGTTCCCTGCATGCCACTGGCTGCACTATGTAGACGTATCATCTCCAAACTACTGAACCCCCCTAGCCCTGTCTGTTCCCTAGCCCTGTCTGTTCCCTGTCCCTGTCTGTTCCCTAGCCCTGTGCAAGGCCAGCATGTAATTGTTATTCCTCGTGCAGTTGGTGACACTGGCAGTACAGTGAGCTGTATCCTTCTCGTAATAACAGATTGACTAGCAGACAAGTAATGCCGCAAAGGCATAGATTTCCCGCTTCTAGTGCTAGTACAGTAGTACTAGTAGTGGAGTGGCGTAGGGTTGCAGGTTTGCAATTTAAATAATCGTAGCCCGCGCAGGTGATTAGTGATTAGAGCTTGGATTATGCATAGTATACGCATGTGCTATGCAGCTATAGCCGAGAATGATCCTGAGAGAGAGAGACGGCAGTTTGCAAACAAGAACTAGCAATATTACTGTTGCACTAGTAGCTAGGCCAAGTAATAGTTTTCAATCTGATTAGCCAGACTAGATTGGACGGCAATGTCAACACCCTTGCTCCATGAGCGGTTTCTATGCAAACGAAAGTCAGCCCCGTACCGGGCCTAACGGCAAAAGGACAGTGTGCTCATGATGTATGCCCGTGTAGTCTACACCAAGTCACGGGCCACACAGAGGGAAGAGCAAGCCTAATTTGATTGCATCTGCTTGGTGAAACGCTCCGACGCTCCGAATCACTTGAAGGTAAACATAGAAAGGTAGTATGCCATCTTCACTTTGCCGTCTAGCACCACCACTCCACTAGCTAATGAAACACACAAATTGCTCAGAGATCATCTGGTCTCGGCAAGAGGTACAAGCATTAGCTTTGCTCGTGTACATTGAACTTGCGAGGAGTCACTGTTTTCATTTCAGTACAGTTCTGCTCAAGCTTGGCGTAAGGACTCAAGGAGTGTAGCGACATATTCACACAGCGTATTTCAACAAGTGTTGAAGTGAGAAATCGCGCGCCCTATGTATCCTTTTGCCTTTGGGCTGACGCCGCCACGTGTAGGTCTGTCTACCTGTGACTGTGGATGAGCCGGAGTGAGAGTGAGGGGGACTGAGACTCAGGAATGGGAGCATGTGACTACCGGTATGTACTTTTAAAGTTAGTTATGGCCATTCGTGTGATAGAGAAGGATCTAGAGGCAGACAGAGGCTGTAGAGCTGCAGGGAGTAGTAAAATACATATGTATTTTACTACTCCCTGCTGTAGAGTGAGCGTATAATGCATGTACCATCAGACTTGCAATATGGTGTGAAGAAGCCTGTACATGTCGGCTGCTATGTGCAGGATGTGTAGCTACAATTAGCCACTGAAGACTGCAGTACACGGTGCATGTACATTGTAGAACACGCGACAAGTTATGCAGGAAGAGCTCTTTTAATACCTACTGAAGTACTGATCTGCAAGTACACTCAAGTCCATGGTTAGGTTAGACACTATCACCAATAGTACTGGGCCACTATTGGTGCTAGGGCTAGACTCCCTGCCTGCCCCTGGATGCAGGGTGACAGAACCGGCCATTCTACACACAACATTTGCAAGTGTTGCATAATGGAGTTACTGTAGATTGCACGTGGAAGAAGAGCAGTACATCATGCTCTTACTGTGAGTGTTACAGTTCACAGTTCACAGAAGCGACTCCCTTGAGCCTGTCGACTCAGTGTCGAGGTACAACACATCACCTAACAACAATTATGTACATGCAACTTTAAATGACTTACAACTGTTACCTAGAACTACTGTGCATAGTTGCCGCTGGTACATGGTAACATCACTAATACGTTGTTCACACACGCAGCCCCCCCCCCCCCCCCCCCGCAGTACAATGTATGCAGCGGTATGTGGCCAGTTTCCCCACACGCTGAGACCTACACTATAGTCATTATGTCTATTAGCATATTGATATAAGCTCCCAGGGAGCTTTATACTCTTGCTATGAGTACCGGTATGAGTAATCCTGGTACATGTACACCGTGTACCAGTGACCAGGAGCAAGGAGTCGTACCTGGTTTGGGTAGTACGACTCCCTGGTCTATGCGTAATGAATTGGTCCAACAACTTGCACCTGATTAGACCGTCAAGAGGTATGTCCCAAGGTAGGAGAGGTATTATTAAAATGAGTCCTTTTAAAACAGTTAATTGAAAGTGACTCGGTTCGGCCTGTTGGGGCCACGGAAGCTAAACTTAATCGCCTGTTTGCATACTAATCTACTTCAGTAGTCGAGGCGGTAATCCGGTTATCGTGTCTATGAAACGTCCTCCATCTTCTTGAAACTGTGCACGCGCGCAAGCATCTAAGCGGTACTCATCAATAATGATTATGAAGGTACCATCATTCGTATGATCTCGCCTTCCCATGTCTAGGGCAAACGTAGCGTCAATCTTGTCGAAGAGATTTCGAACCTTGTTCAATGTTGAATGCACTGATGGTGAGCGGCATTGTCGCAACACCTATGAGGGGCTGAGCACATAATGAAGTGACATTATGGAAATAATAATCGAAAGCACACTGATATCACCATGCACTGTCATTGTTTGTATCATCGTCCTGTAAATGCATTGCGCGAGTTTGCAATCTCGGAGGGCCGGCTGTGAGGTTTTGGATATGTAATTATTTGTAGCTGTGCTGACTCAACACCAAGGTTTAGGAATTCTCTGCTCCACACTGGTCGATGGGTCGGTGCGGTGACCGCCGTCATCAGTCATCGACAGCTAAACAGTGAGGAAGCGCCGGAACTCGACGGTGATAATGACTAGTCTACAGTGACACTATACTACAGCCATAATGATTACGATCGGCCAGCCGGGTAACACATCGTTACTTCTTCTGTTTTGCAGTTTTAAATACCGATCTGCCCGAGAATATCTTTATGTCATAATGACATTAGTCATTTAGTGTAGCTGTGAACCTGGCACGTCTCAAGAAACACCGGAGCCTCGCGGAGGTGCATTGAACGTGGATGTCGGGAGTTGAGAAGTTGAGAACCCTGCTGACCTTCATTTTGAAGAAGCCGAGCGCTCAGAGCTACTGCTAAGGCTCCCAGAGTCCCTCCTACGCCGAATACTGACTGTACGTGCAGTCTGTACGGAGCTCAAGGGGGTGAGTAGACGAGGCCGAGGGGCTATATCATGGGTAAGCTACGGGCCCGGCACCATTCCACGCCTGTAGACCTAAAATCAGGTAAGACACGTGCCTCATGGTCGACCTGTTCAAAGTGCAGATTGCCACTTCCGGTATAGCCCTGACAGTCAGTGACCAAGGTGACTGTCGACCACCAGCACTGTATGTCAGACTCATAGAGTTGGTGGACAAGCCGTTGATTATCCACTCTCATTGTAATAACAAAGCCCTCAATTCTTTATCCACTGACGATGTTGTTCAGAACAACGAAACGTCTGGAGAAGTACCGCAAATATTTCTATCTTTATTCATCAAATATACCATTCTTTGGTCTAGAAAGAATACTTTTTGATATTACTGTATGTCATGACTGCAGTCTGTCTTGTACTGTTGTAGCATCAGACCATGCCCACTAGTACTGGCACTAGCCCGCGCTGGACGTCTCAAGCTATGCACGCAGATAATGCATTGAACTTTTTGAAGAGAAAATGCTCTTCCAGGGCCCAGTAGATTCTACTTGGCAAGAGAGTGTTAATTAAACAAAGTAGCTGCATATTATACACATCACGTGACATGTACGTATGCTAGTAACTACAGTAGTACTGACTGTAGTAGTGTCGTCCTGTTCCCTCTTTTCTGTTTTTTTCATTTGTCTTTTAAACTCCGACTCTTTTCCCCTTGCGAAGTCGGTGTGTGATTTCCGCAGCTAGCAGTGAACCAGAGTGTGCAATGCGCATCTGGCTGTAGTGTAGCTGCCTAGGCTGTAGTGTAGCTGCCTAGGCTGTAGTGTAGCTGCCTAGGCTGTAGTGTAGCTGCCTAGGCTGTAGTGTAGCTGCCTAGGCTGTAGTGTAGCTGCCTAGGCTGTAGTCCACGAAACATACATACCGGCACTCACTTGAATATTCATTGGCGTTGCTTTAGATGCTAATGGTTGAAAGGGTTTGCCATTGCCCGAGGCGAAACAAGACGCACTTCCCAAACCACAATGATCCCGTGACGTCATGACGTGCATTGCACGGTGGAACACACTACACTCTACAGAGTCCAGACAGTATAGTATCAGTGATCATGGTGATGAAACTGATGATCTTACGCTATGAGATAACGACGTAGGACCTCACTCGTCAGTGCAGTACAGTCTCTCAAGAACAGTGATTGATAAGTCTTCATCATGTGGCACTTCACGTATATACATGTACATAATCAGTTGTACATGAACATTTTACATTGTACAAGTATTATCGCTTTTAACATCGCTCCTCTCCTTAGTCCTAACCCTAGGCACTGGGCAGTATAGTACCGTAGTATCATCAGTGTTGTCTGAGGAGTGGCGAATATCCATGAAACCCCGAGTTCCATTCATTGGTAACTAACTTTACTTGTGCTCTTGGCTCTGTCCTCGTGGCATCGAGCACTTTTTGCAAGGGTCTAGCAACATAACTTGTGCGTGTACATGTCCGAATTGTCCTTCGAACTGTACTAGTTACTCAAGTACAAGGCATAGAGGATGAAGGATTCAGTGTAACTCTGAGCAACATGGAGTCGGAACCTCAGCTGGTATTTTGCCACTCCTATCCCTGCTCCCTGCTTGCAACAGTGCTTTTGCCTCTTGGTACTGGTCACTTGCTTGTGAAGTATTAGTTGTGGTGGACAATGCTAAGCTGCGGGAATGGCTTGATCGTTGGAGCAGTGGAGGGCACATTGTCCCTAGCCCTGAATGGATTGCGGTGTGAAGCCTCCTCGAGTTTCTCAGCATACCAACTACATGTACATGTATCAAACCATGATCATAATACTGCACATTATCCTGATCATGTGGAGTAGGAGTGTAGATCCTTGATGCCATTGATATCATTATGACTGAGGATACAGACTGTCAGTTGTGGTGTGGAAAAACTTGAGAACAAGAACATCAGTGCAGGCAACGACTCATTGCAGTACTGGGCATTGTTTACAGCCCCACCCCATGTGCCGGGCCATGACCTGCTGACTCGGAGATAATTATATCCGTTAGTCAGCAGGCACAAAACGAACATTTCATCAGTATACTGCCGTATCCCTACAATAAGTATATGTATAATATTGATATGTGACTATGTTCACCCACTTCTCTATACGCGAAGACTCCATTGTAGCCATCGACAATACCCATACATCTTCACAACACTCTCCAAACGTCTCTAGGCTACACCAATCACTGAAAGAAAAAGATAAAAGCATCCGAGTTTTCGGGCAAGGGCCATCTTCAGGTTCACCCACAGTTTGTCAAACTCATCACGGGTTATATGGTCGAGAATTATAGAGTTATGTCTTTGCGCTTGTTTTCATCGGATAAAAATCCAGTTTCAAAACAAGAGACCACATTTCAATAAATTAAACCTAGTCAGTTCCATCTAGAACATGCTGCCTAAACTTCATGACAGGAAAGGAACAAAACAGCTTACAATTCATTGCAGCAATTCTACGCTACGCAACACTATAATATCCACAGAGGCATGATGAGATAGGAACTACGCTGCAACACGTCGATTAGCCCTGAGAATCAAAAATCCCCGCTGACATTGAAAAGTGTGACTCGAGGGACTCACTAATGCCGTTGTACAAGCCACCAGCTGGATATATTGTATCACAAAACAAGTTGACAAGATGGTCACACAGACACAGCTATTATTTACTTGCAAGCTGGCTCAAATACTCAAGCAAAATATATTCACATGTGTTACAGTTCAATTGTCCTGTCCATAAATTGTTTTGAATGGTGGCTTGGATGGTAGTTTGGATGTTCATAGAATACTAGTACTAATGTCACCGATTGTGTTGGACACTGTACACTAGTACCGGTACTAGTACTTGTGTTGGACACTAATCCTCTGGGACAGGTGAGTTGTCATCTTCAATGTCTTCACCACCATCATCTTCCTCTTCTCCTTCCTCGTCCTCTTCTCCTTCTTCTCCGTCATTACGAATACCATCGTCATCCTCTTCTTCGGCACCTTCCGCACCCTCATCTCCAACTTGCTCGTCATATTCTTCCTCCCTGCTTCCAGGGGCAGTAGCTTCGTCATCTTCTTCTTCCTCCAGCTCATCTTCATCTTCAGCTACTTCATCATCTCCAGTGTCTTCCTGGCTGTCAACATCGCCTGTAACGTCTGCTTCATCTGTAAGTTGTTCTTGCTCCTCCATGTGTACTTCAGGTGATGCTGCCGATGGCACTGCTGCAGCTCCTGCGGATTCTGGCACGTTTGAATCCACTTTCTTTTGCCGTCGAAAGGCAGTCTGGATTTTGGAGGCAGCTGCGTGCACCTCAGGATCATTTAGGTCGATGTCAATCACCTCCTCAGTTGCAGCCGACTCCTCGTCACCGGTTTCCGTTGGGGCAGAGCTAGTGGTTAGTTCATCTTCACCAGCGCCAACATGATTGCTCTCTCCTGATTTGCGGGGCTTGCCCGGTGCAGTCGAAGGTATATGATCTAGATCATGCTTACCTGCAACCGCAAACACACAGACACACCCACATACACACAAACACACACACACACTCAGAGAACCGTGCCGTTCCACACGTGACCACACTGGAGACTCTGAATAGCAAGAAAATCCAATTTGCAGCTTCTTCATCGACTCCCTGTGATCTGTACTGTCAGCGTGAAATGCCCAATGTCCGCATCACTAACTTTGTGCAATTTCTCAGAACCAGCGAGTTTGTGATGGCAAATGTTCGCGACACACTGTACTAACAAGCCTACATCCATGGTGCACTTCTGAAGCTTGATTCATGCTGATAATATTCACGTTATGATCTTCATAGGGAACAAACGATTACTCTTCAACTAATGAACGAGTATTTGTGCTAACAATCGCGCTATCGAATACTCTTTAACTGTACCTATACGTTTGAACAAGAGTAATGTGATGTACAGGGGACATTCGAAACTGTAACGTATGTTGGAAATATATCTCCGCTTTTTAATCGTGATTAGGGGGGTTGATTTACATGTAAATGTTGCTGGTCCCGATGATGGTGACTTTCGTGAATATACCGACTGCATTGAACGAACACATGTGCGACTCAAATACGGCTGAACAGGGTGTTAAAGGGGAAGTATACCCTAAAATCAAATTTTCACCAGTTGTAGTCTTCAGGGTGCTGAGTCGAATGGTCTTGGTCCGAGGAAGCTGAGACGCTCCCTTCCTACTTTAATCCCAATCGAACTCGTGCACTTCCACCGAAACTGGGTGACTGCGCCCTACTAGATGGGGATTTGTATGCAAAATGTCACTAAAAGCGCCATTTCGTTCTTATAAAAGCATGGATGACCGCGATTGGCCCATATGTTGTAGTGTTTTGGACGCTGAGTCGATTGGTTTTGGTCCGAAAAAGCTGCAATGCAGCGTTCCTCCTTTATTCCCAATCGAACATGGTTGAACAAGCGGTCACGTGCTCCTGCGTACACCAGTCACCTGGTCACCGTGCCTGCAGGGTACAACTTACTAGCCTGTTTGACCTTTTTTGGGTGCAGTCCTGTCACTCGAGTTGAACTCGAGTTGAACCTTGGTGTGAAAGTTGTCGCCTGCTGGCGCGGTGACCAGGTGGTTTGGGCACCCAGGAGCACGTGACCACTTGTTCAACCATGTGCGATTGGGAATAAAGGAGGAACGCTGCATCGCAGCCTTTTCGGACCAAAACCAGTACAACTCAGCGTCCAAAAGACTACAACATATGGGCCAATCGCGGCCATTCGTGCTTTTATAAGAACGACATAGCACTTTTCCATATGTCCTTTTCCTTTCTACTTTCATTATTGGCTCAATACCCGAGTTTCAAATAGCACTTTTAGTGAGATTTTGCATACAAATCCCCATCTAGTAGGGCGCAGTCACCCAGTTTCGGTGGAAGTGCGCGGGTTCGATTGGGAGAAAAGAAGGAAGGGAGCGTCGCAGCTTCCTCGGACCAAGACCATTCGACTCAGCACCCAGAAGACTACAACTGGTGAAAATTTGATTTTAGGGTATACTTCCCCTTTAAAATTGTCATGTGCATCGCATTATTCCGTATCTGGAGCCACATTCTCACAGACTTGGAACCTTTCCGGTAGGCTGTTGTTCTCCCAGACCAGGTTGTATTGAATTTGAGGCCTGTTTCCAAGTTAATCGCTTATCTCTGCTGCTACATCTGGTTTTCACCTGTTTCCACTGCACATGTGCATACATCATAAAGTACATACAAGTATAAACAGCTAGCTTGTGTAGCCAGCATGTTGCACCGTCATATCCTACATCAGTCAGTGTATGCCCACACACTGTCAGTCCATGCTGACAACTCTGCATGGGATCCATACAGTGAAATGTGTGCTCCAAGTACCTACGACTATGCGCAGCTAGGCGGCGGGGATGGTAGAATTGGTACGCTTGGTCCGGCCATACGGCCATATGGCAGACCACAAGACCTGACTTCTTGCCAAGGCTCGAGGTCACATGTGTACCCAGCGCCTTATCACAAGTTACACAAACTGTATGAAAGACTATGGTATGATCGGACCAATTAAAACTGCTTCCACCGGTCTTGATGCGTCACTACACCCCATGCAGTTGATCATGCACTACACCCCATGAAGTTGATCATGCACTAAACTCCAACGAATTGTCATCCTCTTTACTTCTACTAACTTCTCGCACTACACTCCAAGTACAGTCATGGCCCGGTGTAAGGTGTAAGGTGTAAGTAAGAAATCTGTCCAAGCGCCAAGGCTCATGCGACCCTCAGAGCGGTTTTGGATCATGCATGACATGGAAACACAGCGCTACTTATGACTTGTGGGTGGGATTTCTTTGGCCACGACTGTACATGCAGACTACACAGTAGTGAGCACAAGCGACTACACTCTTTACTTTTACCAGTGGCGGATCCAGGGGGGGGGGGGGTGGGGGGGAGCAGGGGGCCTGCCCCCCCCCCCTTTGAAAATTTCGACCTTGGTCTAGGATTACAGTAGACTGTAGAATGAGCGCTCGAAATGACTTCGCGAGTCAAGTGGGTCACGCATGCTGGGTACTTATATACGTGTCCGGTGTCACGCACTAGCCAGCGCGCTGTGTACAACTACTGTACGCACTGCGACCTGAGGACATGGCCGCACTTCAAACATGTGAAAAATGTGCCAAAAATGCAGGGCCTGGTACAAAGTGCAGCTAGTGCAGCGATCGCGTTGGGCTGAAGTCCTGCACGCAGTGCACGGTGCTGTCGACTTCGTCCTTCCTTTTTCTTTTTCACTTGTCAGAAACTAAACGCTCTCTCTACTTCGCTTGTAGCCAACGGATTAACTTCAGGACTTTGTTGTCGTTGTTGTTTTGTTTTTTGGGGGGAGGGGGGGGGGGACGGATACCTTGGGCCCCCTCTTCGGCCAAATCCTGGATCCGCCACTGTTTACTTTTCCACCTGGACTCCTCCTTGGTTTCCCTTTTCTCTCTAGCTCTTCTCTTGTACATGTACCTTCTTGCTATTATTCACTTAAAGGGGAAGTTAAGGCAAAAATCAAAACTTCACCAGTTGTAGTCTTCGGGGTGCTGAGTCGAATGGTTGTGGTCCGAGGAAGCTGAGATGCTCCCTTCCTACTTTAATCCCAATCGAATTCGCACACTTCCACCGAAACTGGGTGACTGCGCCCTACTAGATGGGGATTTGTATGCAAAATGTCACTAAAAGCGCCATTTCGTTCTTATAAAAGCATGGATGACCGCGATTGGCCCCTAATTATGTTGTAGTCTTTCGGACGCTGAGTCGATTGGTTTTGGTCCGAAAAAGCCGCGATGCAGCGTTCCTCCTTTATTCCCAATCGAACATGGTTGAACAAGCAGTCCGTGCTCCTGCGTACACCAGTCACCTGGTCACCGTGCCTGCAGGGTACAACTTACTAGCCTGTTGGATTTTTTTTGGGTGCAGTCCTGTCACTCGAGTTGAACTCGAGTTGAACCTTGGTGTGAAAGTTGTCGCCTGCTGGCGTGGTGACCAGGTGATTTGGGCACCCAGGAGCACGTGACCGCTTGTTCAACCATGTTCGATTGGGAATAAAGGAGGAACGCTGCATCGCAGCCTTTTCGGACAAAAATAACCAGTCGACTCAGCATCCAAAAGACTACAACATATGGGCCAATCGCGGTCATCCGTGCTTTTATAAGAACGAAATGGCGCTTTTAGTGACATTTTGCATACAAATCCCCATCTAGTAGGGCGCAGTCACCCAGTTTCGGCGGAAGTGCGCGAGTTCGATTGGGATTCAAGTAGGAAGGGAGCGTCTCAGCTTTCTCGGACGAAGACCATTCGACTCAGCACCCCGAAGACTACAACTTTAATTTTGATTTTTGCCTTTATATATAATAACTTCCCCTTTAATGGTTATGTGGGGCTTTGAATAAAACAAGTCATGTACACAATACAGTACGTCATGCGGGAATCAACACTGACAACAGCACTATCTGTGTGCGACACTCACCGTCCCTGATCTCTAATCTTCTCTGGAAATACTCTGCACAATAGTCCACCAGATTATCGGGCTGATCACGCAGGATTTCACGAGTCAAACTCTCCAGGAGCTCAGCAAAGCCATCGGGCACCGTCAGATGGTGAGGGGCAAATTTCATCGACATGCTCACGAATTCTTTCGTTCAGGCGGTGGATAGGCAGGCACGATGCTAGTAGCTAAATACCTAGCAGTGCAGTGGTGAACTGACTTTATCGAATGGGATTAGATCCTGCGGGAGACGCAGGCCAGGGCACAGCCACTAGTACTGTAGTAGTATTAGTCCTAGCGAATATACTACTACTAGTACTAGGCTTCCCAAAGCCTACCAATACTTTCAAGCCAGCCACTGGGTGAAGGCACCGTCGCGGTGCAATGCTGCCTGGGTTGGATCACAGGGCCGGCCCACTGACAGTGTTCCCAAACTCTGTTCTTATTCAAACCAATCTTCGCAAAGAAATCCCACCACAATGGCTATTTGGTGCACAAACAGTGTGTAAGTGCGACTTGGTTTAGTTAGCGAGCCATGCACGGTGAGCAGGTGAGTGGACCATGGCATACGCATGGGCATGGTGGACCATGGATCCATGACAATAATTATTATTATAATTATTAGGAGTATGGATCTAGGAGTCGATCGATCGCGTATCGCCGTATCGGTCAGAAAATCCACGCTCGTTAGCGCGACCCCACACGGTTGCCGTGGTGACAGGTGTCAAGGCAACTCACTTCAGAAGGGAGTAGTAATGATACGACTCCTCGTTCCAGAGCTTCTGAGTTGCAACCAGGGAGTAGTACTCCCTAGGCCCTGGTTGCAATACCATGGCATGAATACAGTCTACACGGAAAAAAGTACACAGTCTGCACTGCAGCATGCAGTACAGTGATGACAAATACAATGTACATGTACACTATCTGGTCGATGACAACCACCACAACTAATAATTTCATCTCGCGTTGTCTGTGTGCTTATTTGTATCAATCTTGCAGTTTCAAAGTCTGAAGAAAGCAGTGTCGAACAGTCGCTGCTGGGATGACGACTACACCATACATTGTATCTTAGTGGTAGGGCATTTCTCGCCATAAGCGTGGTGGTGCAAATTCTTCCTGAAGACGGCGGCTAGACCAGTTTTGTCGGAATGTTAAAATTCGTTTATTTTATAATTATAATATGACTTCGAATGGCTTAGTATCACCCCGGCCCCCTCTTCTACCGTAGATTAGTGATGGGATCAATCGCTGGTTTCTCTCATTGTTATGGTCGCTGACTAGCTCGTTTATGATCGGAGTCAGTCCACATTCTAAAAAAGCTGCGCTGACAATCGCAAAGCAACATGTTCTTGGGAAGTGTCTCTCTCTTCTTCTTCTTCTTCTTCTTCTTCTTCTTCTTCTTCTTCGGTAACTACAAGTCATAATAAATATGAAAATGACTGTGAGAGTACAGTGTACATGTAGTAGAAACTTAGATCAGTTTCTCCAGTTGCAAGAACTGGATAGCTTCTGATGGTTGTGTGAGAATTGCCTCCCTGACTGACGTGAAGGTACATAGACGTGTAGCTGCTCGACTGCTGTGTCTGGCAGGGCAAGCTAGCAGGAGGTGGGCAGCATCATCGGTATGAGAGCAAAAAGCTAGGTTAGGTGAACAGAAATTTTCGGTGCTCAATATTTTCGGTATGAGAGCAAAAAGCTAGGTTAGGTGAACAGAAATTTTCGGTGCTCAATATTTTCGTCACCAAGGCTGTAAGCCAGTGGACTGCGAGCCGGGATACTGGACACACTACCATGATTGTGTTTTTAGACCTAAGTAAGGCATTCGATCGGGTGAACCACCAGTGCCTCCTCATTTCGCTGCAAGCCAAGGGTATTGGAGGGACAGCACTAGCATGGTTCGCCTCATACCTGTATGATCGTCGGCAGAAAGTCACTCTGCCACATGCTACATCCAGAGTCCTCCCAGTTTCGCGTGGAGTCCCGCAAGGTACTGTTCTGGGTCCTGTACTCTTTAATGTCTATATAAGCCACCTCCCTACCATAGCGGATTCCTTCACCTGTTCCCTTCCCATGTTCGCAGATGATATGACCCTCTACCGAAGTGCCCCCTCACTCAAACTGTGTATTGCCTCCGTCATTCCCTGCTTGAATGTACTATGTGACGAGCTACAAAAGCTCCACATGATGATCAATGTTAAAAAGTCAGGTGTTATGATCATTTCCCCCGGCCGAAACCCCACGACGCACCCAAGTGTCATTAGCCTTCAAGGTGAGCCACTTAATTTTGTGACCGAAACTCGTCTCCTTGGTATCCAAGTTGACAACTGCCTGTCATGGACCAAGCATATCGATGTAATTGTTAGAAAAGTATCCCAGAAGGTGGGTGTCTTACGTCGCACCTTCCGGCAACTGAGCAAACTTGCACGCCGCCAGTACATCCTGTCTGTCGTTCTTCCTGACATTCTGTACTGCATCTGTTCCTTCGTCACACTCATTACTGCGAAGGATCACAATCGTCTAGTAAGCGTGTACAATAGAGCTATCCGAGCGGCTTGTGGGGCTTCGAGCCGGGACAGTATTTCTGGTCTTCTGAAAAACCTTGATGTTAAGCCCCTGGACTACTATTTTCTGGTGTCAACTGGGAAGTTCATTTTCATTAATCATATTCTTCGCCCTTTGCCTGTATTTACATCGTTATTCCCAGCCCCGCAATCTACCCGGAGCACGCGTAATCGCGACACACATGATATCCCTTATTTAAAATGCAGAACAACACTCGGTCAAAAATCCTTTGTGCTTCGTGCTGCTCTGTTTTTTAATGCTCTACCTAATGACTTGAAATCCTCTTTGTTTACCTCTCAGTTCGATCGTGGTTTTAAGCGCTTATTGGATGATCCAGTTTGGTTTGAACGATATCGTGCAATTTTGTTTGACAACGTTGGCAACGTTTAGTCTCTCACCAGCTACATGTATATATTGCCCAGGTTCATTCAGCATACGTTTTTCTTTTCTCTTTATGTTCACCACTCATCCCCCTTTTTTTTCTAAACATTTGAACATTTACACTGATGTATATACATTATTTATTTATTTTTTTTTTATATATTTTTTGGTCCCATCGGCCTCTTCATATTTGTGCAGCTGCACTGTTGAGCTTCCGATGTAAAACAAAATAATAATAATAATAATAATAATAATAATAATAATAATAATAATAATAATAATAATAATAATAATAATAATAATAATAATAATAATAATAATAATAATAATAATAATAATAATAATAATAATAATAATAATAATAATAATAATAATAATAATAATAATAATAATAATAATTTGAAACTCGGATGTTGAGCCATAAATAAATGTAGAAGAGAAAAGGACATATCGATACGAGTTAAGAGTAACTCTCCATCACTGTAACATGATACTATATACAGTCAGAAAGTGCAATAACTAGGCACAAAACTGACAAAGTACTGAAACATTCGACGTCCTGACACCTAGCCTCAACACATCTCCGTAGCGCTAACCGACAGCCTTCCAACTTGGAAGGTTCAAGGTTATGGAAAGACCAAAGAGGGGAAGGCAAGCGCAACGAAAATGAGCAAAAGCTACAGTCCCAACGGAACAAAGAATGTCGATTGTTACTGGACGATGAAGAGACCAGTACGATATTTGACAAAGCGGTCTGTCAGTTTTGTGCCTAGTTATTGCACTTTCTGACTGTATATAGTATCATGTTACAGTGATGGAGAGTTACTCTTAACTCGTATCGATATGTCCTTTTCTCTTCTACATTTATTTATGGCTCAACATCCGAGTTTCAAATTGCACACCTGATGAGCCGTCACGAACCATACGGCGAAACGTACGTCGTGTGAAACAACTTGTTTTGTAGTCAACTAGTCCATCACAATGTCATGCATGAGGAGTACTGTAGGAGTTTGGCTTTCGGCTTGTACAATTCGTTTTCGCAAAGCTTCCCTTTCTTTATTTATCTTTGATATTTATGACCCACCCAAGTTGGGTGGTGTGCTGCTTTGCTGCTTCGAATTGTAGTTAGACCGCTTTGTCAAATATCGTACTGGTCTCTTCATCGTCCAGTAACAATCGACATTCTTTGTTCCGTTGGGACTGTAGCTTTTGCTCATTTTCGTTGCGCTTGCCTTCCCCTCTTTGGTCTTTCCATAACCTTGAACCTTCCAAGTTGGAAGGCTGTCGGTTAGCGCTACGGAGATGTGTTGAGGCTAGGTGTCAGGACGTCGAATGTTTCAGTACTCTGTCAGTTTTGTGCCTAGTTATTGCACTTTCTGACTGTATATAGTATCATGTTACAGTGATGGAGAGTTACTCTTAACTCGTATCGATATGTCCTTTTCTCTTCTACAATAATAATAATAATAATAATAATAATTTTTTACAAGAAGTCGGAGGCGGATAATACTTTAATAACGAAGGTACGTGTTAGGTCGTAAGTATCCACGCAAACACACATCCAGTCAAAATAATGCACTTGTCAAAGTATCCGAACGTTTTCGGTCCCTTCTCATCAAGGATTATACAGGGAATGGCTCAAGTTGGAAAGACTAAAACTTATATAGCGTAAAGATATGAGATAACAACACTCGTGACAAGGTGAAAAAAGTATCAAGTTCAGCACGACACAAAACTCGAAGGACATAATAATAGCGACAAGAACATAGTGAGCAAATTAAGTTACATTGTTAACACCTCGACGAGGAGTAACACCAAACAATTGTAGCGACAACACATTTTCTTTTTGTACGCAAAGTTCAGGATCTAACTTACGGATATACAAAGCTTCTAACACAGCCAGATGCAACGCACATCTACCACGTGACAATATTGAGATCGAGCGGATTCATGTGTTCGTATGACGTGGTCAGCTTATTTACTAACGTGCCACTACGGGAGACCATTGACATCTGCGCAACAACACTGTACCACAATAAGTCCATTACTCCGCCGTCCTTGAACGAAACGGAGTTTGTGAAACTCATGTTAATGGTTACATCTGGCGTTGAGTTTTCATTTGGCAACGTTATGTATAAACAAATAGATGGCGTTGCCATGGGCTCGCCACTTGGTCCTGTATTGGCTAATATATTTGTAGGGTTCTGTGAAGCGTCCATTAGTCCATCATTGTGGCCCTCTATGTACTGTCGTTTTGTAGACGATGTGTACTGTCACGATGAGGATGAGGATGTCTGTGGGACTTTTCTACTAACTCTGAATAGCCTCCATCCGGCGTTGAGATTCACGTCGGAAGCGGAACAAAACGGCAGATTATCCTTCTTGGATGTACAAATTTCACGCAACATTAACACTAAGAGTTTGGACACCACTATCTATAGGAAGCCAACTTTCACCGGCCTATACATTCCGTGGGGGAGCTATACTCCAACGAAATCGAAGAAACATCTTGTGAAAGCGCTAGTTTATCGTGCGCATAGAATATGTTCCCCTCATCTATTGCAGGACGAATTAGACAGACTGACATCAATATTTACGAACAACGGCTATCCAAAGGAATTTCTGGCCAAGCTTATCAACGAAAAACCGGCGACAGACAAGCCGATCCAATTTGGACCTGACCTTTGCCCAGTGGTGCTCCGTTTACCCTGGGTTGGCGCCGGTTCTGCGCGCGTGGAGAAGGATGTTCGTGGTATCGTATGTCCATCTTATCCGTGCGTCAAGCTGTACGTCATATTTGGGACAGTGCGTGCGTTCAGTGTGAAGAAGGATGTTCTACCTACCCTTAGTAAAAGTAACCTTATCTATTTCTTTCAATGCCGACAATGTGAAGATCGGTATGTAGGTAGAACCCTTCAGCACCTGGGCGCGCGCATTCGTCAACATGTGCCGTTAAGTTTTGTTCCGCTTGATGCGCGTGAGTGTCGTCCTCGCCGTGGTCGTCCTCCAAAATGTGCTGTCCAGTCCATCGGTGGATCTTCCTCTTCCTGTGAAGATATCACTGCATGCCCGTCCTCCTCCGCGTGTATAGCGCAGGGTCCAGCTGAGAACAGCGTGAAAGATGGTGAAAGACCGACACGTAAACCACCGAAATTGACAAAGGATCTGTCTGCGTCGGGAAGGGTTACGCGAAGCCAAGTAAAAATACGGACTGGTGAGGACGCACGTACAACGACAACGGAAGTGACAACAACAGTCAATATTCGAAAACGTGGTAGACCGCGAAAACGAACCTCAATATCGAACACCGGACAAGTTGGAGTAAGAAGATCAATAGAAATCCGCAATGGAGGAGACGTAGCTGAAAGGACACTGGGCATCGCGCACACAACGGCTAGTGTCAGAAAACGTGGAAGGCCGCGGAAAAGCAAAGAGACGGATAGTGGTGATGCCGCGAAAAGGCGAGATGACGGGACATTGGAGGAGACTACACCTAACGGAGCTAAGAATCGCACTTCGTCCATCAAGCAACATCTGTCAGCCCGTACCAATTGTCGTGAGTTGTACAGTGATAATGTATTCTCAATATTGTCACGTGGTAGATGTGCGTTGCATCTGGCTGTGTTAGAAGCTTTGTATATCCGTAAGTTAGATCCTGAACTTTGCGTACAAAAAGAAAATGTGTTGTCGCTACAATTGTTTGGTGTTACTCCTCGTCGAGGTGTTAACAATGTAACTTAATTTGCTCACTATGTTCTTGTCGCTATTATTATGTCCTTCGAGTTTTGTGTCGTGCTGAACTTGATACTTTTTTCACCTTGTCACGAGTGTTGTTATCTCATATCTTTACGCTATATAAGTTTTAGTCTTTCCAACTTGAGCCATTCCCTGTATAATCCTTGATGAGAAGGGACCGAAAACGTTCGGATACTTTGACAAGTGCATTATTTTGACTGGATGTGTGTTTGCGTGGATACTTACGACCTAACACGTACCTTCGTTATTAAAATAATAATAATAATAATAATAATAATAATAATAATAATTGTAAAAGAGAAAAAAAGGACATATGGATACGAGTTTAGAGTAACTCTCCATCACTGTAACATGATACTATATACAGTCAGAAAGTGCATTGGTCTTTCCATAACCTTGAACCTTCCAAGTTGGAAGGCTGTCGGTTAGCGCTACGGAGATGTGTTAAAGTTAGGTGTCAGGACGTCGAATGTCTCAGTACTCTGTCAGTTTTGTGCCTAGTTATTGCACTTTCTGACTGTATATAGTATCATGTTACAGTGATGGAGAGTTACTCTAAACTCGTATCCATATGTCCTTTTTCTCTTTTACATTTATTTATGGCTCAACATCCGAGTTTCAAATAATAATAATAATAATAATAATAATAATAATAACTGTTCCAGGACAGTGAGTGCGATCGGGTGAAGGTGCAGCCTCAATCTGGAACAAGTACTTGTCTCTCTCTTCAGCGAGTCTGCGGGAGGCTCAGTGTGGCGTTGAAAGTGTAAATACAGATCATTGCGGGGCGCTAAAGAAAGTACACACTACTCATAAGTTCACAATCAAAATTCATATCCACAATGCATGTCCAGTTCGTTGGCCAATCTCGAGATCTCGTGTGCAGCACCTGTACAAGGCTGTAGTCAACTGGCTAGATCACCACAGCCTAGCTCTACTGTCTACACTACAGGGAAAATTCCCCAAGTTTTTGTCAACGTCCGTAGCGTCTTGGTCTCCAACAGCTGACATGTGGCGATAGACTAAATCAGTGTGTCAATACAGTGTGGTTGCCAAGCAGATTGCACACGTGACAAGCTACAGCTGCTGCAACTGTCAAGCATGTACATACTGCGTGCCGTTTGCACAATTCTATGACTTGTCGGCCGTTCTGTAGGCTTTTTAGTGCAATGACGAATGTCCTTTGCCCGGACAGTTACCTTATGCATGCCCGGCAGGGCTTGACTCTGTCGGTACTGATTTTCATCAATTCAGGTCACAATTGCGGGGAAAATATTTGGTGAGTTCAGCAGCCAATTGTGATTCTCCGAAGATAATAATCATTACATGGCCATGAAGCCTCAAGGCTCAAGCCCCAATCACAGCCAGTCGAGACAGCTCGAAAGAGTTCTCAGTGCACCAGGGTGCAGAGCGGTGGTAGACAGCAAAACAGCCTCTAGCTCGTCTCCGGTATTTTGTAAGCCTTAAGTTAAACTCCCATAGTCTGGCTACTACAAAGCTACATTTCCCCGTGATCAGTGCTTCCGATCGAACAAGCAAGTTGGACCTCCTAACAAGTACCATCGAGCCTCAACAATTCTGTTTGACTTCTTGTTTTTCTACATGCACCACAAATCATAAGAAAGAGAGAGAGAGAGAGAGAGAGAGAGAGAGAGAGAGAGAGAGAGAGAGAGAGAGAGAGAGAGAGAGAGAGAGAGAGAGAGAGAGAGAGAGAGAGAGAGAGGGAGGGAGAGAGAGAGATTGATTGATTGATTGATTTTATTTTACTTCGCAAGTTCAAACGGGTTCCTGGCCCAGTTATATGAAAGCGAAGGATAGAATTTGCCAAAATCCTAATGAGCAACAGCATAGGCAATATTATCATAGAAGTGGAGTACTGGAGAGAGAGAGAGAGAGAGAGAGAGAGAGAGAGAGAGAGAGAGAGAGAGAGAGAGAGAGAGAGAGAGAGAGAGAGAGAGAGAGAGAGAGAGAGAGAGAGAGAGAGAGAGAGAGAGAGAGAGAGAGAGAGAGAGAGAGAGAGAGAGAGAGAGAGAGAGAGAGAGAGAGAGAGAGAGAGAGAGAGAGAGAGAGAGAGAGAGAGAGAGAGAGAGAGAGAGAGAGAGAGAGAGAGAGAGAGAGAGAGAGAGAGGGGGAAGGAGAAGGAAGAGAGGGAGGGAAAGAGATAGAGATCGCGTTCTGATCCCCCAGAATCAACAGTGGAAGACATTAGGCGTTTGCGGGCAGAAAACACACTCAGCCGCTATGTGCTATGTGCGGAGAGTATGGGTTGCACACCAAAGCAGGCAAAGGCCTCGCTCTCCCGAAGGTTAGTTTTTGATAATCCGCAAAGTCTTGAAGAGCATCAATCATGCTCTGAACTTTGCATGCACTAGGGCACACTGGAGAGTAAAGTCAACATAGGCATAGTGTACAATGATTCCTTACCGCCCGCTTGTACCTGCAGAATACCATGCCAGAGTTTCTCCGACGACAGTTGCATGATTGCTGTATATGCAGGCACCTGTGTTTACCGTGGATCGGACTTCCGAGAATCAAGATGAGTAGTAGTAGTATGTAGTAGTACAGATGAGGTTCATTCATATTAGTTATTTGAAGGATATTACAAGCGCAGCAGGTTTCTGACTGGACAGTGCACGGTGTGTCGATGGGCATTTGTGCGAACAGGCTGAGTTGATGTGCTGACATGTTACTTTGTTTGAGCAAGAGGAATAGCCTACGTGTGTCATGTGTATAGCCATGAACAACCAGTTAACGACAGGACCTCAACTTGCACAGGCAGAATGGCAGTCAGCTCTATCACTCTTGTTTTGATGACGGAATAAGCAAGAACGGGATTGGATCGACGTGCGTGTGGAGTTGGAGTGCCCCAAACTATTCCCATTGTCAATCACATGTCATCGTGCACAAGCCGTTGGACATTGCGTCAAGATCGGACAGCCTAAAAAACATCTTGGAGAAGTCCCGGACAAGGTTCAACCTGTGATGATCATGTTGCCATTTAGCCGGGGCCACCAAGTGCAAAGCACAAGCAAAAACGCACAACGACCAACGAACGCAACAGCAGTACTGCAGCAGTGTGAGGGGATTCTGGGCACAGGACACTGGCACATGCCGCGACGATGGGTGGACAGTAAAAGAATTGCTGACACTTGCACACCGCAATACTGCGGACAGCTTTGCATGGTCTGGTGTCCAGTCGCAGAACAAGGAGAACATCCATGAAAACGCTAGCACTCTGTCGTCAGCTGCCTATACGTGAGACCTGCGAACTCAGCAATCTACATTCACTAGCACACCAGCCATGCCCCTGTGCTGTGGCTGTATCTTTCCAGCCGTTCCTACTCTCGCTCATGACGAAGAGATCGGTGCGAGCTGGTATAAAAGCAATCGTCGAGACGTGAGTGGACACAATCTCCACTTCTTGTTCCTTCTTGCTGTTGGCGAAATCACCATTATTACCAGTTCCCGTTTGTCCTGCTTTCATCGTCCGACGATGAAGTTACTGATTATCCTGGCTCTTGCGGCCGTGGCCATGGCAGAGCAATCCTGTCCATCCAAGTTGACCTCGGCCAAATGGCTCTGTCCGTCGTATCGCCTGGGCGTGACTCCCGAGTGCCCTGCGACCAGTTGTAAGCGTATACTAGAGCTGAACCCATTCGCGGTCAATGGCAAGTACTGGTTCCGCATTGAGTCCGAGCTCACTGTCTTCCCAGCGTTCTGTGACATGGACAACGGTGGATTCATGATGGTGGTGCGTGTTCCCAAAGGCTATAAGCCCATCGCGCGTGAAGCGTCCAACCCGAATGATGTGGTCAGTAAGCCACATACTTTCAATGACATCCTGGACACCATTGTGGACCTGAACGAGGGCAAGCTGCACATGATTCTGGAACCCAAGCTCCAGGTTCCCGTCGTCTACAAGAATCGTGCATGGCGTCATTTCGACTCCCTCGATATCAAGCGTGTTCGTCTCTGTCTCTTGAAGAACAAGAAGATTGTCAAGGACCTCGAGTTCAACGCTGTTGCTGCGACCAAGAAGACCTGGTTCACGTTGAATCGCCTGGTCAAGAAAGACATTATTGAGTCTTGGGAAGACATCGTTCAGATTAACCACCCATCCTTCGATCTGTCATCCAGCACATTCGGTAGCCACCATCCACGTGACCTGCTCTTGGTGGAGGGTGACAGCTTCAATTCCAGGACCTGCGCCACTAAACTGGCGTGGATGGTGGGCATCAACCACGACAGCAGCAAGCCTCACCAGTCCCTGTGTGCTTTCGAGAAGGTACATGATGGACTTCATGTCCTGTTCAGCAAGGGATCAATCAAGGTGAATTTCAGCGACCCAAGCAAGATTGACGTGGCTGATGAGGTAATCATCATGATGAAGTAACTGTCTTCAGCTCCAACCACCACTAAATGGAAAAAGTAAACACTAATAGCAAAACCAAGTTTAATTTAAAGATCGCTGTCCGCTCACTCTAGCCTCCATTGAACTTGTCTCATTACTCCCTCATGTTTTGATGACATGTTCATTGTTGTGCCTTGAAATTCAAGTCTTTTCTCCTGCTATGCAGCTCAGTTTTTTCTTCTCTCAGCTCTCACTCTTATTGTCACGAGTCGTGTCTGTGATGATATTCATTGCATATCGGCGGATTCTTGTCATGTTGACACACTTCTTCAAGAGCAGTACATGACTGTATGTCGATTTCGTGTCTAATCAATAACAACAATAATCCACTCAGATATCCAAACATGTCTTTCTGCTTCGTAGGAGAGATCTGGTCGAGGGTAACATATGGAGAGCCACACTATTGTAGAAAGGGACTTGGGCATACCGGTACGTACATGTATGCATACCTGCCGCCAACTATCCCGATTTGGCCGGGACTGTCCCGGTATCGAGGGTGGTAATAGGCACCCAAAAGTGCATAAATTTTGTCGCGTGCCTCAAAGCTTTGTATACATGTCCATGCCAGGTATGTCACTATCCCGATCTTAGGTTTGCAACGGTGGGCAGGTATGCATGTGAAATAGGATCTTCTAAAAGGAGGAAGCAAGTGTGTGAATTTCCAGTTTCTGCTCTTGGGCAGTAGATAGATTTGTCCAGGCAGTAACAGCAGTACTCTGGCAAGATGTTGTTGTAGTTGTTGTTGTAGAATTTTATTTAACGTCGCACCACAAACAGGCGATTTCGCCTCCTTTGATACATGTGGACGACAGAAGGAATGAGAGAGAGAGGGGGGGGGGGGACAGAAGTACGGAGAGAGGAAGGGTAGAAACAAATAAGCAAATCAACCTCAGGGCTACACCAAAGCAAAAACGCAATGGGAACATACTATATATATTGAAAATGGCTTCATACATTATTGCAAAACACGTTTACTATTCTTCAGTCCGCTATACCACAGAAACACACTAGCCGAAAAGCATTTAAACGGAGCCATGATGCGCTTTTAGCAGGGCACAGAACTGAAGGTGGCTGGGTTCGGAACGGAGATCAGGCGGGAGCTGGTTCCACAGGACTGCGCCGATGAACTGTATGGTCGCTCGACCCGCAGGACCGGGCCAAAATGGTACTCGAACGAGGTGATGTGCTGCTCCCCGAGTGCGGTCACCAGTAACTCTCACGAAGAAGCTGGTGAATAGGGAGCTAGCTCGGGAGAACAGACAACGACGGACAAAGATGAGGAGCTTAATGATAAACATGTCCTCCAGGGTGGTGAGGCGGAGCTGTTTAAAGATCGGGCTCGTGCGCAACCACGGTGGCAGACCGAAGAAGCCGATGTGTGCATTATACAAAAAATGAGCGCAACAGAGGTCAGGAAGATGGGCAGAGTGTGACTATATTATACTTCTGAAGTACATTATGGCCTGACTTCTTCTTGCATGCAGTATGAGGGGCCTTTTGAGGGCAACATGATGATTCCAGGAAAGATTGATGTGGAGCACTAGGGGAGGGAGAGGGTAGCAGAGAGTAATACACAGTGGGGAATGATCATATCTTGGTCTTCCCGACGTTAGGCAGGATTTCGAGCAGAATCAAGGGTTTCGGGAGACCGAGCATATTCTGGTTATCATGCACACGCACCACGTGATCAGCTCATCCGCACCTGCCCACAGCCCTGGGATTACAAACTTGACAGCAATGAAGACCATGTACATGTATGTAGATGAAGTACTAGCCGTCCACAAACTCAGAAGAAGCAGCCACAGTCAGTGCTGCCTAGACGCCGATACGGCGATGGATCCCTACCAGAAGTATAACCATCTCTTCACTTCCTGTCTCTAATAGTGTGCAAGTGTTTTGGTACACATAGTCATGGACGTGTAGTCCATCATGGCCTACGCAATGCCTGCTGGCTAAAAAAGCGCATCATGGCTCCGTTTAAATACTTTTCGGCTAGTGTGTTTCTGTGGTATAGCGGACTGAAGAATAGTAAACGTGTTTTGCATGAAGCTATTTTGTATATAGTATGTTCCCATTCCGTTTTTGCTTTGGTGTAGCCCTGAGGTTGATTGCTTATTTATTTCTACCCTTCCTCTCTCCGTACTTCTGTCCCCCCCCCCCCCCCTCTCTCATTCCTTCTGTCGTCCACATGTATCAAAGGAGGCAAAATCGCCTGTTTGTGGTGCGACGTTAAATAAACTTCTACAACAACAACAACAACTGATCGACCATTGACGCTCTAACTCAGTTTGAGGAAAGGCATGGTGTCAGGTGATCTTTCAATCCGCGATCGTTCACTCGACCATGGATCGTCGAGGCTGATGAGTGATGTTTTGGACGATAGTGAACAGTGTCAAGCTGGGAGGAATGGCAAAGATAGAAGCTGCACTTGATAGGCATAATGCGGATAATGCCGGCAGAAAAATTGGCAGAATTCGGTACTTTTTCTGGTAAGTTTCATGCATGTTTGGTATGGGGATAAAGAAATGGAGCAGAATTCGAGGAATTGCCCGCCATAAGGTTTGTATGGTTCTGCCAATTTATTTCACTGCTTTTCGAGCAGAATCTGCCACCTTTTTGAGCATTATCCGCACGCCCACAATAATTATTATTATTATTATTATTATGCTCTATTCGCGTTAGCATCAGTGAGCTTATAAAGCTCACATATAGCCTTCGCTTAAGCCGCAAGAAGGAGCAAGTGAGTGCGAGGAAGCGCAATGCACACAGAGCGTCAAAACAAAACAAAAAAACAGAAAAAAGAGACAAGCTGCAAGAAGGAGCAAGTGAATGCGAGGAAGCACAGTGCACATCAAGCATCACAATCACAAAAAAGACAAGATGGAAACGCAAAGTTATGTCCATTGTTGCATTAGCGGCTACATACAACCTTCACCAGGTCCTGCCACTGAGGGCGATCCTGGGCGAGCTGCTGCAGCCTGTTGCAGTCATCTCCATTATCTATATATAAAGGTATAAATTATGTCCATTGTTTCATTAGCAGCTACATACAGCCTTCACCAGTTCCCGCCACTGTCGACGGTCTTGGGCAAGCTGCTGCAGCATGTTCAAGTCATCGCCAGTCTCTAGGGCGGTATTATTTTTCAGCTTTTTGAGATCATTATTGAGCGTTCGCGGGAGCGTTGTTCTTGGGCGTCCCCTAAAGCTGGGGCCGTTACCCCCTAAGAAGTAAGCTCCCATGGCACGTCTGGCTGGGGCTGCCTCTTCCAAACGCAGCACATGACCAAACAGCCTCCATCTAGCATCTCTGATGATTTGGCTCACGGGGCGAGATTCTGTGCGTTTATACAATAATAATAATAATAATAATAATAATAATATTGACTGGTTTGAGGGAAAGAGAATAATAATACTAATAATAATAATAATAATTCTCGTCTACGTTCCAAAGGGAACTCACGACAATGGAGTGACAAAAAGCACCGCGGCAGAGAGAGAGAAAAGAGAAGATATAATATTTGACGAAAACAATCACGGTGTAGATTTCACATGAGTTCCAATACACCACATCCTGGGATGTGTCCAAGCAGACGCCATCTCGCTCGCTTTGCCATAGCGGATATTGGCTCAGTGTGAGCAAGCTCATACAGGTCATCATTCGACACGACACGAGGGTAGAAGATACCAAGCATATGCCGAAGTTGCTTGCGATGGATCTTATCCAGGGAGTCTTCCAGTGCCTTAGAGAGGCCTGCGCAGCCAATATTGTACGTGAGGATAGGAAGAACGTATGCGTTGTAGAGTCGTACCATGGTGTTAGTTTGTAGATGTTGCCGCCGAAACCAGATCGCCTTCATTCGACCAAATGCCACAGCAGAAAGACCAATCCTGCGTGTCACGTCTTGTGCAGTGCCAAATAGAGAGCCCAGAGTCCTGATGCTTCTCCATTGCTCTTGACCACGGTGCACTGTCACAATGTACCCGGTTAAAACAGCTCCTTTTTGAAAATGTTTTCAATGAGTGATGTGTCGCTTTGTTTTGCTCTAATTGGTGCTTTTCTCCAATGTCATGCAGTCGTATTTATTCAGCTTTTATTTCTTGTGTACTTGCATACTGGTATTAGTTTAGTCCCACAACCTGCCATAAAATGATCAGCTGTAGCACCTACTCCACTTTTCTGTTTATGTATCGCCCTAGTGGTGGCCTGCGGAAGCGAAGGCTAGTTTGTGTGTTTCTGAACATTCAAGCGATGCCAACGCGAATCCCGCGAATTATTATTATTATTTATCGCCCTTCTCCGCATATATATTCTAGTGATTGTTAGTCTTGGTCATTATGCTGTCTGATGAAGTGTTCTGACACGAAACTCGGAGTAACAGCGGAATGAGACTTGTTTGATTCATTGCTGTGTAATATTTGTATGTATCAGATACATAGATTCTATGTCATTCGGATCTTCCCAAGTTGTACAATGTACTGTTGAGATACCGAATTCAAATACCAATACCATACCCCTATAAGGCTATATTAGGCTATAACGCCTAGCACTTGCACTTTCTGTGGTAGATCTACAGACTGTGCACCGGACCACCGCGTACCGGTGCACGATCAGCACGTGATGTGATTGTGTGTTGTAGCTGTGGCGTGTGGGTGTGTGGGTCTAGACGTCTGTGGGACTATATTTTTGTAGTCGACTGGGCCATGGGCCCGGCCGCGCCGGCCATATCATGCGCCATGCATGGCATGCATGGGCGTACCTTTTTCTTTTCTTTTCTTTTTTTACCCGGGCCGCGCCGTGCCCGTAGCGCGCTAGCGCATGGTAGATATGGTCACATGGACAAGGTAGAGCTCATGACATCATCATTCTGACACCCTGTAGCCATGGCCACGGCAACCGAGCAAGGCGAGCATTGTACTTGAGTATTCGCTGGCATGCATTCGAGTGAACTCTTTCTTCCCGTATCTCGCTCATGCTCAAGTTTATTTTTTATTTATTTTTTTATTCGCACAGCAGAAAAGCAACCAACAGAAAATCACGGAGTCATAGCAAGCATGCTCAAGATCAAGTAAGCTGGGTCTATTGGTGAAAAACACTACAAATGTTTATCTTGCCAGCATCTGACAGGTGGCCTGTACTCGTACTGATGACAACAAAGCTCAACGACAAGCGACGTAGATTTCCAGCTTGCCAGGCCGAAGTCGGCCAAGAGTTTTTTTGTAACTGTTGCTAGTGAAGGTTTTGTGATCGTCTTGAAAAGAAACAGTACTCGTACATGGCCTTTTCTAATCATCATTTCTAGCAAGCTTGTTCAGTCTACAAAAGTCATTATTGTACGTGATTTGGGTCGTACATCGATCGTTGTGAACTGTCTGAACTTTCAAATCGCGCCCTCGTCTCTTATCTGGATATCTGTTCAAACTTCAAAACCAACATATTGTTCGAACTCAATGCAACATAATGCGTGGACGGCATTTGACTTACAAGTGTTTTCCGTAATAGTTTCGTGGTATGGAATGAGGCCATGTTTGGCATCGATTGAGTTACGACAAGGAAGCTGACTACGCACAGCCGTGTGAGATTGAAATGGACCACCGACTCCGGGGTGGCGGAGAGAGTGCCATTAGTTCTTGGTCTTTACAGACGCAACCAACGAACCCTGTCACCAAGTTCCAGCCATGCCTGGAAAGTTTGTTGGATAGCGAAGCTAGCTTGTGGGGTTCGCCTGAGCTGCGAGTTGTGGGTCAGGAAAGTAGCCATCCTATCCTTACAACCGCCTGGCATTCCCACTCCCATGAAGGCCAAGCTCTCCTCAAACATGGCAGCTTAGTGACTCCAGTACATGACTACTATCTGAACCTAGAGAAGAACCGCTGCTGTTTGACATTGGCTGGTCGGCGACATGTCATTAATTCTGTACGAGTGGTGCATGATAATACTGTACCGGAGCCCACCTCGCCGCCACCACCACAGCAGCATCGTGCAGTGCATCCCCGACATGGCGTGGCTAATCGGAGCAGTCGGCAAAACCCACGCCGTGGAAGCGAGGTCGTGCTGGCTGGTGATAACCTCACATTGTATCAGAGCTCTTTGTTGAGTGCCTTCTTGCCTGTTCTTGCTGCCCCCGGTCCACCGAGTCCGTTTACGCCCGCAATGGTAGCTACACCAACAGACGTCACAGCCACAGCAGGGTTCTCTTTCGGTGGTGCTGCTACAGCTGGGGACAAGGAAGTGCCGTCACTGCGGATGAGTGCTGCTGCCAGTGCCTTGGCCAATTTGGAGAAAGACTTTGGCTCAACAGGTGAGCTGTCGTCGTTTGTGTCCTCCATAGAGCACCAGTATGATCGTCAGGGAATCAAGAAAGGTGCAGAGCCACCGGCGCTGGACTCAGTGACGACGGAAATGCTACGCGAGCTTGTTCGCTTGGTATTCCAGCAGACTGAGCAGCAGCAGATGTGCACGGAGCATGACTTGCGCGATGCCGTGGGCCGTCGTTCATACAGTGAGGTGCTTGCCCGGCATTTGATGGCAAGGCTCAGCGTACTAGAGAATAACTCGCACCAGTTCTATCGGCCAACTGCGTTTCTATGTCCGCAAGCGTATGATGAATGGGTTCAAGGTGAGAAACAGCACATCAAGCAGCTGCTGAATCGCTTCTGGCACTATTCTCTGCCCCATCCATCCAGAACATCATCATCTGCATCCTCATCGAGTCTGTCCACACGCTTGCTACGTGCTGATCACCACGCCGCATATATGCAACTGCTAGATCGTGTTGTGCACCAGCAGGAGTCGATCAAGGGCCACCCTGGTGTTCCATTGCTGCCCACTGCTCGACGTTTGCTCAAGGAGTTTGCGCTACGGTTCGGTGTTGGTGAGCTGTTTTGTCGCATTGCTTACCTGCGTCTGCTGAGCCAGAACATGGAGCACGACGTGTGGTTCTGCCGACATGTTTGTGTCTCGCTGCTGGCTGTACTGGAGCTGCTGCCTGTCAAGCCATCACAGCGCACCACCGCAGTCAAGAGTGAACTGGAGCGACTTCATGAAGCCGTGGCCACGCTGCATAGTCACATTGACCACGCGCTAACTCGCATACACATCCTCTTTCCTGGCAATGCACCGCCCGATGGCATCGCGTCCATGCTGCAGCTGCTGTCGCTGGTTCTGTTTACTCAACGCTATCTGACCAACCAGCCTGGACAGTCGGTATCACACTGGCTACAACGCTACTTGGACGATGGCTTTGAGTGGCGCTTTGAGTACCACAAGACGGTGCTCTCTGCTGAGCTGGAGATCATGTCGGCTGTGAAGCCGCTCACACCAGCTCTACTCAACGGCCTCCTGGTTGAGATTCGCAACGAAGTACTGGGCCTGGCTGACTTCTACGAGCCATCGTTCAAACGCTACTTTTCTATTAGCCAGCTGGGACGACGTTCCTTCTACCAGCTGTTGATGAAAGATGTCCAAGAGCTATGCCAGTTCCAGCATCCCAGTGAGCAACTTGAGCTAGACATGCTTGCACTGATGTACCGCTTGGCAGAACTCGACAAGTGCTGGGTCGGCTGCATTGCTGTGTCAGAGCAGGTTTGGCGTGAACCGTTCTTCCGCTTGGTACTGTCATGGTTGCATGTGCTACAGAAGCATGCCGTGCGTTGGCTACTCACCGCCTGTATCAATGACAAGTGGAGTACGCTCACGCTGCCCGGCTTCGAGTCCCGTGCTAACGCTGTTGCTGCTGCTGCCGCCGGTGCTGTCCGAGTGCCGCTTACAGCAGCACCTGACTCTGGGGCCATCACGTCTACACCTGTCATGCCGGTTATGCGTGGCCTGCGCAGTACGATGGAGCAGTCTTCTGTGTCGCCCATGTCAAGTCTCTTTGGAGATCCAGAGCTGTCAGCCTTCAGCCGTCATGAAACCGCGTCCAACATGGCACTGGCAGGGTCATTGAACCTCTCCAGATCCGAAGTTCCAAGCCAGTCCTATGTGCCGACAGATTCCAGGACACACGTTTCATCATTGCCATCAGTAGCATCATTGGAGGACAGCCAAACGTCTCGCCGTACCTCCCTTCTACAGCGCTCCCTGGCATCCAATGATCTGCAAAATTCGCTTGACCGCATATTGTCTTTGCCGCTTGACGAGGGCAAGCTGCTCTCTCACACACCAGTGCTGACATTCATGTGTCGCGAGTCATCAGAATCGCTCAGTCCGCTTCCTACCTCTGAAAACCGCCTGTCAAGCTCTCAGCATGGTAGTCGACGAAGCAGCGGTCCCCTGCCAGTTACATCATCCTCTGTTGAGCAACAGCCGCAGCAGCAGCATGTTCAGCGTCCAGTTCTGTTTCGCAGTGACAACCTGATCCCGGCGCGTCCAGCCGTCCTGCAGGCTCCTCGCCTGAGTGTCATCCACTCTCACAAGAATGCGCTATTCAAACCCATGGCTAGGCCTGCCGGCGCTCCCGACCTGCGCAGCGCATCTCAGTTCATGCCTTCACCTGTGCCTACAAGCCCAGAGTCGCGTCATGTTCTTCTAGCTCATGCAGGCGGCGGTGGTGATGACGACAGTACAGTTATGGGTGGCCACTATGCTGCTGTTGCTGCAGGTGGTGGTGGTGGTGGTGGTGGTATGTTTGGAAGTCCTGTGAAGCCAGTTGCTATTGCTGCTTCTGCTACCGGTGGTGCCCAGCCATCCTCAGAGAGAGATCGTCATGATTCTGTCAGTAGAACGCGCATTGAAGAATGGGTGGCATCGCAATCGGAAGATAGCAGCCAAGATCGGGGAACTGCGGTGGCAGCTTCTCGCTCATCTTCATCGCGAGCGCCGACAACTGGTAATGAGCACCCGCAAGAACACCGAAGTAGTTCAATGCCTCGCAGTGACGGTGCCTTCCATCCCTATCACAGTCGACCGGACAGTTCTGCCTTTCAGCGCAAGATCTCAGCGCAAAGCAATGACTCAATACGCACTGATAGCTGGCAATCATCTCTCGCGCCCAACTTTGTTACCGGCTCAATGGCTGATCATGAAGCAGTATTACCAGGTGTTGACCGAAACCTTCCCGTCTCCAGTTCACTGATTGACTTCGTTGTTGTTCTGTCACGTTTGACAAACACCGTTGCCATGCTGACAGACGTGATCTGCCCAACCTCAGCTCTGATTGGTGGAAGCAGCAACAGTGGCAGTGGCGGGCTGAACAACTCGGCAGCAAGTTCTCCCACGCCTGTTGCACTGGTGTCCGGTCGAGTTCGGTCAGTCAGTGTGTCATCCGTCGGTGATGAAACAGAGGTAGCTGATGTCCAGTGGCACAAATCAATGGATGTTGCTGCTACAGCATGTGCTATGTACCATCACGTCTTCATGAGTGCATTGGACATGCTGTCGGAGTGTGCAACCTTGTACGCTGACAACATGCTCTGTGCTGATCTATGCGGCATTCCTGAAGGCATTGCTGCGCATCTCATCGGCCAGAGTCTGCTCGATCATATCAAGGCACAGCGTGAAGCTTGCTTGCTCTGGGGCTGTCGTCACCATGATGCGTCACAGAGATGTAGCAGCAGTAGAGCCGCCAGTCCTACGCCCGATGCAACAGCAGAGAGCGCAGCCGGACGAGCACCCATTCGCTACAGTTCTGTCCCATGCTCAGCCCAATGCGCCACCGGTGGTCTTGGTGGTGGCTTACCTGGTATAGAGCCAATAGCTGCCGAGATGTGCACGCGTGTGAATAATGTGATGTCTCTACTCTCCGCTTACCCGTTGTTGCAGTCCATCATGCTTGGCCAGGTGTGTCAGAAGTGGCAACTACCCGGTAGAGACAGCGGCCTACCATTCACGCCCAGCCTTGCACTAGGTCCTGCAGTGACGGGAAAGACGGACAAGCGTTGCAACGACGTCTGCGCACACCTTGGCCAGGTCCTGGACGGCATGATCTACATCATTGCCTATCGCATCAACCAGTTTGCTGCACCGTGTCTCCAGGAACTGCTCTCGTTACACCTGCCTGCTTCCTACTCTCTGGGTGAGCATCTGCAGCCTCTTGATCTCTACCTTTCACGCCATTTATCCAAGATAAAGCTGGCGCTATATGAGGAGTGCTTCCAATCTCTCCTGCTGGTCCTATGGAAGATGACGGTGCAGAACATTCACAAGGTCTTTGCCGACTGGCAAACAGAGAAGAAGAAGGTTCGTCTGGATGACCGGGCGTGCTTCCTCTTGCGTGTTACTGCTCATTTCATGCAGTTCTTCCACTCTTGCAAGGCCGGTCTGGATATGGAGCTGGTGTCCAATGTTGCACGTCCTCTTCTGCAGCTGCTTGATGTGTTCACCATGCCTACAGGCAGTCTTGCATCGCTTCATCAGCGACTTAGCCACCGCCAGCCTGATACTGCTGCAGGTCAGAACGGAATGAACATCCCGCCTGGTCTAGTCACTGCTCTGTATTCTGATCTACACGCTAAGAAGAAATGTTTCTCCGGTGGACAGCTGAGCCAACGCCTGGCAGCTCGATGTGGCCAGTTTGGATTATCAGGGGCGCTGCAATCGCGCCAGCGTCTTGCGCAGCATTTGCTCTCTTTCGGTGTCATTCGCCCTGTGGATGACAGCCAATCAGGACCATCGACGAGAATGCCTGCATTCCATGACAGCAACAGCGCCCTGTATCGCTTCACCGAGTCCGAAGAGAGCAGCTCAGACACACAGGTTGGACACCTACTTTCATCGCTGCAAGTACATTGCTTGGACTCTTCTCGCCTGGATGACAGTGCTGCCAGTACTAGTCGGGATGCTAGCAGTTCATCTCTACGTACTGCGAGCAGCAGCAGCACCAGTATTGCCATTGACAGCGTTGTCAATGCTCTTAGGAACCGGTGCAGCTATGATCGGACGGCCAAGGCGTACCTGTCTCGCTCCGGCCTTGCAGCTGCACCCTGACCCCAGTGTACATAGCTAGTTTATATCTCTGTCTTGGCTAGATGGTCTGCCTGACAGAACAAGTCTGTATCATGAACTTGAGATGGTATATTTCATTCGTTATCTGCACTCAAGTGGCTGGCCCATTGTGCGTATGTTTTTATATGTAGCGTTAATCCGCCCTCTCCCCTTTTTATCCTGTCTCGTCGTGCTTGGGCTGGGCGATCTGTTTGATGAGTCTTGTTTTTTTATGAAGCTTGTCGAGTTCTAAGAAATTATATTTCCTCTATGTTTTCTACCTGCATTCGGCCATGATATTAGTGTTTTATTCTGGCTCTTGAGCGAAGTTGCTGTCTGCTTCTCACCCCTATCCTTTCCCCTTAGGCTGTTTAGTAGTGTTGTACTTCAAGTAGTTATTATACGCTCACGTCTTGTAGTGCTTACCCGTACCAAGGTACGATCCAGTGTGATCTTTTTTTAGCCCTCTGTCAGTTGACTACAGAACATGTTTCGCAACATCTCCAGCCTACTTGTCTTGTATGATCTCTCTCTCTCTCTCTCTCTCTCTCTCTCTCTCTCTCTCTCTCTCTCTCTCTCTCTCTCTCTCTCTCTCTCTCTCTCTCTCTCTCTCTCTCTCTCTCTCTCTCTCTCTCTCTCTCTCTCTCTCTCTCTCTCGTCTCTCTCTCTCTCTCTCTCTCTCTCTCTCTCTCTGTCTCTCTCTCTCCTCTCGCTCACTCACTCTCTCTCTCTCTGTCTCTCTCCTCTCGCTCACTCACTCTCTCTCTCTCTCTCTGTGTCTCTCTCTCTCCTCTCGCTCACTCACTCTCTCTCTCTCTCTGTCTCTCTCTCTCTCCTCTCACTCACTCTCTCTCTCTCTCTGTGTCTCACTCACGTCCGTTTCTTGATGGGAGCAAAACAGCATGTTTTCATGAAACAAGTGGGGGGGGGGGGGGGCACAAAACGTGATCCCAGTACCTTGCGGTAATGCCATATCCAATATTCCATTCTTGAGTTGCCATGCTAAGATCTCCACACAGTTACCGTGTTGGGATCAGGGAGTCATACAAGCTGTTTGTACAACTCCCTGATTGTGATGCATTGCAAACGTAATGACTAGTACCAAGAGTAGATAAACAAGAGTGTGCAACTCCGGATCTCTCCTGCACAATCTGCAGATACCCCCGCCCACGGCGGAATTTTTTGTTGACGTCACCTTTTTTCAGAAGAATGCGCATTTCGCCGCAGAGCACGTGCTGGGCACGGACCTTGTAGTGTAAAGCCGACCAAGGCCACGAGGGAAAACTTTCCGAAAGACTCGCAGCTCGTGCGTCGTCGAAAAGATTACGTCAACAAAAAAATTCCGCCGTGGGCCTACCCATCCGCGAGTTGCACTCTGATCTACTCTTGCTAGTACTGACTGTATGTAAACCAGGCATCGAGTGCAGACTACTATACTTTTTTTTGAGGGTATATTAACATTTATTGATTTATTTTTTTGAAAAACGTAACTACTATACTGCAATCATGTGGAGTGTACTCTCTGATGTAAACTGGCATCAGGTTCATAATAAAAATGATCTTGATTGGCTGGCAGCAGGGCAAGATCTGATAGCAGACCAAGACGCCCGACCATGCCAGGGTGACAAACAATCAAAGCGAGAGTCCACTATTCAATTCGGCAAGGATTTATTGATACACTTAACGAAAGATTGACCGAAGGCCAAGGTGATATTAACAGTAAGATGGGCATTGACGACCAACACAACGGATTCAGATTGGCCCAGCCAACATAGCATCAGGAATAAAGGGAAAGCTTAACAGGTACACACTACTAACGTATCTCTAGAACATGACGATCTATGTCACTTCTAAAGAATACACAAGAAAATTGCCCGCTAATGGCCACATAAAAGAAAAAACGACCGTGACCTTAAATGCAGCCTACGTTCGAGCAGGAAGGACAAGAGAATGGGAAGGGGGAGCCATTCTCTATCTCTACTCACAGACACTACTACACACGACTCCGGGCCGAGTGCAGCATGCCAAAAGGAAACAAAACACAACATGAGAGAGAGATACATGGTACAAGGTGCACAAATGCAACAAAAAAAAAGCAAGAACGCATGAGATCAACTTATCAAGCTGGTGGTCTAAATAGTGAGTTCCAATTATTGTGCTAACAAAACAAGGGCAGTATCAAGTTGATAACTTTCGTGATATAACTATGAGTGGAAATGTGTCAACATCAGATAATTGCAATATATTGTACAAGATACGAGCAAGACTGTATGGAGTTACTTGCATACAAGAGAGAGAGAGAGAGAGAGAGAGAGAGAGAGAGAGAGAGCTTGGTCGTACTTGCTTGCATACCGGTACATGTAAGGGGTAATCAATGTCAGGATGGGAACAACGGGTATATCAATAGTCCATTTCAAATTCATCTGTCCAGTCCGTTGGAATCTCATCCTCAAAATCACCTCCACTTTCATCCTGGCTGTTCATGCCGGACACACTGAAGCACAAGAAACAACAAGAGACACAGACATGTAGTCACAAAAATCAGCCATCGCCGGTGCTTACTACCGTCCGGTGGCTTGAACACACCCCACCACCTGGAAATCATCGTGATCATGTTTCGGAACGGGGGGATGAACGAGTACTGTTTGCAGGCTATACAAGTGATATTATTGCAATTTCAGCAAACATATTGCATATGGCGCAGCCAATCTGCACTTATATCACCTTCGGGGCAGCGAGCTCCACACAGGAATAGTCAGCCACGCCTGACCCGAGTACACACAAGTTCGTACAACGTTACGTATGACTTTTACAAACTTTGTAGTTGCACTCGGCGATGCACCTTTCTCTTCCCTGGCTGTAAAGTCAAGATGGGTGCTCCGGCATTACTTGATGATCTGAACAGTACTTCCAATCGACTACACACCCTTTGGAAGTTTCTCTGAACTCTACCAGATCATGAGCAGCACTACATTGTGCTAGCCATGGATAGATGCAAATATAGATGTGAATAGACTGATGACCTATGCTAGTGGAAGCAAGAGCATGAAGGAACAGTACATGTAGATGCACACTGGTTAGTTGAGTGCACACCAAACCCCAAGTGATATCTACCATCGGTTTCATTGGCAAATGCTGCACCAGTAACAGTACGTAGCACTTCAATAGCAGCTGCGGGCGCTAAAGGAGTAACGTTATGCATACAACATCTGAGCAATTAGTACCTTGTGGCGCGGCAGGAAAAGAAAACGATGCGTTTCTGCTTGGTGTCGAAAAAGAAATAATTGAATGACCAGAGGTTTCCCTCTTCGCTATAGGGGTCAGAGTGAAGGTCAGGATTGTAGCTGCAGGACACGAGCACACAAAATACACACCGTGGCAAATGTAATTAGTTCTCTGACACGCACGCAGACACGCATTTTAGTTCACAATAGTTCTACTGCCCATGTTCTCAAGAAAGCCTACGCACCCACACACATACCCCACCCCACAAACACACACAGCTGTGCAAAAGGCCCAGGAACCACAACCCCCAGGCACACACAGGCATAGTTCAGAAAGACAGGAAACCCCGCAACAGACACTTGTGAGCGTACCTGTAGATTTCACAGGAGGAGAGGTCGACTTCTGTCCCAATGGATTTCCACAGCGGTGACTCTAGTCTGCTGAATTGTTCACACCGACTGCCCGACATGACTGTGCGGATTGCACTGGCCACAAAACTGTAGCTTGGTTCACGGCTGAATGAGTTGGACTTTGCATTGGAAAAGTCGTAGTCTGGCTGGAAGGAAGCGTTCATGGTGGCAATCAGATAATACAGAGTGCGCACATCGCAGCTCTGTACAAACGGCAGCATGCCCTCCACTGGTAAGGAGCTGCTGTTGTATGCATCGCTGACACTACGCTTGAACGAGCCAGACAAACTGGACAGCAGCAACAGAAATAGCACAACACGAACAGAGATACCGGCATGTCACATGGACTTAGGCAGGCCTCATTATACATGTAGGTAGTAGTCGTTACAGATGAAGTAGGCAACTCACCAGCCATCGACTGGTGAACCAGCTTGGTAGACAGCTTGCGGCGGAGAAAGAGCCTGGTACTCGGGAGCATCGTGGCTGTGCAGTTTGAACTGGCGCTTGTCATCCGATGTCATCTTACACGAGTAGCTCTCCAGTCTAAACACAGCATACACAATCCACACACACCATGTTTTATTCCGGATTACAATAAGCATCAACCTAAACCATGATAACATGTTACGGTTCAGGCTACGCACAAGGAAAAGAAGAGGGCACATGAAATGCGGTTCACTGCCCTGGGGTATGCGTGTATCTGGATTCGCTAAACGAGCTGTAGCTGAGGTACACGTGCTTCCTTTGGTGTCCATCATGCATGTGCCGTGCCAAACGGCCCCGGGCACGCAAAAAAACTAAAAAAAAATCATGATCGCCCAGGGCCGAAATTTCCGTGTTCACTCCGCCGCTGCTCCATCAACATGTTGTCCTATCGCAAAGAACTTTATTCCCGTAGCTATGCAGAAGACGTTACTTCAGTAACGTCTGGCGCTAGCCAGGGTCCACACAGCTTTAATTTGGTATTTATTTATTTGTTTGTTTGTATCACGCCTGGCCCTATCCCGTATCTGTCCCGTACCGTACCATCAAAGACAGCTGGCCACAAACAGCTGGTCACAATATTCAAATAGGGCTTTCAAATGCAAGATCATAACGTGAAGAAACTTGGAAGAATGAGTATGAATGCGAAGTCTATCGGGGAATGCATGTAGGGCGATAGTGCGGGTTCGAATCCCAGGTTATGCCTTGAAAAAATAAGGAAAAATGAAATTTTTATAACATCCCTATGCTTATTTTTGCCTAGGTCATCAAGGCAAAAAAGCATAGCGTAGGGCCCTGAGCTTCCAAGCTCTCTCGTATCCCTGGAAAGCTGAGCTCAAGACCTTTCAAACGGTGTATTGATTGACCTATGTTTAACGGAGTTACGGAAGTTTGTACACTGGTCTATGCCCTACGATATACTGCGCAAATCTCGTGACGTCGGTCGTTTGGCGTACAGCGCGCATGACGTCAAGAGTTCATAACCCACAAGAAAGTTGAACCCAACAAGGGTTGCGTACAACCCTGTATCTACCATGCACAGGGTGCAAATAATGTGTACGGGTCCATCACGTCATGTGAAGTTCTGCCGTCGGAGACTCGGAGGGTTTCCATGAAAGAAAGCAACGATTTCCGCATCATCACTTTATTTCCCACCATTTGCACACGTATCACGTACAGAGTACGATTTTTGGCAAAAAAAGAATCCGGTAGACCCAGTCAACCCTGCTCCCCGAGGTGGGTCGACCGGATCCAAATCCAAAGGATCCGAATCCGGATTCGACCAATCGAAAGAGTGCGAATCCAGTGGATCCTGCCAATCGAACATGCCCTAAGATGTAAATTTGAAAAAATAAGGGTGGCAGTTTCCAATGAGTAGACTGTAGCTCCCGGATTATGCTGAACGTCCTGCTTCACGCTGCATGCAGAGCAAGAAATCGTATAAACGTTGTACCGATACCATACTACAGCCAGGTCATGGACGCTGCTACAAATATTGTGCGAACTTTGCTCTTTGCTCAACTGCATGATGCGAGGCCATCCATGATCTGAAACATACGTTCATGGGCAGGTCACCTGCCAAACTTTTCAAACTCCGAATCTCTTCCGCAGAAAATCATTCCTGGTGAAGTTTTTGTTCAGGTACCGTATTTTCCGGAGCATAAGCCGCACTTAACCCTTTATTGGCCGGCCCATACATTGATCGAACACCGATGTTCGATGGGGTAGGCATTTTGAAATTATCGTAACTTGGTCAAATCTCGGTCTTTCGGAGAGATCGAAATATGTAGGTCGAAGAGAAAACTCTCAGCTGTCGCCTCAAACAATTTTCAAAGCGATACAAAGAGTGGTTCTTGAGTTATAGCACTCGTAATAGCACTCGTAATGTTGGTCCCGGGAAATTTGCGCTCAGAGCACGATGTGTGGGTCAACGGCCGGGATTTTCCCTGCTTACGTCACCTGTTGACAAGGCTACACCGATTCAACTTGAAACGTAGGTTCCCAGGAGTCTCTACGAATTTTTTTGAGTTTGATACGAGCAACAGGAGTGAAATGGTGGATAGAGATAGATCTTGAGCGTGAGCCCAGCGCTGGTGGGCCTTCCCTGGCTTGCAGCGCTGGGCCAGTGCAGCCCGTAGAGTCGAGTGTACGCTCATTGTGCTCCTTTTCGTCAAGGCCTTTCCAGGATGCCCAAGATCGTGGAATTTGCCCAGTGCAAACTAAAGTTACGTCCAATTTAGGTACAGGCTTGGCGATTGCGTGGGCTTGTGTATATTTTAATCGGCCAATAGAGGGTTAATCTTCGAACACTCAAAATTCACCCAAAAAAAGGGGGGGGGGGAGAAGGTGTGGCTTATACTCAGGTGATCAAATAAGTAACGGTGGTAAATAGGATAGATGTCTGCATTTTGTGGCAAAAAGAGGGGGTGGGGGTGGCGATAGTCTGGAAAATACGGTAATTATGAATCATGGAAACCCGTCATATCATAGGTTCCGTGGCTTATTCAGTGCTAAATTACCATAAGGCGATAGCAGGGATCTCGCGTGCTATTTACACCTTTGTTACGACAAGCAGCAATCGCAACAGAAATCATCTTGGCGATACGGTAAAATGACCATGTGAACCAGTGCGAGCTGCAGCAACGGTGAGTCACTTTGACATAAACCTGTCCCCGGGAAAAATTGCGGAAAAAATCGCAAAAAACGCGGGGAAAAACGCGGCATAATAAGGCATAATTTGCGGTGAATTTGCGGTAAATATGCGGTAAATATGCGGTGAATAATATTGATGTGCGGCAATTTTCAGTGAGTACGAGGTGATTAGCGAAAATTTTACATTGGATATTTCTTTACATTTTCTGTAAACTAAATTTCGTTGTCGTCGAGACATCTCCTTTAGGAAGTAATCTTTGACATTCGATTAGATATTCCGTTAGTATTATCAGTATAGTTCGTGTTGCAGCCGAAGTTTTTGTTTCTGCGACTCCGCCATGCCGTGACGAGGCCTCAGTATTTCGTTGTGCGTAGTAAATTGCTATAACAATAGTGTAAACCAGCATGATATGGAAGAAACCAGGTCGCGTATGCAGCTTAGGTCGGCAACCGCTGTTGCTGATGGCATCACTGATGGCTTTTCCAATGAAAACTCGCCTTCTGTAGAGCGCTCGACGGCCACAGGCCCCACACAGACGCCAAACCAAAACGGGCAGAAAAGAGCATAGTTGCTGTTGCTGACTTAGACTACGGACATCCGAGCCAATGCGACCAATGCTGTTCTATTGGAGGCTCTGCGCGTCCAGCTGGATGTAACCAATGCCAGTGAATCTGAGACCAAGCTCCAAGAGTTAGCATCATTGTTTTACGATGTCCCAGCTGGAGATGCTAGCCTTGCCACCAGCCACTTGACTGCCGCCAGCACAGTTGGAAGCGGACCTGTTTCTGCTACGTCTTCTTTATCTACCGACACGTTCGCTGCAGAGGATATGCCGTCTACTGCTTCCCTTGCTTCTAGCTGCGATTCCTCCGTCCACATTCACAGTCGGGCAGCCCTGAGCACAGCGTCCTTCAGTAGTGCTTCTCTCCGTTGAGTGTGGGCGAATCAATGGTGCCAGCACTTGTCTAACTCAGTGATGGCTTTCTGCTTTGCATTCAGTATGTGGTCACAGTCTGCTAATGCTCGGATGTTACTTGCCTGATGTCAGTTTATTACTTTTTGTCCTAGCACCAGTTTGGCATTCTTTATTTTGAAGTTTAATGGCGGTGATTTGCTCCTGCTGTGAGTGTGGTGTGTGGGTCAATTTTCAAGATGGCACTTGAAAGTGCAAGAATTTGTGTTCTGTTTTGACTCTATTCGTGTTATTTGTGTAGTGGCGTACCTATACATGGGTGTGTAGGTTTCCATATAGCCTTGTTATGGTATGTTACCTGTGGTTTACACACATGTAAAAGAATATACAAGTGTTTTGAGGACTGAAAAACGACCTATTTTGGGTCACCTGGGAAAGTCTACATTGCTGTTAGGGAAGTCGAACTGTGATGGCATGACACGAGACATAGACAATTCTACCATGTTAACTACTATAAGTCATGAAAAAAGGGCATTGGCTATGAATGCAGGGCGAGTTTACAAACGTGTAATATTTTTGCTAATCACCTCGTATGTAGTGAAATCAATCAGTTACAAGTCTCTGGTGTAAGCACTGGTCATATTTGAGTAAAAATCCGCCACGATGAGACGTTGCTGACCGAACAGTGCACTGTGTGTACGTGTAGTGTAACAAAAAAGTTCAAAAAACGCGGGAAAATCGCGGAAAACGCGGTCTTTTAAAAAATCGCAAAAAACGCGGAAAAAAACGCGGCCGCGGAATCGCAATTTTCCCCGGGGACAGATAAACAAAAAACTTCGCCATGGGACGATTTCCCCGGAGCCGCACACTCTTGTTTGTGTTCTCTTGCCGGTACATGCACTCTTCGGATCTTGCTCACTGGGTTAGCGTGTGCGTATATTATCCGCTATAGTTGCCATAAGAGAATATCTGTGGATGTGTATCCAGTGTATTGGCAGATCTGCGTGCTTCTCTTGCCATGGGTGTACATGCTGTGTGTGTGTGAGTGTGTGTGTGTGTGTGTGTGTGTGTGTGTGTGCGCGTGCACTGTGTGTGTGTATTGGTAAACACTGACAAACACTCACACAAGAACGTCAAGATCCTAACTAGACCTTAGGCACCCTTCTTTCCAAAAAATACCAAAGACGCGTAACGATCACCATGATCACGGAGAAAAGTAAGCGCCCGAAACAGGAAAAGCGGTCAGAATAGATGTTCAGTGGAAGCCAACGATCATGATGATACGGGTACGGCAAGCCTTGTGAATCAAGGCAACTGCAGGTTTTGATGATTTACCAGTACTGAAAGGATTAAGCACAAGTATGTAACCAGCAACCCAGGACAAAACCGGCAAGAGCAATCATTTTGAAGGGTAACTCACTTGCACTGGATCTGAACTTCTCCATTCTCTGTGCACAGCGCGTTGCTCATGCACTCCAGCTGGGCATTCTGCAAATACTTCATCTTGCTCGTCTCAGAGCTTCAGCTTTCTACTTCGGTCTTGAAAAAGACTTGAAGACACTACTTCTGTAATGGTTACAAAGAGTCTGAACGGACAGTAAGAGCGAGCACGCCATAGAAGTCAAAGGAGAAATCCTTCCTCGCTCTCTTTTTCGTATGCTGACTGCAAATACACTGTGCGAAGAAGGTGAGGAAAGGGATAAAAGGTCACACTACGGTTACTTCAAAGCCTACATAAAAGGCATCGGTTGGTAAAGGGAAGTGAGAAAGGATTATCTGTCACGTCTGGAAACTTTTACTTGGGGATTGAGCAAGACAGCGAAAAGTCTTTGCAGTGGCACTGGAATCGCGTCACTCTCTACTTTTGGTACAAACAACGCTTTGACTTGTTGTACTTGTACTGTTGTAGTTTGAGTTTGAGCTTGACGTGACATGTGAATGGTGCAGTGCAGTGCAGTGCTAGTGTGCTACGCGTGTACGTATACCAGGTCACCAGGGAGTCGTCAAATACCGGTATTTGACGACTCCCTGCTGGTCAGTGGTCACCGTACATGCGCATGCACAGCTTTCAAGCTACAGACTTTCTGCGCTGCAGCGCTGCACGGTCATCGCTACGGATAGAAGAGTAGATCATGTAGATGGGACCGTTACCCCATGTGCGCGGAGACCCGCACATCCCCGCGCTTTTTTACTCACGATTCAGCTAGCGCCTCTTGTTTCAAAATTTCAAGAAAGTCGAAAACAGGCCAGATAAACCATGGTTATTATAAGCGAAGTAGTTGACTGTACGTCTAGGCACCGGGCAAATATGCTCGAAAAATCACCCATCATGCTTTCTCGCAATTCTTACAATACAGCCAATTATGCCTGAAACCATGCCGATAATTCCCGGAAATGCTCATAAATTGAAGCTTGAAATTCGGTTTTTCTTCGTATCCCAACACATGCCCGTGGGGAATTTGAAAAATAAGTTTACGTCTAAAATCTTTAGGAAATTTAGATGTTTGGTGCTCCTAAAACACCATGTGTTCCACGACATCCATAGCCTTAGTGATGATTATGCGCTAACTACCACAGGATTACCGGTACTTTTCCTCGGTAAGGAATGGTCATAAATACAAGTAGGCACCGGGTAAATATGGTGGTAAAGACACACCTTCAACTTCATTCTACCGGGTAAATATGCTCGAAAAATCACCCATCCTGCCAATTATTCCCGCGAAACCACCGATAATGCTGATGTGATTTTTGCACCCTAAAATGCTTGATTTAGTGCCGGCATATTTGCCGGGTCCCTATGTACGTCTGTATGTCAATGCTCTGCAGATCTGACATGCGCAGATGATGCTCGGCCGATCGGATAGTCCCATAAAAATAAAAATAATGATAAAAATAATTTTAATTATTGGATCGATCGACCTTATTATTTTAATTACCGGTATTCCTGTGTACTTGTACATGTAGTGTAAGTAAGTAAGTTAGTTGTAAGACTCAAACTCAAAGGCAAAGCTTCTTTCTCCGAACCCAGACCCTGCAGACTAGCCCAGCGAGTTAGTTTAGTAGCTACTACTAGTAGTTGGTTCACGGCGATCACGCGAAGTGCTGCTCGCACTGCAGTGCAGGCAGCCTGCTAGTGCTAGAGCTAGGGCTCGATCAAACTGGAAAAGGAGGTAGCGATTCGTCGTTCTGGTCAGCAAATTAATAGTCATGTCGTCAGAGGGTCGCTCTGCCAAGCTTGGTCAACCATCCCAGCATGCAGCCTGTCAGGCCGGTAATACCAACAGTCCTGAGCGAGGCAGCGCGGCAGCAGTAGCTACCTCAGGACTTACTGCTGCCGCTGCTGCTGCCAGTAGGACTGCCGGCCCTGTGCCGCGTATGAATGAGGGAGAAGAGGAATTTGAAGACGAGGAATCGAAATATATCGCCGATGATGAACTAGTCACAATGGATATCAAAGATCTGAATCGGCGAATGCGAGAACTGAACAAACGGGAGCAGGCACGTATCAAGCAGAGGCGCAGGACGCTAAAAAACCGTGGGTACGCGCAGAATTGCAGGTCTAAACGCCAGTCAAAAGCCGACTCGCTGGATAAAAAGAAATCTGAACTGGAAGACGAGATCAAAGCCATTCGGGACGAACTGAAGGCTGCCAAGGTAGAGAGGGATAGTGTTAAAGCACAAGTTCATCAGATTGTTGGCTCAGGCCCGAAAGAAAAAGACCAGCTCCGGCAAGAATTGCTCGCTATCAAGAGGACTATTGGGCAGAGACAGCAGCTTAGACAGCAGCAACAGCAGCAGCAGTCGCTTGAACTGGCAGCTGCAAGGGGGCTTTCACCTCCACCACCGGCACTACTGGACTTGCACCAAGACTCCCTGTTATAGCCTGCACTAGCCTGCATGGTCATTTAGATTGAACTTTGAAGCTAACTAATGAACTGTCTCAGCCTCAACCTCTGCGGACTATTACCTACTGAAGTTTTCAAGCGGCTTGGCACCTGCAATGTGCAAATAAAGAACGTCCACCTGGGTAATGCACATCTGAAGCTGCTCAGTGAATGAAAATCCAGTCGCGTCACTCAAGTTTGCGCCTTGCATCATTTCGCGTCTCATGTTCGCAGGTCTATGGCTGCGCAACGCCCAGCGCCTACTTGAGTGCGGCGACAACGACTGGATTCCATTGGCTAGTACTGTATATCAATAGAATGCGAAGAACACGAGTGAAGCAGGAAGCCGGAGAGTCGGAAGAACTGAGCCGCCCTCCTAATTTGAGGTGATTACGTTCTTGGGAACTGTGTCGTTGACGTAACAGCATGATGCGGTTTAGACTGAGGGCATTCAGGCTGCTAGTTGAATGGTCTTTATGTATGCATAGTATCCGCAATACTATAACGTCCGTCAAGATAAGCTTGGCCGCTCATTGCAGATTCATGTTAACAGCAAATAGAGCCATCATCGTTCCTGTATGGTGATGATCCGGGACTGATACCTTGAATAAGAAGAAAGAATTCTTGAGTGTAGCAATGAATAGCAACGCATGTTGAGTCTCAGCCGTTAGTTTTCCACCATGAAAATCCTCCCCCCACTCTCCCTCTCAATGATCGTCATCCATGTTGGCTTATTCAGCTGTGACATCATCCATACCTGTTTTACCGGCTTATGTGCTGCAGTTGAGCTTACGCACCGTATGAAATTATGTGGAAATCATCAATTAAATTGTCTGTCACCAACTTTCTGAAGTATATCGTAGCATACAGTAATAGTTACATTGCAATGATGCTGGTCAAGTGAAACAAATATGTTCAGGATATTTCAGGGTCCATATCTTGTAACTTGTCAGTGTGCGTGTGTGAGTGTGTGTGTGTGTGTGTGAGAGAGGGAGAGAGAGAGAGAGAGAGAGAGAGTGTGTGTGCGTCACAGTGCTTGCTGCTGCTGCTGCCTCACGGAACTTTGCTTTGGTGCCATGTGCTGTGACCCTGACGGCCAGAATATATGTATGTGTACGGAACGCATGCTCTATGTGTACGGAGCGCATGCTCTGTAAAGCTTGTGTCGCTCCACTGCTGCTGTATAGTGGTGCGAGTTGGCCGATTCTTTGTCTTGATGAGCAGCGCAGTCTGGATAGTTTCCACCGCCCAGTGTCTCAGAGCTATCTGCCGTGTGCCACAATGTCATCAGGTGACCGACCAAGAGCTAGCTTGACCATGTCACTGATGTCGATCTCCCGCGGCAAGCGAGGGGTAAGTCAGATTTACTGTCGAATGTTATCAGGAGACGCCGGCTCCAATGCTTGGGCTATATGCGGGCACTGATGCTGGAGAACCAGATGCCCCAGCAGCTTACTGCCTCAGACCCAGCCTGCTGCTCATGCCAGTCATGGACCCGACTGACTGCTGCTCATGGCAGTCATGGACCCGACTGACTGCTGCTCATGGCAAGTATTCACACATGTACACGCCACGTTACCATGGTTACTGCTGCCCATGGGCCGGGGTAGAGAACTTAAAATACTTTGGGTCTCACTCTGGGGAGTGGCATGCAGCCGTGGTGTGCAGACAGTGAGTGCATCATGCAGGCAGAGGTGTCCAGTAAAGACATGAAAAGAACGCTTTTGAAAAATAAATTGTTCCGACATGCAGTCCAAGACCAATAACAAGCTCACCTAGTGACCTACCGGGCTTATCATAACTCTCAAACCAGCTACATTGTAGATGTGTATTGTGTGGAGTTTTCGTATTATTTTGGTCAAGATTTCAAGTAAGTTCCGGCATGGAATTGATATCGACACTGGTTTTGGTGTGAAGTTGTGAAGGTTCGGACCGTTTTCATGCCTATGAAATCTTCCAGAGTTCATGCAGAGTGCAGAATGATCGCAGAATTCGCTGCTCAGTACATGTATTTGCTGTTTTAGCGAGGGAGATCAGGGCAGAACTTCTGATAAGAATTGCATGGATTGAATTATGTGACACCAAAGGCAGCGAAAATGCTACAAGTATTTACATTTGAACTGATACAAAAAGGCACCCCCAGTACAAAACAAGGCCTCCAAAGCAGGCACAAGCATAGCAGATAGAATAATCATCACAACTATACTGTCAAGAATAAGAAATGAAATACGATGAAAACAGGTAAAAAAATTAAACAGATACAAAGATTGCGTTTTGCTATTTTAGGGAAAGAAAATTGAGTCGGTACTTGTTTCCCAAACACCTTGGAATCCTTGACAAGCCACCTGAGGTAAGTATAATTTAATGAGACTAAACCTGTGCGTGTGAATGAAATAATATCCACGGTGATCTAGCAAGCAATACGGGGCTGCAGTGATCTAGCAAGCAATGCGGGGCTGCAGTGATTTTCATCACAAGTATGTACAGATTATAATTATGGTATGGTGACATCGGTGTTCAAAGGCCAGAGGTAAAAACTAGACAGGGTGAGGCCAAAGGCTGGAAAGAATTGTCTTACACACATTACACACCTACTTCAAGTACACACAGCACCAGTACAGGTGCACACAGCACCAGTACTGGTGGACTGGTGAGAACTGAAAAGAATATATGGCAGCTACAGATAAGCAGCAATACATGCACGGGAATAATAGAGATACGGAAACAAGGACGGCACCAAGCAAGCTAACACGCTACAAGTAACAACGGTGCATATACTACAGAGCAGCAACAGCACTGCCATCAAGGCAGTTGCAGAGTGCCGAGACAGGAGGACATCCTACTCTCGACTAAAACAAAACTAGCCGTGTGCTATACACAAAAACAGTGATACGTGTTTGTACTTGAGTAGGGTGAGGGAGAGATCAGCAACATAAGAGCTATACTCTTCACAGATACGCGCACCGTGCATTAGATAACTACACTTGCAAGTAAGTGCGCACAGACGACAACACGGCATTACCCAGTGACCAGTGGCTGGGGGCGAAATGACCGTGTGATTCTGCTTTCTGGTAGATACTCAGGAACAGCTCTCGTATCTCAGATAGCCGCCCTTTTCTTGTCTGCCTGGAGCTGAAGGAGATGGGCAAAGGCAAGGGGAATCAGTCATGCCCGAAATCCGTTGAATGCAATCATGATTGAGATTGAAGTTTGAGCGCAGCTTGGATGAACAGTACCATGCACTGTGTGGACTTGAATTTCGTGCAAAGTTCAAAGTTTGCAATTTGGCACTATGCAGCATGCAGTTGCACATCTAGTTTATGTACTTCGAAGTACTGTTGGTGGGAGTGGACAGGATCACACTTGCAAAGGCAATCTTCAAAAATTGACAAATTGAAGATCATACAGGAATAATTTAGCTATCAAAGTTACAATTAGAATTCAGGCTCCTGAAGTTTAGTGTGCTTGAGATATCACAACAACCTAAAGAAACTGCAAGAGAAATCAAGTCTGACATACCCAGTATGACCATGCCCAGTTTCCAGTTTACGAACGACACAAGGCGAACGTCAGTAATAATATGATCACAAAGGCTAGAGGACGACAATGCCAAAAAACACATACCTGTCATCAGCTTTGTCACTGGGGATTACCGAGTACCTCTCATCTTCAATGAACCGCAAGAAGTTGAAGCAAAAGTAAAATATCTGCATTTTCAGAAACAGTTGCACACACGCAGCAAAAACCGATGGCCACTGTAAAACAGAACTTGCAACTCTGGTGCAGTGCTGTACGCACACACGCATAAGCACACACAGTCTCCCAAAGAGTACGAGGTGACACGGGTGGGGTGTCGTCATGAAGGTTCGGAAGAAGGAAACCAAGAAATATTATACTAACCGGTTCTCCAGCCGCCAGTCTTGTTTGAAATTGATGACTGGACAACACACAGCACAAAAAAGAGGCAGATATGGACTCAGATATGGACTCAGACGTGGAGCCAAGAAATTACACGACAAAAGAAAGGACCAGGGTTTAATAATTCCTGTCCTGGCGGTGACAGTCAATTTTTTCTTTATTTCTTTATTTTTTTCTTTACACTTTTCCATTCCCTCAACCTATGAATGCAGTGCTGCCAAATAATTTTCCCCCAAAATCGGACACCCTTCACCGCCAAGGCTGGCCACATGGTGCGAATTTTTCTCTTCGGCATTTTTTTTACAGAGAATTCAAAATATCGCCTAAAACACCATGAAAATTCGCTTCGTTGCCATGGTAACCCCAGAGTTGTCATGAATTTTGTAATGATGAGTCTGCCTCTGTACAGACTGTCAGTGTACATGCCATCCAGGCATGTTACTTTGCACTTCCACAGCCAAGCGCTAGCCTTTTTAGAAGCAAATGTACAGTGATTTGTGCCTTCAGTTGCGCTGAAAAGTGAAAGCACAGGACTTCTGCATAGGAAAGTAATGATCTCCGACATTTTGGTTGCTTTTCGGACGTTTCCCTTTTCGGACCGGTTTTCGGAAGACTTCAAGAGCCTTCAAAATCGGACGGTTTGGCAGCACTGTGAATGTTTAATAATCGATGCTTTGTTATCCACCAATTTATTGCCAAGAGACTGTAGAAGGGTCAGAATGCGTGACATTCGGATTTGGCACAATACTGCCAGATGATACTGACATTTGGCTCTATCACGTCTTGGATTGGCAACCAGTATTCGTTGCTAGCCTCGTCCACCCATGACCAGTTTCGTCATTGAGTAGTGCATTGCCGGGTCGCATGTGAGTGCTCAGGGATACAAGACACAAGGCCCTAGGGAGGTGTTTTTCTCCGGGGTTCGAGGTCCTAGGGAGGTGTTTTTCTCTGGGGTTCGAGGCCCTAGGGAGGAGGTGTTTTTGATGACAGGATGCCCAACCCAGACACCCAGTCATCTTGCTATAGAATTGATCTGGATTCAGTAGTCCACAATGAAATGGGTTTCAAGCTTTCAATATAATATATCACTGCGCAACATAACAGAGTTTCCAAGCGAATGGAACACCCGGAACACCGTACCAGAAAATGCTACCAGACGTGCCGACACTTGAATGTTTGTATAACATAATGACAAGAATAGTTGGGACTCACCCGAACAACATCCAGTCATATGCCAAGGTCAGGAGCAGCATCTCCCTAGCGCATAGTGATTGATGTATGGCGCCATCCTGATAGCATAGCCAGGTAACATACAGGTAGACAGGACAGGCAAACAGACACACACCACACACACACAAACACATACATACACGCACGCAAAAACGCATACACACATACACACGCCACACATACACGCACGCACGCACGCACACACACACACACACACACACACACACACACACACACACACACATACACACACATACACACACACACACACACACACACACACACACACACACAGAAAGACAACCAAACACGTTGATCATCTCGACATGCAGCACAACGTGTGACAGTAATGAAGTACTACATGTATAGCGCAATACTAAAGCCGAGGTAATTCTCCACACTGGTCAGGTGGTCACAAACACCTGCTCTCCTTATCTCATGTACTCAGTGTACAGGCTAACTTACCGCCCATAGTGAGAGACGCAGCAAGCAAATGAACATGGGGGTACGATCCCAGCCAGATATGCAGTGTACAAGCACGCCGGCACTAGAATTCTCTGCAGCGCAAACACACGCAGACACGCACACACACATGCATACACACATACACACACACATGCATACGCACACACAACGTACCATTGGACCATTGGACGCCCATCGCCAGAGGCGATGATAGCGATGCTACAGCAGAATCCATAGCAGCTTGTGCTGGGATTGCACCATTCAACAGCTTGCAAGGCTGAAGAATTGACCACCACTATTCAGCCTGGTCTACACCACACAGCTATGAAGTGGCTTTTCTGGCCAGTGGATCCCTACTTTTTGGTCTTTTTCATTTTTTTCACGCACACACATCACAGCACATACTCCGGCATGCACTGGCTGTTGGTAACCACCCAGGAGAATGAAAGAAAAGTCAGGAGGAGTCTGAGAAAGAGAAGAAAGACGTGTGTGACCATAATCGTCGGGAATCGAACCCGCAACCTATCGATTGGAAATCGCTGCACATACCACTGCACCATATGGGACACACAACGTACACACACACACACACACACACACACACACACACACACACGCACATGTGAATGCACGCACACATGCACACATATGCACACACGCAAAGCTTATAGAAGGTGGTACGGGCATGGTCTCAGCTACTGCGAGAAGCTGTACAGCGGCAGCGGGGTTTCATTCACACAAGGACACAGGGTGAACATCACCCTGCACAATACCTCAACGAGCACACTATCACCAGTGCACTGCCTCTGTGTGTGTCAAGCTGTCAAGTTGACCTAGCTTACATCATGGCGCCGGGTGCTTTGCTAGCTCACTGGGTGGTATGGGTGGTCTGGGTGGTCAAAATGGTGCCGAGGAAGCACCCTTCACCAAGCTTATCAACAGTGAAAAGGCTTGCTTCTGTACAAACACTAGCATCCTCTACCAGTCATTGTTCGGATCTGGATAATGGCACTGGTTTGGCATCCAAACACAAGATCCAGGGCAACTATCATACACTTGTGGTGAGTTATGGTGCGTGTGGGTGTAAGCTGGGGTGTGGGCTGAACAGTGGTGTGTGTGGGCTGGGTGTGTGGGCTGAACAGTGGTGTGTGTGGGTGTGGGCTGGGGGTGTGGGCTGAACAGCGGGCGTTGGGTGTTGATGCAGAAGTTGCCCTCTTCGCTTTATGAAATACTGCGGAAGCAGCACCCATACATCTAGAACTAGACTATTTAGTTAGTCTAATAGAGAGGTAGCAGCATAAAAGAGAGAGAGAGAGAGAGGGGGGGGGGGGGGGAGAGAGAGAGAGAGGAAGCTGTGTTGTGACTCGGGGCTTCATGTAGTCACTATCATCAGGCAACAGGTAGGTAGCAGCATATGCATTTGGCAGAAGAACAGTGGCAGCAAAGGCGGCAAGCTCAGCTTGATGACATGCATGGTTCAAACTCACTGTCAGCTAGGCAGTGCAGGATTAAGAGAAGGTAGTTCTGCGTCAGCTGCGCCAAATCCCACGTCTGCAGTTGCAAAGCACACACATCAAAACATACACATGGCGACATATCTAGCTTTGCTTGCTTGCTGCATCATGTACTGTAATGAACTGAGCAACTCTGCTGCACTCTTAGAACACAATGTAACGAGACACAAAACACGTATTCACCTTTCTACTAGTACTTGCTTGTTATGTTTATTGTTTTCTTTTTCCCTTCTGGTTTAGTTATTACACGTATTTATATTATTTGGTGCAATACTAGCGCCCCTTTCTCGCACCAAATTATTATTTTTGCTACTTGACCATGCAACCCCCCCCCCTCTTTTTTTCTTTTTTTTCGATGCCAGGTTGCAACACTAACGCCGAGACCCCTGGTCGGTCGAGTTGCTCCCTGTACATCGGCACGTCGTCCCTACATCCCCGGTGTCCTGTTTGGTGTTTGTCTCCACATGTCTCTTTGTAGGGCTGTGTTCCCAATAAAAAAATTAAAAAAAAAAAAGATTAGGCATGCTCATACCTTGTACTGAGACCAGTCAATGTCAAGGTTTGATTTATACGGGATCTGACACTGTGACGTGACGGCAGGCTGTAAGCAAACAGAAAACATTTCAACGATTCATTTAGAGGTGCTAACACTACCCCGATGCATCGTCCAATGAACACTGTACTGGCATGCCTACAATATAAACACACACCGCAATGCAACAACACATGCTTTGTAAAAAGTTGCACTTGTCAGAAGGTGATTATCGTATAAAGCGGCAAATCAGCACAGGCAAGCCCATGCAATCCAACCCATCACAACCAAAGGCAGACTGGCATGACCTCTGAGCCCTTGTCCGCTTATACAGAGCACGTACTACAGCACTAAAGTTGCTCAGCTCCCCGACAGCAGCAGCAGCAGCAGCAAGTATGACATGTGCATGACATTGTATACACGTGTGCATGTATACATTTGCACAGGGCTTGCACAGGGCTTGCACAGGGCTTGCACAGGGCTGGCACAGGGCTTGCACAGGGCTTGCACAGGGCTTGCACAGAGCTTGCACAGGGCTTGCACAGGGCTTGCACAGGGCTTGCACAGGGCCTGCACAGGGCTTGCACAGGGCTTGCACAGGGCTTGCACAGGGCTTGCACAGGGCTTGCACAGGGCCTGCACAGGGCTTGCACAGGGCTTGCACAGGGCCTGCACAGGGCTTGCACAGGGCTTGCACAGGGCTTGCACAGGGCTTGCACAGAGCTTGCACAGGGCTTGCACAGGGCTTGCACAGGGCTTGCACAGGGCTTGCACAGGGCTTGCACAGGGCTTGCACAGGGCTTGCACAGTATACTCAGTTACCTGCTCCCAGTTGAAGATCATTCCCTCAGGATTGAATTTGTTGTGTGCCACTTCTTTGAAATACTCGCAACCTGCACCCGAGTAGAAACAAAGCATGATCAGAGATTATTGACTGGCAAACCGACAGCAGTAGCGCATTGCAGCACCTCTACTTTGCCAATCCATACAGAGTATCGATGATGTAATCGCATGACGTAATCGAATAACCTCTATACACAGTACTGTAAAAGCCATATATATAACGAAGTGCTAACTCTAACGAGTTAACGAGGAGAAATCTGTCGTTAAAATAGAAATCGTTATACAGAAATCGATACATGTACTGTTCTATTGAGCGTTGAGAATGCGTGAGAATCGTTACCTTTGGTACACGTAAACTAGTCAATTTTGGGAAATCGTATATGCGCCTCGTTAGAATAATGGCTTTTACAGTATACGGTACATTCACTGTACAGTGAATGATACTGATAGTGAATCCTGTACAGTGAATGATACTGATAGTGAATGCTGTACAGTGAATGATACTGATAGTGAATGCTATACAGTGAATGCTGTACACTGCTGTACCTGGGTATGGGATGCAGTTGATGTGGAAATTGCAATACAGATTATATTCATCCACTTTCTCAGATGAGCTGCAACTGTAAACACACAGCACCATACCATGTGCACACAAACGTACACACGCACACGCGCGCACGCACACACACACACACACGCACGCACGCACCCACACACACACAGCAGGCACAGATGTAGAGACGTGCAAGCGTACGGAGGCCTATCTTACAGGATATGCAGTCATGGTTTTCAACAACCTTGCGTAAGTGGCAAAATTGCATGCGCTGTGAAGGAAAACCACCTAAATGTGTATGGATCCAGGCAAAAGCTGGATGCAAGTGGATACAAGTGTATGCAAAAGTAAGCATTGTCATTTGTCAGGACCCAAGCTGCTTGTGACGTAGCACTTTTAAGCCCTATGGCACACATGCATTCACTCAGGCATGCATGCATGACTGCATAAACACACATAGACACAGACACACATGCACACAAGCACACCGACACACACTTACACACACTTACACTTACACGCACACACACACACACCACACACACACACGTACAGACAGGCACAGACATGTACACACACACACACACCCGTCCACACATACCCACCTACACACCCGCCCACTTGCATGCACACACATGTACACATATACACACACATACACACACACACGTGTACACACATATACGTCCACGCATATTTAAAAAAGGAACTCACTACAACATGTACTTGACCTTCTTGTCCTCCACCATCAAGTCAAAGATTTCACCAACATTCAAGTGGGTCATCAGTCTAGCATCAGAATGTCGTGCAAATGCATCCAAAGGCAAGTTCCTGAAGGGTAAACAAGCAGCAGACAAGACAAAGTAATTATCTCACATACATGTAGCTGGTCACATTATTAACTAGTGATACACATGTGCGCTGCTGATAAGTTGAGTGATAAGTTGAGTGATAATTGATAGTTGATACGTGGGAGAGAGAAACCCATCTAGTAGCCGGTGCAAGGCCAGGGTACATGTAAGTCAGTACAATATGTACTGGCAGGTTTGCGCAGTGCCAGTGGCCATGTACACTGCTGCTGCTGCTGCTGCTGCTGTCGTTGTTGCCGTTTCGTCGTCGTTGTCCCCGCTGTTGTTGTTGTTGTTGTTGTTGTTGTTGTTGTTGTTGTTGTTGTTGTTGTTGTTGTTGTTGTTGTTGTTTTTCCAGTACAAGAGGCCTCGACTATCGGAAAAAACTACAGCCAGTGTACCCACAGGGACCGAAAGTCCGTACTACACGCTTATTTTGTTCACATCACGCTTGAAATTAGTTCGTCTTCACGAAAGTTCGCCTTACAGAGTTCGTCGTAAACGAATAATTTTGACTTGATATGATGCCTGGCCAACCATAGGATTGGCCCTAGTTCGTACTAAAGGAAAGTTCGCCTTATCAGTGTTTGTCCTAACGAAGTTTGGCTGTACGTGGTTATTTACAGATTTTTACAGTAGCCGGTGGCAGAATGGTACAACGGACCAACTTACCTCATTCTAAGGCCAAACCAAAGAATAGACTTGATGATCGTCCTTTTTTTCTTCAGAAAAAATGGGGAGGGTGGGCCAATTTTATTTTTTTTGCATTATTGCTTGATCACTAATGGTGTGTTTGGTTATTACGATCTAGAACAGGATCAAGCAGCTGGTGCACATGGAGCAACCTCATGCCAACCAGACGGTACTCCAGAAACAGAGCACATTTTTGTGAAAAGTGTGCCAAACTTGGTTGTATTCTTCAAAATGTGTACGAGTTTGGGACCAATCTTGATGTTCCCGTCATGTTTCACTTTGAAACGGTGAACCTGCTCGGTCTCCGTATGTACAAACTGGAAATCAGAAAAATCAATAAAATTTCCTGGGCGGCCCCCAAATTTGGAGTGGGAGGGGACAATCATCAAGTATAGTCTTTGGCTTGGCCTAATGCTTACTTTTTATCGACTGCAGCAGGGACCTGTTCCTCCTCTGGTTCTAGTCCTGGCTCTGCGGGTTCTGCCATAGGCTCTTGGTCCCCTACTTCCTGCTGCTCTGGCAGCTCCTGTGCCTGAGTCGGCGGCTGCTGTTGCTGTTGCTCGTCCTCCTCCTGCTCCCGCTCTACTGTCAGGGGTTCTGAATCTGTGGCAACACTGTCGCTGCCTTCAGAAGTTCTAGGCCTCACAGACCCTGTAACATAATGCAAATGGTACAACACGCATACGCACAAACCACCCATTGCACAGGGATGGTGATTGGGCTCACGTGTCCCTTTCTCCCCGTGTGAGGTGATGCATCGTGCTATCCCACTTTAGAAGTCTTGACTACCATCTTGTGCAGCAGTAAAGACTGGCATTATCGTGAATCAAAAAAGCCAGTATGTGTCTACAATGTGAGTAAGGTGGGTATGTGGGACTTGGTCTAAACTTGCTGAACTCTGCCCCGCTGCCTGCATGTAACACAGGGTTTTTATTATATAACTTTTTTAACTTTTTTTGAAAAGGCAAACCATCTGACCTACACGGTAGAATGTGGACCATGTAGTGCCGTCAATAGTTACTATTCCACGTAGTGCCGTCAATAGTTACTATTCCATGTAGTGCCGTCAATAGTTACTATTCCATGTAGTGCCGTCAATAGTTACTATTCCACGTAGTGCCGTCAACAGTTACTATTCCTCGCCCCAGTTGCAGGTACAAGTATTTGTTATCAGACCTTGGTTGCTGCCATCGTCCTTGACCCAGACAAACACCACTGGTTGTCTGCTGGTAAATACAGTACTTGTACTTATATACAGAAGCCTTGCTTGGTAGTTTAACATGTTTTTCGATTTTGACAGCATGTTACAAGGCGAGGAGCACTACTTGTACTTGTACTTCAGTGGTAACTATGTAGCAAAGATACGCATGACTGAGGTAAGCCCACACAGCAGCAGCAGCAGCAGCAGCAGCAGCAGCAGTGGTGCCAGCAGCAGCAGCAGCAGCAACAGCAACAACAGCAGCAACAGCAACAGCAACAGCAACAGCAACAGCAGCAACAGCAGCAGCAGCAACAGCAGCAGCAGCAGAAGCAGCAGCAGCAGAAGCAGCAGCAGCAGCAACAGCAACAGCAGCAACAGCAACAGCAGCAGCAACAGCAGCAACAGCAGTGCCAGTGCACATGATAACACAGTACCACTACTCACCAGTAACAGAACTCAGCACTTGGCGGCCAGAACTCAGCACTTGGCGGCCAACTGATTCCAAGTAGGTGGACAGAGTTGCTGACCTACATACTACCTGTAATACACACACGCACGCACACACACACACGAAATCCAAGGCCATATCGTGAAGTATGGCCCCTGGCAAGAGAGTTTGACCATTTTCGTTTTCCCAAATTTACGCGTAAGAAGAAGGACCTCGTATGGGACAATAGATAGAACATCAGCAGGTTCGCTGAAGACAACAGCAAACAGCCATCAGTAGGCTGGGCTTTGACATAACAGCTAAAGTCAACATGGATACTGTGTAGTAGTAAACACTACACAGGGGCATAGCTGGTCCCCCTTTTAGGGGGGGGGGGGGGGTGCACGGCCGCATATGTGTAGGATGGTAGGTGCATGTCATCATGTGCATGCTGAACCTAGGTCGAAATTTTTAGGGCGGTGCACGTGTCCCCCCCCCCCCCCCTTCCCCTGTGCCCCATGCGGACTACACATCTGTTAGATCATGTTACTCTTTGTCGTAGAAACTTCCTCCGAATGGATCATATGACTTCAATCAACTAGTGGTTCAGCAGCTCACCTTATTGTTGAAAAGGAAAACGGGAACGACAAAGCGCTCGCGGCACCTCGCTGGCTTGGATGTCATGAAGAGATTGTGCAGGTCGGTCTCGGAACTCAGTGCCTTGGCCAAGTCCGGACTGTACGAGTAAGTGGTGTGTAAGTATTCACACAGTAGTAGACGTGTGTGTGGAAATAAGCACAGCATATCCACGCATACACACACACACATACATACACGCACACACACACACACACACACACACACACATACGTACACACACACACACACACACACACACACACACACACACACACACACACACACACACACACACACACACACACACACATGTGCGCGCACGCACACACACACACACACACACACACGCACACACGCGCACGCACATCCACAAATCATGTGTCAACCCTGGATAGGAAAACACCGGAGCAGAGTACATTGTACAATGTGATCATGTATACACATGAAAAGAAGGCCTGTTAGTGCGGATGATGGTAAAGATCGCGCACATGTACAGCCTCGGCCCGTGTTTAAACTGGGAGAGCTGTCGGAGTCACCTGGGCGTGTTGCCCCCAGGGTTGTAACCGGTCGAAAGTCACCGACACAACTCTCCGAGCTGGACTCTGTTGGCGTTGTAAATGCGGATCACCTTATTAAACAGTTCCGTGTCTGTATGAGCGACCTGATGGAGAGTCACATGGCAAGGGTGGTGGGTTCCATTGCAAGTATCCGGGAAGGGATGTCATCAGTCCGTAACTCTCTTCATGGCTTTGATCCTCGCCTCACTATCCTTGAATGAAAACTGAAAAAGACAGACATGCAGGACATTGTGTTCAAAGTTACAGGTATGCAGAATACGGTACGCGAGCTGGAGACCAGTGTGACCTTTCTCTCCTCCAAGTATCAAGACATTGTGGATTCTGGCCCCGGCACAACAAGCACTGGTACTCAGCCCTTGCAGCAAGTTGTCAGGTCGCAAGGCGAGCAGATCAGCCGTGTGGCTGCTAGCGCAGACGAAGCTTGCAGTCAAGTGAGAAAGCTGGAGGAGTGCCTGGCCAGCGCCCCACCACCCTGTACCAATCCTTCGCCGCAGGTGCATCCCAAGCCTGCACAAGCTCTAGGTACATGCCAGGCCTCAATGTACTCACACTCGTACTCCGGGGTTACGGCTACCTACCACATTCGTCCCAAGGCTGCACGGGCTGCAACTGGGTACAAGACGCACACGGGCTCAGGCACAGGCACCACTGATCAGGCACTGCAGACAACAGTGACATCTTGTTACCAGCGCCCTGCACGTACGCACGACCGGTTAAGGGATGCCAGTTGGCTAAAGTGCAAGGCTGTCTACGTTGGTTGCGTTGATGTGAGTTGCTCAGCAAACGCAATCGCAAAATGGTGTGAAGACGGCAATGTTACAGTTGTCAAATGTTCAGCACTAGTATCTGCTGCACGATATTTTGATCTGGCCTATGCCCATCTGGTCATCTGGTTACCTCAGAGGAGCATTGTGAGAAGTGAGAAGGTCCAGAGTGCAGACTTCTGGCCAAGTGGTATAACAGTCCGAGAATGGCGCTTTAAACCGCTTTCCAGCAGCCGTCTACCACCTCATGACAGGCGGCATTGAGCAGTGCTATAGACATCACACACTAGACACGCACACACATACACGCACATACACACATACCATGTACCATGTATTTTTTTCTCTACAAAATCCACATATCTCCAGACACTGGGGTGAATGATGGAGTGTGGTGGTGGGGCCCATTAAGCTCCGCCGACCAGAGGTCTCGGCTTCATAGCTCCATGGACCGTATACGCCTGTCGCAAGAGAAGCACGCAAATCTGCAAATGCACTGGATGTGCACCCACAGGTTTTCTCTTATAGCAACGATAGCGAACAAGATCCGAATGAGACAGATCAAGACTTGCGCTAGATAACTGTCTAATCCACACAACTGGCGAAGCCATGTGAATCGACCACCAATGCACACCTGGTCTACACCACACGGAGTACATCGGCATAAAACGGCCAACACAGTTACCTATGCACACCCTACACTTGCTGGGGTAACCAGTATAGACAGCACACTGCTTTGATAGAAGCAGACACTAGATGCACTGGTACCTTGAAGTGAAATTGGAGTTACTTTACCAACCAGCCTCGGCTACTGAGTACTGGGAACCCACACACACGCACGCACACACACACACACACACACACACACACACACACACACACACACACGCACGCACGCACGCACGCACACACACATACACACACACACAAGACGCGCACACGAACATGCATACATACACAAACACACACACACACCACGTACGCATACACACACATACATGCACACACACACACACACACACACACACACACACACACACACACACACACACACTCACACACACACACACATACATACACTAGACACACACACGTGCACACACACAAGCACGATGACACACAGCACTTAACATACCTGACAGAGGAAAAGCTTGGGTGCGGGTATTTCTCAGCACACGGCACGATTATTTGCCGTGGATAGCTAGAACATAGGGATCCCTTAGCGTCGATGACCTTCAGCAGTTAGAAAAGATGATACAAATTGTTTTCATAACAATACTACATGCACAGTACTGGCCAAAGAAATCCAACCTCATGAATAAAATAGCATTGCCAGACGCTACACAGCCCTAGCACTACACCCACTGCAGGCCTGTGCACTCGAACATGGTGCTACGCAGCCCTAGCACTACACCCACTGCAGGTCTGTGCACTCGAACATGGTGCTACGCAGCCCTAGCACTACACCCACTGCAGGTCTGTGCACTCGAACATGGCGCTACTTTATTCATGAGGTTGGATTTCTCTGCGGGTCAGCATCACTGTAGTTACTTGCTGTACATTGATCACTAAGAGGTTGAACACGGCACTAGAAAACAGCACACAGCACACACACACACACATACACACACACACACACCATTGGACCATTGGACGCCCATCGCCGGAGGCGATGATAGCGATGCTACAGCAGAAGCCATAGCAGCTTGTGCTGGGATTGCACCATTCAATAGCTTGCAAGGCTGAAGAATTGGCCGCCACTATTCAGCCTGGTCTACACCACACAGCTATGAAGCGGCTTTTTCTGGCCAGTGAATCCCTACTTTTTGGTCTTGTTCATTTTTGTTTTCACGCACACACATCACACCACATACTCCGGCATGCACTGGCTGTTGGTAACCACCCAGGAGAATGAAAGAAAAGTCAGGAAGAGTCTGAGAAAGAGAAGAAAGACGCGTGTGAACATAATCGTCGGGAATCGAACCCGCAACCTATCGATTGGAAATCGCTGCACATACCACTGCACATGGGTTATGCGACAGTTCACAGAATCCAATTTCACCGTGTGACGTTTCACAGATTCCCAACTCACAGAATGACACTTCACAGAGTGCCAGTCTCACAGAATGCACTATTCACCCACACCCAATTCAACGAAAACCCAGTTCGCAGACTGACTTATTCACAGACAGCCCATTTCGCCTAGAGTGGACAAAAGTGGGAAAATGCGGCTCGATCCTCGGCAGGACGGGTAAGTTTCAGCGTGACCAACAATAATATCCACGCCAGAGGTGACAACGCACACACGCCAGGTCATACAATCATAAGCCCTTGATTTACGACTATTCGATCATTCAAAGTCAATTTTGGAGAATACGGATACGAATATGAATACGACAATGGAGCCTGACTACATTGGACTGACGTCGAGGGGGAAGCAGAAGATCATTCAGGATGGCTAAGGGTACGTGAAAGAAAAATGCGGCACCGGTGACGTAGTGTACTGGAGGTGCGAGCGTAAAGATGAATTGGGATGCAAAGGCAGGTTGAAGACCAATGGCACAATGATCATGGCAACTACGGGCGTGCACAGCCACGCTCCTGAAGCAACTAGAGTCGCAACCGCTACTGTGAGCAATGCGATAGCGACACGATCGGCGACAACACAAGAATCGACGCACACGATAGTCCAAGCTGCAGTAGCAGCGACGTCAATTGAAGCTGCCACCCAGTTGCCGAGCGTCCGAAGCTTGAAGCGGAAGGCTCAGAGAGAGTGTGTGAAAAGCAGAAATGTTCCTCCAAATCCCGGATCCCACCAAGAGCTGGTGATTGCAGACGATTATGGCCACACCCTTTCCCGAGATGTATTCCTGCTACATGATAGTGGTGCTCACTCCGGAAATGCTCGATTCTTGGTGTTGTCCACGCAGGACAACTTGGGTTTGCTGGCCACGCACGATTCCTGGTATGCGGGTGGAACCTAGATGGTTCCCCTGCTGTTCTATCAGCTCTACTCTCTGTGCGTTCGTTTGGATGGATGCATATTGCCTGTCGTCTACGCGATTCTACCAAACAAGACGGAGGAAATGTACGAGCAACTACTCCAAGTTCTCCTCAACAGAACGGACGCTTTGCATCCGTTCACTCTACAGTCCATTCAGAAAAAAATGAACTTCTAGCTTTTGGCCATAAATGGGTCAAACGTTGAGTTTTTTTAGAATTTTTTTCTGCAATCCCATATGGAATCCTCTTCCAATTATGTTTCTGAAGTTTTTTTGTCCAAAAAGCAAGCCATAGCAAGAATAGGATTTCGGCCAGGTTTTGCCCCAAAAGCACTGAATTGGGAAAAACCATCAAAATCCAGGCCGTTTGACCCCGCCTGCAACAGTGCATTCTGCGGTTCGAACCCCAGTTCAGGCACCCTTTTTGGACCCTTTTTCAAATTTCAAAGTTCGCAGCACTGCACTGTGTACGATGAAATCACGAAAAATCGCCAAATACGGGAGCTCGCCAGAGCCAGGACCCATCTTTTTATGAATGGACTGTAGTTACAGATTTTGAGCTAGGTGCCATCAACGCATTTAGACTGAAATTCCCCGGAATTAAGTGCACAGGCTGCTTCTTTCATCTCACCCAGAACATTTATCGTCGTGTCCAGTCAAACGGACTCCAAGAGCGCTACGCACAGGATTCACAATTTGCAGTGGCCCTGCCAATGCTGCCAGCGTTGGCTTTCGTACCAACTGGGGACGTGGCCACTTACTTCGAAGCGGTGGAGGATAATTTCCCCGACGACGCCGAGGCGATCCTCACCTACTTTGAGCATTTGTACATTGGAACACTCCGCCCAAATGGGCAACGGCGGACACCACTGTTCCCGATTGCGCTGTGGAACGTCCACGACCGCACTCTGATGGGAGAGGACCGCACAAACAACGCCCAAGAAGGATGGCATCGTCGGTTTGCATCAATAGTCACCTGCCACCATCCGACTATTTGGAAGGTTATCGAGTGTTTGAAAATGGAGCAGGCTACCACGGAACGAGAGCTTGAGCGGCGTGTGGCAGGAAACTCTGGTCCTAAGCGGAAGAAGAGATATCAGCAATGTGATGAACGGCTGAGGGCTCTGCTACAGTCCGTCGAGCAGCGACCACCAAGAGAGTTCCTCCGTGGAGTAGCACATAATCTGGCGTTCAATGCTGTCGAATAGGCGGAACGGCTGAGGGCTCTGCTACAGTCCATCGAGCAGCGACCACCAAGAGAATTCCTTCGTGGAGCAGCGCATAATTTGGCGTTCAATGTTGTGTTATAGTAAATGACCATGTCACACGTGCACACTCTCATATTCTTCATATTTTGCTTTCTTTCGAAACAATGCATTTTTGAGTGCATGCCTGATCAAATCCGGTGAAATGGGCTGTCGATGAAAACAGTGCTCTGTGAACTGTCTTTCGGTGAATTGGGTATCCTGTGAAATGGGCTGTCTGTCAAAAAGGTAGTCTGTGAAATGTCATTCCGTGAACTGTCGTTCTGTGAATTGGGTTTCTGTGAACTGTCGGGACACCATGCACATACCACTGCACCATATGGGACACACACACACACACACACACACACACACACACACGTACACACACACACACACACACACACACACACACACACACACTTAAACACGATGTCATAATGATAGACTAACCAGTGTGTCATAGTCTCGGTTTATCAACTGGATGCATTGCATCTGCAACAGATCATACTGGATGGGTAGAATACACACATGCGTACAAACACACACACACACACACACACACACACACACACACACACACACACACACACACACACACTGCCAAAACTGGTCACGTGGGTCTCCCCGGGAGAGGGGAGAGAGACTCAAAAGGAATCTTGGAAAGATGACTCAATTGGCCATTGAACCACCCAACGACCGACACCCCCTGAAATCCCCAAACTAGGGTGGACTTGAAATGATCCCACTTATGGGCTCACCACACCTCAGTAAGTGGGTGAGGACAAGGTGCAGAAAAGGATTGACGGCATCAGGGTATCCGTCCCGGGATCCAACTGCAGGTACCCCTGCCCCCAGTGAAGGTAATACTTGGTACTAGTGTCGGTGGCTAAATCAGAGTGGATCTGATATAAGCTTCACTAGCACCATTGATTACACAAGAGTTAATCTAGCACACACACACACACATACACACACATACACACACACGCATATGCCCACACCTGTTAGAAGTTATTGGAACAAGATGGTAAAATAATCTGTTAGGCGGCAAAAGATATACTAGAATAATGAAGAATTGATTTACAAAAAGAAGACACCAACTGTGCCAAGGTGCTGACCAACGGGGTCCATAGACTGAAAGAAAAGCTGCAGATCGTATTCAGCCATTCACACTCAAATTCCTCCTTGCCGACTCGTTGCATTCGTCTGATTTCGTCAAGCTCCCCATCACCTCCAAGACTCAATTATTATTATTATCCGTGGGTTGCGCAACATGTCGCAATGACATCAGGCTGACTATGTCAAGGAAGATATGAGTTGTGTGAATACCAGGGTTCTAGCCACAGAGGGTAGGGGCAGTGCCCTCCCCCCCCCCCTACTCTGCTTGCGCGCCCCCTGTGAAAAAATGCCGCCCCTACTCATTGTCCGATTTTTGTGTTTTTTCAGGCCATATTACGAAAATGCATGCAGTCACCGATTGAACGTTGCATTTTGTGTGGCAAATCTTTCCCCTCATAATATTAATATGTCTTCATCTGAGCGAATGCAACTATAAACTGCAAGTGACGCAACACATGAAGCCGCTCCGTCACAAGAGTGAGTTGAGCGGGCAGCCCCGGGACAAATATCATCTGCCGGTAACTGCATTCTCCCTGGATAATACAGTTCGCTGCATACATTACAATGTGCTGCACTTCCTGTACGACACTGTCAGCAGGCAACAGACACCGATTTTTGCCCTCAAAGTAAATGTCAGCAGCCAATATCCACGATGAACATTGACTAGATGGTACGCACTACAAATTGCCACCCTCCCTGTACTGTCTATAGCTGTAGGCCAAATATCCCGTTCACGTGCATGTACATGTCTTACCGTGGGACCTATTTTGACACCAACTGCAAAGAACTTCAGTAGCTCCTCGAAGTTAACGTCGGACGGTGGAGACTGGAAACTCAAAGGCATATTCTCGCTGGCTGGGGGACTTTCCGTAGTCTGGGAGTCTTCTTCGGCGCTCATAGCTGCAATTAAAACCGTTCAAAGTCACTACGCAATTTAGAGAAGTTACTCGTACTCGTTCAAAACAGGAAATATTCGCCAACTCGTACCAGGATACAATAAATGACTTTTCTTTGGACTTTCTGCTGTTTGTGTTCCATAGCTGTTCCTATTTTTTGTGAAGTGAGGCGCGGCTTTCACACCTAGGCTATGCACACCCACCAACCAACTTTGCTAGGCTGTTTGAAAGCTGGGCAACAAATGTTACTTTCTCACTGCCCAAAATGCACAGTCGTCAATCTCTTCACATTCCACCCAACACACTTACACAGAACACAACGAACATGTGCAGAAGATTTTTGAAGCATTGCACTACGTCACCTTTCGTCATGACTATGAATAATGACGTAGTCGACAACCACAATAATAATATTAATTATTTATTATTATACCGTAGATGAGCATGAGCTCATTTTGCAGCTTGCTTGAGCTGACTCAGCTGAGTCTTCAAGACTGTCATCACATGATCATTACTGACAGTGACAAAGGGATATGATATCGGATGTCCAGATTCTGTTTTAATTTTTTTTGCATTTTGGGGTAAATCTACCCCACTTTTGCATTTTCGAATTTTGCCTGTTTCTGCACGGTTTCGACCCAGAAAAGGGCGGTTTCAAGTTCCTGGCTAATCCACACTCTGACACACATCAATCCAAGCCAAATTCGTCACTGTTTCTATCAAGTACTGTAAATATACAAAATTTCGGCGCTGCAAAATTTCGGCACTTCACGATTTTTGACAATTCGGCGGCGATTTATTTTCGGCGTGGGGTAGAGGGCATGGTATAGTGCGACAAATGCTGTGAAAAATTTCATTGGCGTTTTAATTTAGGCGTTTGGGGTCGGTGCCGAATATAGCCGAAATTAAATAGCTGCCGAAAATTTGTATATTTACAGTAGACCAAAGCGCAGAAGCAAAAATTAGAAGCAGAAGCAAAATAGAAGCAGAAGCAAAATAGAAGCAGAATGCGCATGAGGAGATGTTGCTTGAACTGCTGGTTGTGGCCGGGTCCCGCCTCCCTCCTCCTCAGAGTCCTCACCATCAGAATCGGCTGTTTCAACTACGGTGGCAAGATTGGAAGCCATAGCGGTATATCATCAGACAACAACAGCAGCTAGTACAGGACTCAGGAGAGCAAATGAAAGAAGACTTAATGTTATACTCTTCAAAAAATTCGTCGCCGTGTTGTCATGGTAACGAACGCATTTTTTCCGCGGTTTGGCTAAAAAATTGAATTTTTTAGAAAATTTTAGAAAAGCATAAAAAAGACGATATGCATTTTGATAAGATTTGACCGCATTTTGCATTAATTTTCAATTTTCCACAAAAAACGCGCAGAATCGGGCCAACCCTAGTCATCATGTCATCATCGAGTTGTGTTCATCACTGTTGAGGCTTCCGATGGAAAAAAAAGAAAAAAAAAGAATACATGTTGTTGGCTTGGATTACTGACACAGTGCCAGCATGCGCATGAGCATGGATCAGCAGCATGCTAGGCTATTGCCGCAATAGTACTATAAATAATTAGTAGCATGACCGTCCATGAGTGACATCAAGAGTAGATAAACTATCGGTACTCTTCGTGACATTCACCAAGGCAGTGAAGGATGCATGATGATACGGTCGTATTGATACCACTGTAGATCTACATGATTGTAGAGTTTACATTTAATATTGATGGATGAGTACGTGACCATTCATTGACCAGGCCAGGGACCGATGGTAATATTAGTATTATGGTCTGGGTTCGACCAAGAGTACCGTTGAATCATAAAAAAATCAAGCAATAAAATAACCCCCACGACATAAGGCCACCCTTTGTTAATTCATTGTTTAACGTCCTTTTTTTCGCGAAAAGGTACGCGGGAGGGCGGAAAAAAACAAAAGCCCATTCCAAAAACTGGAAACCCCAATCAAACATTTTGACCAGTGAAGCATGTGATATATACAATATTTCTGGGTCTAACGGCACTTGCAGGCATAGAACAACACTCTTTGATGGTACATTGGAGCACATGCCTGATGAATCCAACAAAACAGGTACATAGCATGGAGTTAGCCTGTCATGAATTCATTACATCTGGATTTTTACTAGGACACACATCGTACGATATTTAAAAGCCAACAAAAAAAGAAAAAGAACACAAGACAATTACAAAGGCATGCCCGGGAGGTAAGATTATAAGTTTAAGGTCATGATCGGCACACTGTGAAACTACACACAATCATGTATTTACAACTTCGCATATTATTGGTACTACTACTTTCTTGTTTTTTTTCCGGTCGGAGGCAAAAAGGTACGCGGGCGCGGACGTTAAACAACGAAAAAAGAAAGGGTGGCCTAATCATAGTCATTGGAGGTTATGTACTCTTCAAAATCGGGTACGATTCCCAGGACCATCTAAAATTAATTGGGGCCGCTGCTCAACTGCAGCGTATCCAGCTCTGTCTTAGCTTGTCACCTCCTATGTCCTATCTCATTCCTTTCTCTAATCTCTTTGACAGGGCCCTGAGATGTCATAATGCATGTGCAAACTAGCAGTGCAGCGGGTTTAACAGAGCTGGATACATACACAGGAGTGGTGGAAACATTCAAGCACGCTGATCACACCCGCTCCTGCAAGTATTGCCGCAGAGTACACGATGAATCTTGCTGCTACATTTACAAGCCATAGTTCTCGCCATCTTCACTACAACCAGCCTGACTAAAATCATCACAGCACAAGACGATACACTACTCGCACAGCGTGTGGTAAATGGCGTCAAAAGCCACAGATACGAACTGAGATATTGCATGCGACTTCGGCAGTAATTGTATTGTTTAGTGCATTCTATAAAACACCTTTTAGCAGAAGGGGGTCAAGTGTCAGCCAGTCAGCAGGAAGCATGAGCTCCAATGTTACATTGTATCTTGAATTACAGTGTAGGAGCAGCAAGTTCAGCCACTAATATACAGTAGCACGGTCCCGGCTTTATTTGGCGTCTGGGAAAGGTGTCCAATTTTGAGTGAACAATATTTAAAACTTTGGTAGAAATGGACAACAGATGCATGTATGCAAACTGCAAAGTGCACACTGTTGATGCCTATAGTCTATTGTCTATGGTAGTCTACAAGGCCCTCAGTATAATTATATCGTATAAACGAGCCCAATGTTCGAACAAGTTTGGCAAAGCAAAATTCGTTGTCTAAACCATTTTCGACGAGTAGTAGACACCGAATTTTTTTAACACATGCATGTATTGATCTCAAGAACAATGCAAATGGCAAACTGGGCGCTACCTTGGAATGTTTAGTGGAGCTGTACTCGCTGGTGGGTGTCCTCTTGAAAACATCCCTTTCTTTTAATACACACAAGAACATAGCCAAGTGGCTTGCTTGGTATGCGTTCCCTACTGAAACTGCAATGAAAACAATAGGCTTCTGCACATTCAACACCCAACAGGGTCTACAGGGCTCTATAGAATTGTTTCCACGTGTATGCACATTACGGACTAAACTGATTCTGCACTGGCTGCCGATAGAGAGATCATACAGTCTCTGTGCTTCGTAGTCTCGGAGGTACTGTAATGTGCTTCAAAAAGAAGTAGCAACTAGCAAGAATGGAACGTACTAATATACGGTATAGATCAAGATAACAGCCAACATAGAAGCAATGCACTATTGAAATCAGCTGAATATAAAACTAAAATATGAGCGATCATCGAGGAAAGAAAAGGATAATAAATTATTGGAGTTTGGCATTAGATCAAGACTCGTACAGAGGCACGAGCAGCAAAAAGCCGAACAAGAAGCAGAAATAGATAAATAAATATGCATAAAATGTACAACATGATTTCGCGTTTGGGTTCAGACTGGCAAACAGTTTTCGAGCTGGCATGTCTCCAATGAAAGAAGTTGCCACATCAGCTGTCATCAAAACATGACTACCCGCTCCTAGGTTTGTGAACGAAGGTGTAGACATGTTACTGTTTGCAGTCACATGATTTCTATCAGCACAGTGTGTTGTCACCTAGATCACTACATGCTATGCCAGTGTTAGTGCTAGCACTCTGACGGCACTTGCATGGCACATGCATGTAGAGCGTCTAGGCGAAGCTAACCTCAGCAACCCGAAACGGAAGCGTCCTCGCCAGACCTCTTTGTGATGTGCAGCTTGACGATTTCCTCAGCACACGTAGGATGGATGCCCACGCAGCTGGACAGTTGTTCGTATGTGATACCGGCACTATGCACAGACAAACACCCAGAAATGCATGAACAGTCAATATGCCAGAGCAGTACAATAACAGTAAGCCACAGAGAGGTCTGTGATGTGTGCTAGGTACACTGCAAGTACCATACACAACACATGTGTCCTTTCAGAGAAACTAGGGCTCAAACGGCTACGGTTTTCACCTTAACGGTTAACAGCTACGCTAACGGTTGGTTTATCGGTTATAACTTATAAGCTGCGGCAGTCTGGCGCGTAGCTAGTTTGAACAGTATTGTACAATATACTTGGTCAAAAATATAGAGGCGACGGTTTCAAATAGGACATAGGTTGCAAACCGGAACGGACTCAATATTCACTTTCTCTCTTGGTATTTTGATTAGAAAACGTATGTCACAGTGAGAATACAATGTGTTTTACTCAGCGCCAAAATTCCATGGCTCTGCGATGACCAGAAGCGCCATACTAAGCATTTGAGTTTTTGACGTGTTGCTTCCCACTGCGACTTGAGTTTTACGACTTTCGAAAAATCAACTTCTTGTCGCAGGTAAACAGCGGCTTGCCTCTCGCCAATAAAGCACTGCATACCAATCAAAACTAATGGAAGCACACACAAGGCGTATTGTTACTCTGTACTGGCCGTCGTGGAGCGATAGCAATTACCTAATTTCAGACCCAGAGTGAATTTGACGTGCACTCTAAAACATGTCCGGTTTGGAGCCACCTCTGATTTGAAGCGAAAAATTGGGCAACTTGGAGGCAATGGGTCAACACAAAGGAGTGGCTCAGTTCAATTGACTCTGGCCTCAGAGCAAACTTCAACATGCCAGTTTCCTTCCACAAACATATTTCGAGTGAACAATCAACGCTGATGATCGGTTTGGGTCTATACAAATTTGGCTGTCAAGCCGTTCCGGTATCGAACCGTTGCCTCTACTGTGCAGACTTACTACTATTCCATGCACATGTTGGCATGCTCATTCACGCCTATTCACAGACCAGAAGCATTAAAGATGGCATGAAAAGATGAAATTGATTCAAATTGTCCCGGATGGTACTATGTAGTGTGCATGTATGCATGTGTACATACACGATAGGTTGTAAAACTGCCAAAACTCGGTAAAATTGCGTACTTCGAAAACTCGAAAAAGTACCCGCGTAACCTTTACACAAACGGTTAACCTTTATCTTTTCAAAACCGGTCTTAAACCGGTTAATCAGACTAACTGTTTGAGCCCTAAGAGAAACACCATACAACGTGATCATGCGGTGTTTGGAAGGACATATTGGATCGCTTGTCATTTTCGTATTTGGTGCACTATTGCTATGCATTTCACGAGTGTGATATTTGTTACATCTACGATTGTACGAGTAGGACGGTACCAAGAGTACATAACCCCAAGAGTGTGCAACTGCCTGCACAACCTCTATGCTGTGCTGCGACGGCAGAACTTCACATCACGTGACATGGTTCAAAAGGTTATGCTGGCAAACAGTGCAAAGTGACCACAAGAGAGTTGTACCCAAAGCTGGGCTGCGTACAACCCAGTATCTATCATGCACAGAGTGCAAATAATGTGTATGGGTTCATCACGTGATGTGAAGTTCTGCCGTCGCAGACCCCATAGCTGGAGTTGCACACTCTTGGGGTTATGTACTCTTGACGATACTAATTCTGGCTGCTCACTCATCGCCGCCATTAGTAACGCCCTCCTGGTGTTCATGAACTGGGCTTTTGATTTTGCTTTCCTCACCTTGAGGTCGGACTCTACGCGTAAACTCAACGAGGATTCCACGTCTTGTGGCAGCAGAGGATGGTTTAGTAGAGGTACCACCAAGAGCAAACCAAAGGACGTGGAATCCTCGTCGAGTTTACGCGTAGAGTCCCACCTCAAGGTGAGGAAAGCAAAATCAAAAGCCCAGTTCACAAACACCAGGAGGGCGTTACTAATGGCGGCGATGAGCGAGCAGCCAGAGTCAGGAATCATCAAGGCTTACATGGATGTGCTGGGGGCAGCAGCAATGCAGGCTGTGGAAGCCATCCTCAGTTTGGCCGAGGTGGTGGAAACGAACGCCCACCTGTTTGAGGAACTGGATGTACTGGACAAGGAATTTGTGGAAGCCGTCACCAGGGCCAGTGACGTGCTCGAGACCAGTACGAGGCGGCCGAGCCTGGCCAGCACGACGTCCAGCTCCCCAGCCACCATCGAACGGCGGGATACAATTCGGAAAATCAGGAGGATCCTGAGTAACAGGCTGAAACTGGGTGAGGCCAAGGAGGTGGATGATGACGAAGAAGTATCCAGTGTGCAAGCCAATGAAGCCAGTGAAGCTAGTGAGAGTGAGAGTGTGGATGTCAGTGCTCGGCAAGTGACACCTGCACCTGTAAAACATATGTCTGTAACACCTGTTGAACCCACAACCGCCCAGGGGAGGGCAACGTTGTTCCTGTCGGCGGTTTGCCATGGCAACGGCATCGCCAGCGCCGAAGGAACTCGGACCGAGCCATATCAAACAAGAACAGATGAGCGTGTACATGTCTCTCTCTTGCGCGCTACCATTCAACTTAACTTGCTCTGCTTTATATGGTGTTGTGCCGTTGTCTAAATTCTTCAGGAAGTAGATTGTTCGAAACTTTTTTTCGACCTCTTCCGTCACGAAGAACTCGAGGAGGCAACAGTAACCTGCTTATCGTCCCTGCAGCTCCTTCTGCACATTCTACCAAATTGGTGAGACATGCTGGCCCAGTTCTCTGGAATTCCCTCCATGCGGATATCCGAGGCGTCACCAAACTGGCCGCCTTCAAGTCAAGCGCTTTGCAACACATTCTTGCCTGCTTTTAGCTTTACGTCCATGTTTATGTAGCTGTGCTGGAACTGCTCTATTTCGCCGCCACTATTTACCATTAGCCATGTCCCCCCCCCCCCTCCTCCACCCTACACAGTGGGTCCATTTTTATTAGGCATCTGCCTGTTTTTAGCGTAACCATGACGACGGCAACGCCAACGTCACCGAGCGCTACACAGTCAACCACCAGTAGTTCAATGCCGAGACAGTTGGCCTCAGATGTGTCTGCTTTTGTTTCGCGGCGTGCTAGCAGTCAACGAGAATTTGTCCCCGCAGCCACTGGACGCACTAGAGCCAGTAGAAGTACACAGCCACTGCAGCCCGCGCGCGCCGGGCGTCCGCATTGTCACCCGGACAGCTGCCGCATTTAGTGTCCACATCGTCGCCCGGACAAGTCATATTCGGCGTCCGCATTGTCGCCCGGACAACCGCCGCATTTAGTGTCCACATTGTCGCCCGGACAACAGTCATATTCGGCGTCCGCATTGTCGCCCGGACAGCCGCCGTATCCACCACAGCCAGGGTACATGTATAGGACCACTCCGTTGGTGCAGCAGCCGTCATCAGATGTCAGCAAGGGCCTGAAGAAGGTCGCCATACCCACGTTCGATGGCAACAAACGGAAGTATGAACAATGGAAAGCGGCGGTCTTGGTCTGCGTGGATCAACTGCCCCTGTCCACCAGCATGAAGTTGCTTCAGCTGCGCCAATATGAGAATCTGGGGTTTTCCCCATCCACATACCCTGCGGCTTGGCGCAGACTGGAACAACGCTATGGAGGACAGAGGAGGCAGGTGGCAGTACACATTGAGGAGCTCGAGGAGTTCCCCGCCATCAAGTTACCACGAGCGTCAGAACTTGAGAAGTTTACTGACCTGCTAGAGGTTGCCGTGGTAAAGATAGTGGATGCCGGACTTGGAAATGAACTCGGAACGGGAACATTGTACAACAGATTGCAGCGCAAGCTATCCACCTCTCTGCTGGCTGAATACCACCGGTTTGTGCTAGAGAGTGGCCAGCAGGAATCGGTACCACTCTCCTAGCTGTAGCAGCCCTGCTACCATGACTCGTGCATGTGTTGGATCATGATGTGTATGTGTTTGTATCGTGATGTCCACAAATCTGTCCGCTGTTACATTGGCGCAGTGAACAGGATTTAGATTACAGAGGATTCACACTTGGCATGGCAGGAAAGGTGAAGGTCAGCGTAAAGCTAGACCTGGAACACGAGCTTGGCCTCGACCACTTGCAAACTTGGCTGTGCCAGCTAAGAATTGCGTTCCAGCTACATAGAGTCACCGATAAGAAACAACAGTATTTAGCTGCAGCGTCAAACCTCGGCGAGGATGCTGCGCATTACTTGTGGCAGCAATATGCTGCTGTTCCATCGGGAGATGACCTGTTCCAATGTTTGGTGGACTTGTTTGAAGAATATTTCGGTGGAAAGCGCTCTATGCGATATATGACTACGATGATTCATGCATTTTCTGTACGCTGCACTTTTCTCTCTATGCCACGTACACCCCCTATTCTCTACGTTGTGTGCATGCATGCGGTGCAAGCCAAATGCACGAACGCTGCACGTTTTGCTCAGGACAGCGATTTGATGATTGTTGTTCGGAGTGTTCTTTTGGGTTCTGGTTGAAACGAGTGGTAATGTCCATGTGAAGGAGTTTTTTTCTGTGTTTTGTGGTCTGCCCGACGATGGTCAGTCGCGGGACCATGTCACTCCGCAACATGCGGCACACTACAATGTAGAATCAAGGTCTTTCTTGAACGTTCAGTCACAACTTGCTGCTAAAGACATACTACAGCAGCTGTACTTAGGAGACAAAACTCAAAATGCCTGACAGAGCTCTGGCTGTCTAGCAAGTAGTGGGACGCTGGCCAACTCAATGCAAACCAAAGTGAAGTGACACTACATTGGGGAGTTTGTGGCAGAACGTACCTCATGCTGACAGCAAATCCTTGTGTCACCTCGCCAGCATTGGGGCCTACAAAGTGGAAGCCAACTATGCGATGCTGCTTGTTCTCTTTCACGCAAACCAGCTAAGAAGTGAGACAGCATGAAAATATGCACCAACAAAATTATATCAATGACTGAACTTGGTAAACATATTCAAGGCCCTCAAACGGCTACACCAAATATCTTTTTCCTTGTACTTCTAAAGGGTACTTCTATACACAGTCAACTACATCAGCGTCCTGACAACTACTTCAGAAGTACTGAAAAATGGACGACAACACATGGCGTAGTGCCCATCAGTTGGTCTGCTTTCTCTTTTTTCTGGTCTTGGTACAGAATATCATGAAAACGGCACGCAGGACCCTTCAGCCAGTTGATAGCAACACGACTTCACCTTCATTGATGTGATTGAAGCAGCTGTTTGGAAAATCATTACCTACCGTAATGTAAGCTTGTGTTGCTGATGCAGCAAACGAGGTCGACTGGAGAGTGCGTGCATGCAGTGGTGGGGAATTCGGAAATCTAAAAAGTAGACTAGACCCTTGCAAGTATTATGCATGGACATCTGAAGTAAGATAGAAAACTCACCTTAGTGTAACACGATGAATGGTCAATGTCAGTGATGGCATATTCCAATGGACGGTAGTTTGCATGGAAAACCTGGATGTGGAAAACGGTCACACGCACGGACACACCCCCCCCCCCCCACACACACACACACACATGCGGACGTGTGAGACACGCATGCACACGCACACACACACACACACACGCACAAAGCAAAGCTGTCGTTGTCTTGCACACAGTGACACATAACTGTACATCAATGAATGCAAAGATGGAATTGCTGAAGTGCATCCACATAACACCATTCTACACGTGGTAAAAGTTCAGGAAAGAACACAAAAACAAACTGAGAAGTAGAGCTCCACCAGTGATTCATCAGCTAGATTCATCAGCTAACTGTCTACCATGGTCGAGGAGATGCACGCACCATGTGTGTACGGGAGATAAGAGCAACATGTAGTAAGCAATCAGCAATCAGTTTACATTGCAGATGTACAATGTAGATCTGCAATGTAGATGTACAAAGACTACATGTACAATCACAGCTAGCTGCACGTACAAGGCTGCGTTTAGTTCACGTGATGGGTCCGGGTACAACAAGTGAAGAGTGGATGAATGCACAGTACAGCCTGCAGCACTGGGTTCGAGTGTTCTACGTTTGACTGGTGAAGTGCCTAATAGTGAAGTATGACAGAGAGACACTATTAGAAACTACTACTCGTAGTTAACTGAAATCATTGTGTGGTAAAGGATATAGCCAAGCCAAGAGAAGAACATCTGAAAGGGAGTTCCAGTGGAGAGTGGTCACCATACCTCAATGTCACTCTCTCCATGTCGCTGAATAGCATCTTCCTCAGACAGACCAACACAACCATACTCCAGTGGTGTGAAAACTGTAGTTGGCACCTGCAGCAGCAGCAGCAGCAGCAGCAACAACACACACTGGCCATTGTTAGAAGAGAGATTCAGATCAACAACATGGCGACCGTCATCGGCATGATTGGCAGGTTAGTTCCAAGAGAGTGCCACACACATGAATGGCATTTTGATGGCAAAGAGGAAAAATGGAAAGGACAAGTAGGCTGTTATTAAGTTGAAGTTGTTCAAGTAGTCTGGTACCTGTACTGTTTTGGCCAGAGGGGGGGGGGGGGGGGGGGGGGGGGGAGTAGTCTGGTAGTGTTTTGGCCAGGGGGGGGGAAGAGGAGTACATGTAGGCTTGCTCACCAAATCATAGTTCATTTGTTCTGAACTGCCTGCAAATAGGCGTCTGGCAAGCAGCTTGCCAGAGCGGATTGCAACCGGTGTTAACTCGGGACAGCCCTGCATAGCAAACGCAAAGAGAGAGAGAGAAAGAGAAACAAGACGTCAACGCTGCTATTACTGATGTCATGATATCCAAGCTTCACTCACCGTAAATCACCCACACCACAGCCACATTGTGTCGATACCAGGTGATGCGAATGACATCATCTCATGGTTCGTATGGAGTAGCAAATGGCAAGCCAGTACCTGTGACCGTCACGCCATACACACGCAACTCAAACGATGAGCTAATCTCATAGTCTCTAAACCGGGTATGACTCGTCGGCAGGGCAGCAACTAAGTACCAAATTCAGGCATATTTGTACTTCAGTAAAAAGAAGTTCAGAACTCCCATGTAGCCTCGTCCTGCGTAGAGGAGAGGGCGATCAGAGAAGAGATACATGTTCTGTAAGAGCAGTTCTGGTCAGGCTGCTGCACATCATCACAGTTTGAGGAAGCACAGCGGCTGCTTCACATCATGGCGGTTTGAGGGAGCACAGCGGCTGCTTCACATCATGGCGGTTTGCGGGAGCACAGCGGCTGCTTCACATCATGGCAGTTTGAGGAAGCACAGCGGCTGCTGCACATCATGGCAGTTTGAGGGAGCACAGCGGCTACTAGATGAGCACTAACCTGCAGTACATCACCTATAGCAGAGATGTGCGGTACTGATGTTTGCTCGGGGCACTCAGCAGACCCTATGAGCTTGCCAGTGTGGGTATCAGCTTGTACTCCTATGGATTCCAAACCCAGTGACTTTGTACTAGCAGTTCTACCTGAAAAAGAAGATCAGAATGACAAAAGAGCATCAAGCTTAGCCAGGCAAGGGAACACTTCCTACAGATACGATTGGAGAGAGAGAGAGAGAGAGAGAGAGAGAGAGAGAGAGAGAGAGAGAGAGAGAAGCGAATGGTCAAATGGCCTCAAAGTTCATTTTTTAAACAAATATTTCAATTATCATATGGTTAAAATTTTCTAGGAACCTGCGCATTCCACCCCAAACTCCTCTAGAGCCTCCTCAGGATTTCGCCAATCAAACACATGACTGTGGTACCATCAAAGTGCAGCATGTGATGGAGCAGTTGTCAGCATGTGACGGAGCAGTTGTCAGCATGTGACGGAGCAGTTGTCAGCATGTGACGGAGCAGTTGTCAGCATGTGACGGAGCAGTTGTCAGCATGTGACGGAGCAGTTGTCAGCATGTGACGGAGCAGTTGTCAGCATGTGACGAAGCAGTTGTCAGCATGTGACGGAGCAGTTGTCAGCATGTGACGGAGCAGTTGTCAGCATGTGACGGAGCAGTTGTCAGCATGTGACGGAGCAGTTGACAGCATGTGACGGAGCAGTTGTCAGTGTCAGCATGTGACGGAGCAGTTGTCAGCATGTGACGGAGCAGTTGTCAGCATGTGACGGAGCAGTTGTCAGCATGTGACGGAGCAGTTGTCAGCATGTGACGGAGCAGTTGTTGACAACTACTAATATGTGGTGCCCATGGTAGACGAGGAGACACTGCAGCTCACCGTGCAACACTGCCCAAGAACCTGCGCCAGCACCTCAGAGAGGAGTGATTCTTGGACACCCCACTTTTAGCGGCCTAGTAGCTGAGAATGTTCATAAAAGAGGAATACCACACTGATTAGTGTAACTAGAGGGATGTTCCTCTAAGAGGATGGATGGGTATTCTAACAGTACAATGCGAGTCGCATAACCAGTTACCAATGACCTTACCAGTCGCAAACAGGACAGTATTGAAGACTTCAGTATGCTCCACCACAGACGAGTTATCAGCGACTGCTTGCCACGTCACGAGTATCTCGTTCTCGCCGTGCCTCTGCAGCTTGGTTGGAGAACTGTTACGTAAGAACCGTGTTCCTTCATGCTCCATATGTGCAGCTACCAGCGAGGATATACTCTACCATAAGGCACACAAGTGACAGTGCAGCCTTCGCAATGTGAAAAGGTTGGGCAAGAATTGTCAGGAAAGTCCCTTGCATTTTCACACTACAGAAAACCACCAGTATAGTATGCATGGTGCATCGCCATAACAGGGTGCATCGCCATAACAGGGTGCATCGCCATAACAGGGTGCATCACCATCACGGGGGTTCATCACCATTACGAGATTAGATATCTGAAGCAATTCGTATCCACACGCCGGTGATTCAAATGACGGCGACGCTCAAGAAACTTCCGCAACAATTGTCGACAATGGAGAGAGAAAGGGTCAACAAGGGTGTTTCAAGACGTTGTAGTACACATTACAGCATCTTGGAGGATAAACCCAATCCAGAGATCTAGCAAACAGAACAGGGTGATGTAGCAGTAACTACAGTACTGGTTCTTACTTCAGTGGAATAGCAGTATGCTCCTTAAATGGTCTGTGCAGCCCACATGCAAAGTTCTATAGAGACATGACTCTCTGAGTCTTTACACATACCTGGTCAAAGCCCCGTAAGCAGATCGATCTAACCATGACTGATGTGTCATAGCCAAGACCCGTAAGAAAGCCAGCACACTCCAGTGCAACATCTACAAGATTAGATGATGTCAAGGAAATACACACACTAACAACAGTGGTGGCGGAAATGGAGATGGCCCCTCCACGGCCACAGCACTCATGCAATGGCAATGCACAGTGATATCCATATTATACCACCACACAGTACTGGCAGCAAACTATTCACCTTCCTGGATTGTAACTCGAGTTGGGTCCCTCCTAGACTCATCAGGCAATCTGGGGCAATATCTTCAGATTGAGTGACTGGAATAAACTAATGATTTGAAGACTCCACGTGCAGATCTCTAGTCTGTCAAACGGCGCATAACACATGCCACACATCTAGGGGTGAAACGAGTATCTATTTTGACCAATCGATCACTCGTTCATAATATTTGATCGAGTATCCGATTATTTCGAGTATATATCAAAATTCAAAAGGGCTAGATTTGTGAGTTCTCGACCAATTCGGGAAGAAATTATCTGTGAACACAAAACAAAAGTCGTCAACGTCTTGTACAGAGTGTAAAGTAACGATTTTCATCAGTACTTTCATATCTCAGAACGTTAACTGACGTTACTTGCCGTGGTGGTCGCATCGTCCAAGTCATAAAATACTGACTCAAAGGCATGCATAACACATGCAGTGGACGAGCTAGCGGTACAACAAACGTTTTTGAAAAATAGAATGCCAATACTAAAAAAGAAAAGAAAAAAGGATCGAGTGCAAAATTTCGAATACTCGCTCGTTTGAAATTTTCGAACGAATACTCCAATATTCGAACTAATCGTTTCACCCCTACAAACATCACATGCTCTATGTAGCGGCAAAGCTGCATCGGCAACTAGGCAACAGGCGTGAACTGACGCACCAGCCTGCCGAGCAAGATTTTGCCATCCATCGACTAGGCGCTAGGCATGAGCTGATGGTGTGATGGTCAGAGGAGACAGAAGACAGGATGGATTTGTCTCATGTAATCTGACACTGTTTGCAGCTACATAGAGTGTGTGATATTCAACGTTTGTTGACTGCCATTTTGCAGACTGCCGAGTGAGAGATGAAAGAAAGGATACAGCTAGCTCCAACCACCAGCCTGCAACGACATACACACAACAGATAGACAGCATTTCACCAGCCGACCTACTACTACTGTACAATGAAGTAATGGCAATGTAACGAGACTAGATTTCCATCACCTTTGATATTATATTATAGAGATATCACGCAAGAGGTACACAAAAGGAAATAATGTTGTCTGATGATTGGTTTTTACCATGAAACTCTGGGTAACAACGAAACAGCCCTATTTTTTCCTTTTGTGTACCTCTTGCGTACTACGCTCTGCCCATTTCAATCACACATTTTTCCTCATATAGCAGACATCACGATATTTAGAGTAGGGCTGAGATTATCCTGAATTTACCATTCTTTCCACATATCGATTACTAGTACTCTTTTAAGGACCGAGTACTGGATTACAACCAAATTAAAACTGAACTCTTGCCATAATTGTTTCAGCTCTAGTTTAGAGTGAGACCATGTTCTGTTTGTTAGATACACACGGTGAAAAGTAATGCGACCTTTGCTGGTCCACTAACAGCTGCGCAAATAGTCAGAGACCATGAAATCAACTACTAGCACTTGGCACAGCTACCTACGTTTTGCCTGGTGGTGATTGTAGAGTGAAGATGTCATCGCTTGTGATTCCTAGCTCTGTACCGTCAATCTAGTAACAAGACAGTACACCGGCAGCAGGAACAGCAGGAGCAGCAGCAAAAACAGCAACAGCATTTGCACTTTAGTCACACACAATGACAGCAATGGTCCACTGTTACCCATAATGAAAAATCTGCTTGAAGTGTCAGTAATCAGTTTATAGTCATAACATTGCCTCGTATGTGCAAGCCCTTCTCTTGTTCATGTAAGCCGTATACCCCTTCGTAAATACATGTACTGGTACAAACATATTGCTTATAGAGAGTGAGGATTGTACAAAAACACGTGCCAAGTTTCAGATTACAGAGGGATTAGAATAACAGCTGTTCCAACGAGATGAATAGTTCGTGACTATTGGCAAAAATTGTAACATAACTGAACGGCCTAAACTCGTAGAACGCAATGTGCAGCCATTGCTTCATTCATACACTGCTTACGTCTGGGTATTGAGGGCGGCCACCGACAGCTACAACAAAATGATCTGCGGTGATTCGGCGCTGTACAGTAAAACACACACACGCACGCACGCACGCACGCACACACACACACACACACACACACACACACGCACACACACACACACACACACACACACACACACACATATACAAAAGCACGTATGTACACACACATGCGCGCACATGCTATTCTTTCAATTATGCATAGCTTCAAGAATAAATTTCTGCATTGACATTGACCACCGCCATTGCGCTCTGTGGCCGATCACATGCATACACTCACTTGCTCACCTCTTGTTGCTGTTGTGAACAAGTGAGGGTATGCATGTGGTCGGCCACAGAGCGCAATGGTGGTGATGAATGTCAAAGTGAATGTCAACGCAGAAAGTTTCAACGGCCGAATGCTGCTGCTTACCCTCTGGTTCAAGAATAAAGTTCAATAAACCCGCAACATCCTACAAGCTGTTCTTTCAATTAAAGTCTTCAAAAATATATATTTCAAACTGAATCCAAGGCATAGAGAGGCAAAACCCAAAAACGTTCGGGAGTGGATAGTAGCCACCTATGCTAACAATGATCCATAACTGACCTCATTTTGTCTCTTGTCAACCGCACGCACAGTGTGCGCGTCAGAGAATGTACCATATGCATTGATGTAGTCGATAGCTCTGCATGAAAACAGACAGCACACACCATCAGTGAGACTATGCGTACAACAGGCCCGGAGTTTTGAATGTCATGCCTTTCATTCCAAAACGTGGTGTTCTTTCCGCCGTACTGCACATGCATTTAATGTTCCATGACTTCCTCCAACACCACCAATGTTTCATATGACTCTGGCCGGTCTAATATACCCACACACACGCACCCCCCCCCCCCCCCCCCCCCACACACACACACACAGTGGATCAGTTGGAATTCAACTGACCAGTGATGGTGCACACTGAACATGCAAATCACCTCTGCTCCAAACACGTGAGGAGCGGGCATCACGCGATGAGATCAATAGAGCTTCATAATTCATGCACCCTTTCATGATGTCATCTACGTAGATGGCATAAATAAGTTACAATAACTCCCTGACAGGTACTCACTTGTCTTTGAGCTGTACGCGATAACCCCAGTTCAGAGAGCGAATATAATTGTTCACATTTCCACACAGTGTCGACCTTCAATTGGAACACAGAAGTACATGCACAACAGCAATAGCCATGATGGTGCCACCAACTGCAGCAATGGTAGTAACAGTATAGCATTGGCAGGGATCACCACCCCTATCATAGCCAACCATCACTACAAACCATCACTACAAAGTTACAAACCATCACTAGAAATCATCACAAGCATCTTAGCCAGAGCCTACACGGTGATCCGCGCTGTGCTTGACCTTCTGTGTCATCTCGGTGGTCTCGGTATTGTTGACCCCAGTCAGTTGAGCGATGAACATCACCGCTCTCTGTCCATCACCCATACACTCATTGACAACATCATCCAACAGCAGTCATCCATGGAAGGCATCTCAGGGTGGATGTGGGCACTGAAGGCAACAGCTAGGACAACCACTGGAAAGAAGGAGAAGGACCATATCTTCACCCTGATGGCCCAACTCGAGCCAGACCTCCAACGCACCCTACAGCTTGCCTCTGAGAAAGGCACCTCAAGTTGGCTGACATGTCGGCCATTGCGGAGGCATGGCTTCACCCTGCACAAGGGTGCCTTCTGCAATGCCATATGCCTCAGGTTTGGATGGGATCCTGCTCGCTTACCTGCAACATGTGTGTGTGGAAAGCCATTCTCGACCACCCATGCCATGTCATGTGCCATTGGTGGTTATCCCTCGTTACGGCACAACGAGGTCCGAGACCTAACAGCAACACGGCTACGCGACGTCGCACATGATGTTCATGTTGAGCCGCACCTCCAGCCTATGGCCGGTGAGCGCTTTCCGCTGCGGTCCACCATCACGGCAGAACATGCTTGGCTGGATGTAGTTGTCAGCGGTCTATATGGTGGACGGTTTGAGAGGACCTTTCTAGACGTCCGGGTTTTCAACCCATTTGCCCCCTCAAATCGGAAACCAACGATCGCTGTCAGCTACAGAAAGCATGAAGACTCCGGGAGAAAAGGAGGAGCTACGAGAGTCGCATTCTCAACGTAGAGCACGCTTCCTTCATCCCCGTGGTATTTAGTACGACTGGTGGCCAAGGGAAGGCAGCCTCCAGCCTCTTTGGCCGCATTGCAGGCATCAAGTCTGAGAAGAACAGTGAGCCATTCTCCGTGGCAATGGCTTTGATCAGAGCCCAGCTGTCCTTTGCTCTCGTGAAGGCGGCTGTGGCATACCTTCGTGGGCATCGCCACAAGTCGAGCAGGTATGACCCTCATGCATATTCTGCTACACTTGCTGTCTCCGAGTCCGAGTGTCATCTGTAGGCAACCTGTCTGTTTCCCCGGCCTTCCCCTTTCTCTGTATCATTTTGTATGTTAAAATTTTCGCGGATTCCGTTTTTTTCCCCTTCATTATAATTTAACGAGAGAGCTTGGAAGCTCAGGGCCCTACGCTATGCTTTTTTGCCTTGATGACCTAGGCAAAACAAGCATAGGGATGTTATACATTTTTCATTTCTCCTATTTTTTTTTTAAGACATAACCTGGGATTCGAACCCGCACTATCGCTCTGCATGCATCCCCCGATACACTTCGCATACATACTAATTCTTCCAAGTTGCTTCACGTTATGATCTTGCATTTGAAAGCCCTATTTGAATATTGTGGCCAGCTGTTTGTGGCCAGCCGTCTTTGATGGTACGGTACGGGACAGGTACGGTCGAGGGTAATACGACACCGTCTACCACCTTCATGACCTAGGCAAAAAAAGCATAGGGATGTTATAAGTTTTTCAATTCTCCTATTTTTTTCAAGGCATAACCTGGGATTCGAACCCGCACAATCGCCCTACATGCATTACCCGATACACTTCGCATTCATACTAATTCTTCCAAGTTGCTTCACGTTATGATCTTGCATTTGAAAGCCCTATTTGAATATTGTGGCCAGCTGTTTGTGGCCAGCCGTCTTTGATGGTACGGTACGGGACAGGTACGGTCGAGGGTAATACGACACCGTCTACCACCTTCATGACCTAGGCAAAAAATGCATAGGGATGTTATAAGTTTTTCAATTCTCCTATTTTTTTTCAAGGCATAACCTGGGATTCGAACCCGCACAATCGCCCTACATGCATTACCCGATACACTTCGCATTCATACTCATTCTTCCAAGTTGCTTCACGTTATGATCTTGCATTTGAAAGCCCTATTTGAATATTGCGGCCAGCTGTTTGTGGCCAGCTGTCTTTGATGGTACGGTACGGGACAGATACGGGATAGCGCCAGACGGAGGTCCGTCCGCCACAAACAAACAAACAAATAAACACCAAATTAAAGCTGTGTGGACCCTGGCTAGCGTCAGACGTTACTGAAGTAACGTCTTCTACATAGCTACGGGAATAATAATAATAATAATAATAATAATATGTAAATAGGCGTCGAGGCGACAATAGTTTTAGAATTGCGATCAACAGAACGAGCTGAACCGACATTTTCACAAAGGCTTTTATTGTATTCAAAAAACGAGTGTATACGAAGGCAGTGAAGAACATGTAAGAAAGAAAAAATGTGATATGGAAGAAATGATGAACAAAAAATTGTACTTCGAACTAGTTTTCGCACAACACTCCTCAGGAAGCTACGTTGTACTAATGAAAAACAATCCAGAAAGATACTAATAAAGAGAAATGGAGTGAGAAGAAACAACACCTATGAAAATGATGGTTTATTCTGATTCTTCTTTTTCTGTTTTGTGCCGTGCTCGTCATGGTTATAAGTTGCAGTTGAGTGTGTTAGAAGCCGTTTGTCAACGTATTCATAAGCCTAATCTGTGTGTCCAGAAGGACAGCATTATTCGTTTGAAATTGTTTTAGTAGCAACTTGTTCTGTCTGTTTGGCTCTGGTTGGCCATGGTGTCATATCTTGTGTCACAGTATACTAGTAGTCCTTACAAGTTCGTTAAGTGCTTTCGCAGTTTTTCCTGTTATTACCTTAGTGCTAGGATTATCATTTTCATAGGTGTTGTTTCTTCTCACTCCATTTCTCTTTATTAGTATCTTTCTGGATTGTTTTTCATTAGTACAACGTAGCTTCCTGAGGAGTGTTGTGCGAAAACTAGTTCGAAGTACAATTTTTTGTTCATCATTTCTTCCATATCACATTTTTTCTTTCTTACATGTTCTTCACTGCCTTCGTATACACTCGTTTTTTGAATACAATAAAAGCCTTTGTGAAAATGTCGGTTCAGCTCGTTCTGTTGATCGCAATTCTAAAAATAATAATAATAATAATATTATCTTTATTAGGATGACCCAGAGGCTTGTCGCCTATCTTTAAGCGCAGTTTAGCGCGTATTGGGTTATGATTTCTTTTCCTTCTGTTTGTATTTAGCCCTTGACCGGTTATTATTTTCCTTCTCTTTATTTTGCGCTACATTTTATTTTTCTGGTTTAGAGTTCGTACCAGGGAGTGGTAAAATTACTACTCCCTGGTTCGTACCGATTTTTTTCAAGAAAAATGCAATTTCGTATATACACCAACACCATTGAATCCACATTTTTATCCCGGTTTGAGAGTACGCTGGAATATTTTTAGGGAACTCTTGTGCTGGTTCACATGTCTATGATTTCGAAATGCACAGAAACATCTCTCTCTCTCTCTCTCTCTCTCTCTCTCTCTCTCTCTCTCTCTCTCTCTCTCTCTCTCTCTCTCTCTCTCTCTCTCTCTCTCTCTCTCTCTCTCTCTGTCTGTCTGTCTGTCTGTCTGTCTGTCTGTCTGTCTGTCTGTCTGTCTGTCTGTCTCTCATGGATTAATGGATCATGAACCACACTGAGCTCAAACTTTCCCAAGATATTTTCTGGTGCAAAGAAGTCCTTAAACCACCTCAGGAGTCGACATAATTAATCAGCTGGCAAGGAAGATTGCTATCCTCCCAGCGTCCATGCAGCATGTGTTTATAGCTAGCAGACATGCACTTATCAGAGCTGTACTGCAAGCACTACCGTAAAAGTCCGCAAATAAGTACGTATTTACTTTCGAATTTAGTGACCACACCCGTACTAACTTTCGGGCGGGTACTGACTTTCGGGCACGAACTAACTTTCGGACCTGCCTTGTGTGTAGTGGAGAAGTCATTTTCATGTCGATGTACATGCTACGTGCTGCATGTGCGCACCGTACCGGTACTTATTTCGGGCAGTATGTTTATCGGGCTTGACTTGACTTCAACAGACAGAGCCAAAAGAATGAAGGGGGTATTTCTTTCGGGCAGGTACTTATTTACAGACTTTTACGGTATGATACAAAAGCGACGCGTGACACATGCGTACGAGTACATACCAGTCATGCGAAACATCATCTGGCACGTTCCAGCCAAGTTTGGAAGATTTCTGTGAAAACAGTAAATACAGTGGTAACCAAACACACAATCTAACCATGAGGTAATGAGACATGGTGTGCTGCAAGCATTGGGATATTCCCATAAGCAATAGCATAGGCTGGCAGTGATCCGTGTACATGTAAATTGAATTGAGAGCCTCTTCGCTACACCGAAAACCCTACACGCGCCATCCTTAAAAGCAAGTGGTCTCTTCGCTGCAAATTACTAATTTCTCAAACAATATTTTGGGTAGGAGCCACCATTGTTGATACACAAATGTAGAGAGTAACACTATGTTCTCACCTTGATTAGAGTTCCAGCTAAAGCGGCTTGGTGCATTAGTTTCTTGGGTATGCAGCCGACATTGACACATGTACCGCCTAGTCCCCATGTTGAGCCTGTACAGAACAGTGCACAGAGCACAATGTGTACCAGTAGTAGACAGTAGTCACTGGAGAAAAATAAGTATGAACGATAACAACAGCAGTAGCGGTAGCGGCCAGCAACAACATCACAACCAGCTGATACTTCAGCAGCAGCAGCAGCAGCAGCAGCAGCAGTACAAACAGAAGCAGACACAGCAGCAGTCGCAGCAGCAAGTATAAACAATAAGCACTGTACATGCAGTATCTAGGACACAAAAAAAACAGTTTACACACATAATAGTATATATTGAACAGAAGTCTGGACAGAACAGGAACAAATCTCTAACAACATTGAACAGGAGAAAACATATCGATACTACAGTCCCACTGTTTCTAATGATGGTGGAAAAAGGGGACTTTACTGAAACAAAATGAACCAGTTAGAAAGGGCAACGTTCACGATGAACAACAGCTGTCCAGTATCTTAGCACTGTCTTTCACCTACCTTGAGATGATGGCTGGACATAGTCCAGAACAGCTACCTTCTTGCCAAAACTAGCGGCTAATATAAGGTATAACGTACATTTACCATGCATCATTCAGACGACAAATGCACACCCGCACATAAGCACGTGCCGACACACACACACACACACACGCACACACACACCGGTGCAAAGTCATTAGGCCTACCAGGCTGCAGTATCACACCCAGGAACTGGCACACACCTAACAGTCCTATTCAGATTTCAGTGTTCTAAAGCTACATGTACACTGGGGATGTGTACAAGGCCGGTATCGGCACTGGCTGGAAGAGTTGAGAACATTGCACACTGGGGATGTGTACAAGGCCGGTATCGGCACTGGCTGGAAGAGTTGAGAACAGTGCACTACTTCCCTACCCCTCACCCATTGTTCAAGTTAGCGCGGAGCTCTGGCTGAGGCATGGAGAGTTTCCCGCCCGCCTACTCCTAGGTTGCGGCTAGGCGTATACAGGTGCTAAATGCATCGTGTATCAGCCCATTGGGAACTACAATGGAGGATGGGTGTAGCCTGAAAATTCAGATAAATGTATAATTTTACCTGAATTTTCAGGCCAATAAAAATTGGCGTAGCCAAGAGACCGCTAAGGGACTATCGCAAAAGTTTGCAGAAGCCCATGAAATGTACAAAATTAGTTTCGGGTGAGACCTCCTCCCCTCAAACGAATAGTGTCACAATCCAGGCTTCGCACCATGCATGCATAATATTATACATACGCACATTCGTCAAGCCTGTTTTGCGATTTCGGCTAGAACCCCCTCCCAATCAAAATGAATTTGTTCGTTTTGGGGGGCATCTGTGAACTTTTGCGATGGCCCCTACTACTGCAATAAAGAAGTGTGGATATAATGGGTGACTACAGACCAGAATTCGCATCTTGGGAAATCATACAACAAGTGCCAGCACAGTCACATACTGTAGAACGGGTTTTAGCGACTATTAATTTTAGCGTTTTCCCATTGTCAACCGGTTAGAGACGTTTTATTTTAGCGATTTGCAGCGATTTTACTCACGGACCACCAGTGCACTACTAATGTCTCAACGGATTAGCGACTTGAAACTTAAGCGAAAATGAGTAGATCGCTAAATTCGCTAGGGTTTTACGTCGCTAAAATTACCCGTTCTACAGTAATCCGGGGACGTCATTATGTTGATTTAAAATCATCATTGCATGTACGCGCATACAAGAGGGCTAGCTCAGGAGTCTGTGAGTCAGGACCCTTTGCTATGCTTGTTCCATCATGATCATTTTGCTGAGCTCGCTCACGTCATCGGTCACATGATCACTCATGTGTGACGACAGCCAGTCGGTCACACGCTGACGAACCACACACGCACACACACACACATGCACGCACGCGTGCGCGCACACACACACACACACATGCACGCACGCGTGCGCGCACACACACACATACTACTTCTCGTAATGTTTTCTGCATAGCTATGGAAACTAAAATAGTTCGTGCCTTCGGTCCTTACCTTCCTTTGAACAAGCAAGACCCCCAGATCCACCACCAATCACCACCAAATCATAGTGTGCAGAGGCTGTCAAAAATACGCCACGCACAAAAAAAAACAAAAACAACAACAACAAACAATCCTTGCCCTGTTGCCCTGCCAATTAGTATTAAATCTACGCATGTTATGTGTGTACCAGAGGTCGAGGAAGACGCGTGACGACAGCCACCCAATCCAGCAAGTAATCTCCGTGGTATCATTCTCACAGCAATCGCCTACTTGAGTACAATTACCCTCTGCTCTATGCCTTTTGTGGATGTGCCTCAAAACATGTTCAAGTCACACACACGATGGTACGAACAGAACTCAGCTTTTTTCAGTCAGACAATCATCACCCCTGATCACGATCAATGAAAATCCATGAAGCGACAACAACAGCAACACAGATTAGAGATCATGATGAGAATAGAAGGGCAAGAACGCAGATTCAAAAATTTAATGCTCACGTGCGGCTAGCTAGCTGTTGATCATTGATTGTGGAAATGTGATGTCATTGATTATGACCGAAATATTTTGACGTGAACATAATCAGTCATTGCATGAGCTAGGTATACCTGATATCAAGACTAGGAGTACTATTAATTAAACCAGGGTTATGTACTCTTGCTGATATACGTAGACCCGGGTGCTCGAATCAGAAACGATTTGACAGCTGTGGAATTTCTCATCTGTAAATTTCAATAATGTCAGAATATAATTTTGGAGAGGCGATGGAACAGGGAAGAGAGTCTGGCTTGACCCACCCAGCAGGAATTCAGAACCTGGGTGCGCTACAACACAAGCTACAGTACGCAGTAAAATTGTCGTATTTCCTTCGGATTTTTTATTTGAAAATTGGGTGCTCGAATCAGAAACAGCGAACTCGTCAGATCGTCTCCGATTCAAGCACTCGGGTCTACCATCGTCTACGCTTGGTGTGGCAGTTGAGGGCAGGGAGTAGTAACTTACTACTTCATTTTTGAGAGCAAGATGGTCAGTGGAGCCGCAGATTCAGCAGGTCTTTGGCAGCACCGTACAGGAGACCCATATCCTCGAATCAAGGACCCAGCAAAAAGTGGGTCGCGAGTATTTCAAAAACCATTTACCGGGCAGCGCTGAAATTTGGCATACCGTTAGCGGGCCAAATGTTGATGGTATTTGTGAAATCTAAACGAAATCGGAACAAGTTTAGGTACAATTTCAGGGTGTTTCTGTTTTGGTACCCTGTGTCTCATTCGAGCACCCGGGTCTATGTACAATGATGTACGTCAATTATTTTCAATTTTTTCAGTAAACACACCAATTATTCTTCAATCTGGTACGAGTAAAGTTTACAGCCTGTAGTCAACTGTAGACTGTAGTATGGGAGTGAAGTTTTCTGCTGCTGAGTGATGATTATGCGGACAAGTGGTGGCAATGGAGGTGGTCGACGATCAGGCAGCTATGCTGAGCAATTATGAGGTGTACTCAATTCTAAAGGACGCCAAGCAGAGCAAGAAACATAGCCATCAGAATGTGGCTACAATCGTCTATGAAACATCATCATACTTGGAGAAGACTCCCTGCGGCAAGCAGAGCGAGGAAGCAGTGACGAAGTTTCTTCAAGCCCTGCGCGAATTCAAACTAACCAAGTTGGAAAAACTGCAACTGCTGAACCATAGGCCAACGTCTCAAGTGGAATTGCACTTTCTTATTGCAGAAAGCGAGGAGAGATTTGGCGACGAGGAACTGCAGAAAATATTGGAGATTGTGGAAAGCACTCTTGATGCTCCTGATTCAGAGTAAGCGGAGTTCTACTTTTGATCATGTTTTTAAACTAAAGACAGTTTTGAAGTAAAATAGTTCCAGCACGAAACAATTTATACAACACATGTCGCCAACCTAGTATTCATGTATGTACGTGCTATCCTTGAGTTGACCTCGGATTGGTATTCTGGACTGTATCTTTCACTGATCTACGTTGATATCACACGCAGAATTGTTCCTCAGCATTTAGGACCAGACTGAGCTGTAGTGCATTGTCTGTCAGTTATTCGTTGTATGCTGGAAGTCGATGAGTGAGAAGAAAATGCGAATCAACAGCCATTGTTGCATTTGAAGGGCCCGTATAGAAGTCTGATTACATTTACATTTTTCAAAAACAAACCTGCCAACCGCATCGCACCCATTTACTTTTTTATTAGGGCATGTTTCATCGGCCGGATATGGATCCACATCCTTCTGATCCAATATGTGCATGTTTTTTTTTTCGACCGGACCCAAGTCCGATGGATTTGGATCCGTCCCGACCAACCATCCACCATCCTCAGGGAGCAGTGCTGACCGGATCCACTGCATTCTACTTTGCCTAAACTGCGCACTCTATTGCTATCTGTGTACAAGTGGTGGGAGAAAGGTGACATTGTGAAATCATCACTTTTCTCTGTGAAATCTCTCAACATCACTCAAAATTCGAAATCCTACATTTAACCCAGACATTGCGTGCGCGCTTGTGTATGTATGCGTGTGTGTGTGTGTGTGTGTGTGTGTGTGTGTGTGTGTGTGTGTGTGTGTGTGTGTGGTCAATTCTTCAGCCTTGCAAGCTGTTGAATGGTGCAATCTCAGCACAAGTTGCTATGGTTTCCGCCGTAGCATCGCTATCATCGCCTCTGGCGATGGGCGTCGAAAGGTCAAAAGGTCAAAAGGTGTGTGTAATGGGTCACACATTTTACTGTTGTTTTTTTAAGCCATTTTTCTTGAAAGTATACCCGTGAAAACTTCAAAATGTTTAAACAGAATTATTATCAATAGTGTGTGATTGGAATTCTGCTGTATCATGCATGAACGGCTAGCACGACATGTAGTACAATCATGTAGTGACACGTCGATCATGTGATGGGCGATGCCTGACGTTGGTGTCCTGTTTCGCACCATTGCACACAACCGGGAGAGATTTTCATTGAAGTGAACGATTTTTTTCGTTCAGTGAGGATGTGATTATACTTGCCATGAAAGTGTAGTGTGGTAAGCAGGGAGTAGTAAGGGGCCAGTGGAAGTGCTTTGGAATTACCATATTATCTCCATTATAAGCCCCGGGCTTATATTTACTTGTACAACCAGTCCGAACCCTAGGCTTATAATTATTAGAGACTGGGCTTCTACTTGAGACTGGGCTTATAGTTTTTCATCCATCTGGTAGAGTCTACAATGTACGTTGGTCAATTTTTTTGTTATACCAATATAGCTATGAATAGGATGAAGGCCGCAGACATCACGCAACTACGTTTACTTGTTTGACATGTATTACCGTGTATTTTATAACAAAAATATTATTGAAAACCCAGAATATTTTTGTTATAATACACGGTAATCCATGTCAAACAAGTAACGTAGTTGCGTGATGTCTGCGGCCTTCATCCTATTCATAGCTATATTGGCAGTTTTGTACTTCCTTGAATACTGAGTCTGTACTCTTTATCACGGGGATCGTGGGCTTGCACCACAGCATGTGTATGTGACTATGTGTGATACTGTGTGACGTCAAACACACATGGACATTATTCAGATAGTTCACAATTATACGCCCTGCGCTTTTACAGTATTGGAGACTGGGCTTGTATAACTTCCGAAGCCCTTTTGAAGTGCGCTTATAATAGATACTGGGCTTCTACAAGCTACTGGGCTTGTAATAGAGATAATAATTATGGTATGGACATCTTCTGTTTACGAATTGTAGTGTAACAATAACGAATAATGACACACCGAACGCTGAAAAATTGAAGATGTACGGTAAAGCATGAAAATTCACGCAAGCTTCAATTTGTTTCTGGTTGTGAATTCATCTTGATTCTTGTCACCTGGTGTTTTGATTGGAAAACTATAATTTTGCAAAATTTAAAAGGCGTTAAAACGAATATTTGATTGGGTATGACTACGATATCACAAGATTGTGCTGCATATCCCATTACATGTAGATTTATTTTTTAAATATCGCTAATCCGCTTGCTATCTGCATGAAATTGCACACGAGAACGCCTAATGTCCCTGCTGCACACTACCCAGGACATATCCAGAAGGCCGGGTAATGAAATGTGACTTTTCTGCACCGGAAGTGTCTCTCTGAATTCTGCAATTATGATGTGGAAATGCACAGAACAACAAGGCACACGGCTATGTACTGTAGTTTGTTGCAAGACACCGGTGGAATAGAATACCACGGTCGCACTGGTGCCACTCGACTCACTGGCACCACGGCACTCAATGAGTGCGTTCAATTATGCCCGCGAATCCATTCATGAATCACCCCTGGCTATTCACACCACCTCATGTGACTAGGGTGAATGGATTCCGAATCGATTCCAGGGCTCATGACATGAAATCGAACGGCAAGGTTCCATTCATGAATCGATTCAAGTGCGTCATTCGAACGCACACACTGGTACCACAGTGTTACAAAGGTTGTCATAAGTGGCACACCGCCAGTCACCACGCCACCATACTCGGCCTGGTCCCGTCGCCGTGCAGAGGCATGCCATAGACATGTACAGTCTGTATCGGCTATAAAGTGACCGGATATAAGAATAATATTATATCGGCTACAGTGATATTGGTACGAAATATCAAAAGCAAAACGTATTAAACCAATATTATCGGATGTAATGATATATCGGATATTATGATGGCAACAAAGAATCAAAGCATGCATACCGCACTATATTATTATCGGCTATAGTGATAACTTTAAAATACATACATGTAGATACAATTGGGTGAACTCACCCATTCCACAATACTCTGCAAATTTCTGAACCATTCCATTATATACAACGTTTCGGCCAATGGCCTTCTTCAGGTAGTCAATGATGTCCCTAAGGCTGCAAACGAGCGGTATAAATATGTGCCTGTTCCGCCCGAAGCGCGCGATCTATTCTGCTAACGGGGAGGCGGGAACCCCCCCCCCCCAAAAAAGCCAGGTGTAAAGCTGGCCTGCATTGTGTCAGTCAAGCGCAAGGCAGGGAGGCGGGATAATACAAATCAAGATCAAATGCTAAAAAAATCTTAAAAAATATTCAAATTTTCACCCAAAATGCGAAAAAATTATGCTGCCGTTACCATGGCAACCAAAATGGCGTAAAACTTGAATCCCTTGTCGTTCAACGTTCCAAGCAGGGAGTCGTAAAACGAGAGAGCTTGGAAGCTCAGGGCCCTACGCTATGCTTTTTTGCCTTGATGACCTAGACGAAAAAAAGCATAGGGATGTTATAAATTCTTATAAATTTCTCTTTTTTTTAAGACATAACCTGGGATTCGAACCCGCACTATCGCCCTGCCTGCATCTCCCTATACACTTCGCATACATACATACTAATTCTTCCAAGTTGCTTCACGTTATGATCTTTCATTTGAAAGCCCTATTTGAATATGCATTGTGGCCAGCCGTCTTTGATAGTCCGGTACGGTACGGGACAGGTACGGTTGAGGTAATACGACACCGTCTACCGCATTGATGACATAGGCAAAAAAAGCATAGGGATGTTATAAATTTTTCAATTCTCCTATTTTTTTTCAGGCATAACCTGGGATTCGAACCCGCACTATCGCCCTACATGCATTCCCTCATACACTTCGCATTCATACTCATTCTTCCAAGTTGCTTCACGTTATGATCTTGCGTTTGAAAGCCCTATTTGAATATTGCGGCCAGCTGCATATGGCCAGCTGTGTTTGATGGTACGGTACGGTACGGGACAGATACGGGATAGCGCCAGGCGTGACACAAACAAACAAACACCAAATTAAAGCTGTGTGGACCCTGGCTAGCGCCAGACGTTACTGAAGTAACGTCTTCTGCATAGCTACGGGAATAAAGTATTTTACGACTCCCTGGTTCCAAGTGCACGTGGAGGAAGCGCGTGCAAAGCATGTGGTTGTTTTCGATAGTCGAAAGGAATCGATCATTTTGTTTGGTTGTATGGCTTCTTCAGAGCCAAGTGCACTCGAGGCTGCCGATGAGCATGCAAAATATGCTCAAAATGTTGAAAAATGCTGAAAAACCCAAAAATGCGAAAAAAAGCTGAAAAAACCCAGAATGCAAATAATATGCTAAACATAATCTGGACAGGCCTAATGCTGATCCCAGCATACTAACATGCATTACTCATACCTTCCATATTTGGCAATGTGCAATGGGCTAATTAGCGAAGTTGACTGTAATTACGTCGTCTTTTTTTAGCTGGGCCACATAAGAATTTTTTTATCACAGTGCACATAGAAGGGAAAACAAAACAAAGACAAAACAAAAAATATGTTATCACTGTGCACATAGAAGGGGAAACAAAAACAAAACAAAAATAGAAGAACGGGCGCATGTACATAATATTATATGTACTGTTTATTTTTTTAGCTGCGTCACTTTATAAGAAAAAAAATATTTTACCACAGTGCACCTACGGAGGAAGGGGAAACAAAACAAAGGCAAAACAAAAATACAAGAATGGGTGTGTAGGCGCTACATGAGCTGCACTGGTGAGGTGCGGTGGACTCCCCGACCAAGGGTTAGAGAGAGAGAGAGAGAGAGAGAGAGAGAGAGAGAGAGAGAGAGAGAGAGAGAGAGAGAGAGAGAGAGAGAGAGAGAGAGAGAGAGAGAGAGAGAGAGAGAGATGGCACATTATATGCGCGCCAATACATAACACCGTAGATTTACATATGCACATCTCATTTTCTCCCTCGATGTATATTGAGGATTCAGTTGCTGCCAGCCGAGGCTAGTCGAGTTTTGTCCTAACTTTTGTCTAGTTTGTTTCGTACCTCTCTCTTTGTCTACCGACTGAGTATTGGGAAAATATTACTGTCAAAATCCCTCCAATACCTGGGTATGTGTGTGGCGCCGAGAGAATTAGACACGTGACTACATCACTCACTGCTACCATCAGGCGCGTAGCACCGCTGTGGGAGGTGGTCCGGCAGGAGGGGGTCTCCCCCAGGGAATTTTTTTATTAGGGTGCAAAAATGATCCTGCATTCTGGGCTTTTTGAAAAAGTGGTCCGGCCAAAGCTTTTTTTATTATTATTATTTTTACAAAGAGTCTGCTACACCCCTGACCATAACACTCACTGGTACCACGGCCACACTGGTAGAAAGTAGTTCTACCAGCTGTTTGTCTAAGTGCCAGGGGATCTGTTAGTCGGTTGAGAGGTTCCAGCTTGCAGCGTTGGTCAACGCCGGTTACACCAGGGGAAGTCCAGGAAATGCTTGCGGCATTGACATGGGTTGACACATGCCACCAGCATGCATGGTTGGAGGCTGAGATATGCCCACAGTCTCTGCAACTGCTGCTGTACTGGGCTGGGTATAGCCACCAGCATGCATGGCTGCAGGCTGAGGCATGCCAAATGTCCCCATCGCTGCTGCTGCGGAACTGGGCTGGGTATAGCCACCAGCATGCATGGCTGGAGGCTGAGGTATGCCCAAAGTCTCCATCACTGCTGCTGCTGCTGCTGCTGCTGCTGCTGCGGTATTGGGCTGGGTATAGCCACCAGCATGCATGGCTGCAGGCTGAGGCATGTCAAATGTCCCCACCGCTGCTGCTGCTGCGGAACTGGGCTGGGTATAGCCACCAGCATGCATGGCTGCAGGCTGAGGCATGTCAAATGTCCCCATCGCTGCTGCTGCTGCTGCTGCTGCGGAACTGGGCTGGGTATAGCCACCAGCATGCATGGCTGGAGGCTGAGATATGCCCAATGTCCCCACCGCTTTTGCTGCTGCTGCTGCGGTACTGGCAGTATAACCACTGGTTACCTGCTGAAAGTTTGTGCTGATACTAGTGCTAGTCGGGGGAAAGGAAACGCCCCCGTTGCTACTGGCCCTAGCGGTGAGATTCCCACGAGGTCGCTGTAGTGCGGCTCTAAGGAGTTCGTTTTCCGTCCGCGGCGGCAACGCAGGAGGCACTGTAGCAGTGACTGGCTGACTGGCTGGTGTCACCTCTATGGTTAGCTGGGGTGCCGTCGCCGCTCCATGTGTGTCTTGTGTGTCATGTGTGCCGCCTGTACAGTCAATAGCACCACAGAGTAAAAACAGAGAAAGGTCCTCGACACAAGTGATTGCATGTTTGCTCCTTGTCTGGCTAGATTCTCTAAGACGCCTATTTAGTTCTTGCTATTCCCCTGTTTCTGACTCTCAAGATAACAGTTGCGGATGCCTGGAATGCGCACTGCTAACGAACAATGCACCTGCAAAAATGTAGGAAAGAACAAAATCTACCAATAAGATGATCATGTAAAGCAGAAAATTATACAGAAAGTATGCGTACGATCTGGTGTAATCTCTCATACTGCCACTTGAATAACAGATGCTGGCACAAGTTCTGAAAGAACCTTTACGATGTGGCAGCCACTACTTACTACATACTGTACATGTGTAGGTTATACAACCCGGCTCTGCTGTAAACAACCCTACTTCAAAGGATGTGGTTAACCAGTGTAAAGGAAAGTTTGGCATATCCACGTTACCACTGGCTTACGATTGTGTTGAGAAATACAACCAGCTTAGATAAGTTTCGCAGGTGCCAGGCCACCACCATATCCGATTATACCAGGGTGGCAGATGTAGCACCATAAACGGCGGCACCCTCGCCGCTTAACCAGTGTGAAACAACAAAATCTAGAAGAGACCCCAACCCACTGACATTCCGCATCTCTAGCTACAGCTGTATTTAAAATGCACACACATGATCTGCAGACAGCTACCTGTTTCCACTTCTGCTCTGCACAAGCCGACGGTTATTAATATATGTGCCATGTCTTTGACAAGGTCTATACAGCCCATTCCAGGCGAAAGCTGGTTTCAGTGACCAGCCATGGGAGCACAGTACAACGGACCGTCTTTTGAACGTCGGTGGTCTCTACAGCCGCAGTGACACTCGTGCATTGCACACATTTGCTGCTGAAGAATTATCTTATCTCACAGGTCAGGTGATTTCCTCACAGTACTGAAGAATTGCTATTGCATGTGTGATTGGCGCATGATGCAAGGTGGCCACTTGACCACGCACTATCTAAATGTAGTCCTCCGAAGTTGTCAACACATGCAGCTCCTTACCCATTGTAGCCCGATGTTGTAACTCTTCATTCAGAAGGCGAAGAATGTCCTGAGAATGCTGCATACACAAGTACGATACACATGCCCAAACCAGGGGTGGGTCCAGGATCAATACAAGATGATTCCTGTTTCTTAGTGGAGATAGCAGTAAACACAATAGGGCCCTGCACATTAAACACCCTACCGCCGGGGTCTATGGGATTTTTACGGGATTCTATGAGATTCTACGACATTCTACGGGATTTCGTACATCTGTACAACGTGCATAAGGCTTACACTAGTGTAGATTTAGTCGCACTCGCTGACTGTATATGATCTGGCTGCGTTGGTAGACAGTTGGTCGTCACTCATAACACTTGTCCTTCTCCTTTTTTCTACCATAGCGTAGACTCTATGAGTGTTTTTCTCAGAAGTGTTCGAGTACCAGTAGTGGCTACACAATATACGATGGTCTACAGTCTCTCTCTACACAATATACGATGGTCTACAGTCTCTCTCTCTACACAATCACTTGAACTACTTGTACACTATGCGCCACTGATCATGCAGGTCAACCCCGTGCAGGCTTTAGTTGTTTGCATGCTGATGGATGTAGCCTTACATGTACATGTACATAGCTACATTACATAGCTACATTACATAGCTACATTACATAGCTACATTACATAGCTACATTACATAGCTACATTACATAGCTACATTACATAGCTACATTACATAGCTACATTACATAGCTACATTACATAGCTAGCGGAGCGCACCTGCTCTGTGAATTCAAGTTGTTCAAGTGAACCACTACTTACATGTACGTTGAACATTGTCAGCAGGCGTTCTTTAACACATTCCTATAGGCAGCGGATGATCAGAAAAGCAAGTCCAAAAGAACAAAGAGGATATGGTGAGATCAATCCATAGACACAGTGCCATACCATACAAGAATGGGTAGGCATATGTTGACCATCGTTGCATGCCTCAGACTATTTAGTTACTGTATGAACATCAAGCATGTTTTAACAAGCACATATGTGAAGAAGCGGTACATGTTCACATGCACGCACACACTACACCCGTGCCCCCCCCCCCCCCCCCCCACACACACACTCTCTCTCTCACACACACGGGGCGTCCGAGGTGTAAGCCAACCTCCAGTCTGGGCGAGAGTCACAGGCCACTCTGTACCAGTCCGCTTCAAGGTCTCGTGAGCAGAGGTCCTTCACAGC
>NC_088643.1:93186551-93391551 GCF_964019385.1 Sycon ciliatum
AAGTGACAGTGCAGGATGAGTTACATGCACTTGATTGAGGTGTGCTTTGCCTGCACGAAAGCATTTTTTGCTCCACACCTGTCAATATGAGTACATGGAAGTACAATCATGCACATGTATACATAATCCGATATACCACGAATGTATGGGACCCGGTTCCAAAGACCACCTGGACTTTAACGGCCGCTTTTGCTTGCACCGCGGGGAGGTCGGTCGCAGACCTCAACTTGAATACACTGAAACACACACACACTATACTGATTCAGGACATTCACTGCTGGTCACAGATAGTCAGGCCATCTCAAAGTATGCGGGCCACAAGCAAACTGACCAGCCAGTTTCACCGCCTCAACGCATACACTACAGCATAGTCTATAGTATAGGTGACGGCACTACCCTGTCTATCTGTGCAGCCGTCACGCTAGATAATAGCGCACCAACATAATACAAAATATTTATCAGAGCATGAAACAGCGTGTTGCTTCTAACCAGGATCCGGGATGCTAGCATGAAGAGCTAACACACAGCACACTGCAATAGGCATGCTTAATTGTTAAATCCCCACCATCCCTGCTACTTTTTAAAGTCTAATTTTAAAAGTGATAATCTACTCTTACCTATGTAGGGTGTATGGAGCAGTTATCGCGAGACACGGTAATGCAGTAGACGTAGCCCCAGCAGTAGTAGACGTGGCCCCAGCAGTAGAATTAGAAGAAGCAGTGGCAGTGGTAGCAGCAGTGGCAGTGGTAGCAGCCGTGCCAGTAGTAGAAGTGTAGAAACCCGTAAAAGCGGTTTGTTCAGTGGTAATAGAAGTAGCAGCAGCAGTAGCAGCAGCTGTGTCTGATGACAGCACCGCGGCTGCGTTTCTTCGTTTCTTTGAGTCGTTTTGGCGCCGATTTCGAAACCAATCCTTCACCACCTTCACTCCAAGATGCGTCTCAACACCGATTTCCATCCATTTCTCCCTGGACAAGCATGATGTTTGAAGGGAAAAACCAAAGATGCGAAACCGGGTCTCAGAGAATTTATTGTTTTCCGTGGAATTCTCAACCAATATGCCCTAAAATAACACCTACCATGTCCCATGTATACGCCCGTCGCAAGAGAAGCACGCAAAACTGCAAATGCACTGGATGTGCACCCACAGTCTGCACATATAACACCTACACCACGGATGTGCACCCACAGTCTGCACATAATACAAAACCTACACCACCTGAGCCACTAACATTATGCAGCAATGCAACATCAATTCACAACGAGAGCGCTTGGAAGCTCAGGGCCCTACGCTATGCTTTTTTGCCTTGATGACCTAGACAACAAAAAAAGCATAGGGATGTTATAAATTCTTTAAAAAAATCCTTTTTTTTTTAAGACATAACCTGGGATTCGAACCCGCACTATCGCGCGCCCTGCATGCATCCCCCGATACACTTCGCATACATACTAATTCTTCCAAGTTGTTTCACATTGTGATCTTGCATTTGAAAGCCCTATTTGAATATGCATTGTGGCCAGCCGTCTTTGATGGCATGGTACGGTAGGGGATAGGTACGGGACAGGTACGATCGATCTAGGGTTCCCAGTAAAAAGGCAACGCCTGTTGGGACTCCCCTAGTAAAATAATAAAATCTACTACTACTACTACTACTACTACGATCGAGGGTAATACGACACCGTCTCCTGTACCGTACCGTACAATCAAACACAGCTGGCCACATACAGCTGCCCGCAATATTCAAATAGGGCTTTCAAACGCAAGATAATAACGTGAAGCAACTTGGAAGAATGGGTATGAATGCGAAGTGTATGGGGGAATGCATGTAGGGCGATAGTGCGGGTTCGAATCCCAGGATATGCCTAAAAAAATAGGAGAATTGTAAAATTTATAACATCCTATGCTTTTTTGCCGTCAGATACGGATAGCGCCAGGCGTGACACAAACAAACACACAAACAAACAAATACCAAATTAAAGCTGTGTGGACCCTGGCTAGCGCCAGACGTTACTGAAGTAACCGTACGGGAATAATAATAATTATTACAGTAACTTAAAACTAACTACTGTATTTTCTCTACTTGGAAGTAATAAAAGCCCAGGTCTCCAATAATAGACACGTTTCCAATAATGGCCCGGGGTGAGGGTTGTTTGAAATAATAAGAGCACAGTCTCTGCTGATTTCTCTAATAGCAGCGCGGGCCACAATTGGAGTACATGTATGCAGCAAGTACATGTATGTTGAAAACAGTCGTATTTGAGTGTTCTTGAGGCACTGTTTATGCCTACATTACACATCTGAACACAACAAAAGACTTGAGCTATCCAAGACAAACCAATCTTATTCACACAGTCATATACACCATCATCATCATCATACATACGATGTTGGCTTAGGGTCTTGCCGAAAGTAGTTTTCCAATATTTTAATCTGGGCTGGCGTCTTCTTCGATTTTTTTGCTTTCTTGGGAGGACTAGCGTGCTCATCAGGATGCTCCATGGTGCGCCCCTAGCGAGCAAGCTCCACACTAAACAACTGATTAGGCTACTTTTAAAAGAATAGGAGTTCCGACCATTTTTGCTTCGGCGCTTGGTAAACTAAACAGAATCATGTTCCGACTACAGCTAGCTGTACATTTTAGTAACGCACTACTCGTACTGCCACTACTCGACTCAGGGCACAAAACAGTTTCGCAACGACGCCGCCCACGTCATGCTAGCTCTCGGCTCGTGCGCTCGTACTTCGAAGTCTACTGCAAACTGGCTGCACAGTCAGTACGGCATGCATAGCAGCAGTACTACATTGTAGGGCCCAGTACTGGCAGTAGTAGGGGTAGGGTGTTCGCTGCCTCGAACCCAGACCCATTTTGAGTGGAAACGGATGGCAAATCTGGATCATGGAGCGTTTACCATGGTTTACACTGGCCATTTCTGCTGTTTCGGGGGACGAAGCTTGCGATACTTGTTGGGCTACCGTACTGCAGTGACCATGGTGACCAGGTGACCAGGGTCTACTTTCCTGGCGCATGGCGGCCATTGGCATTGCTTCCAGCGGAACTAGAACTAAAGTAGAACTAGAACAGTAGAAGTTAGTTAGTTACTTACCATGCTTACATAGGGCCACCCAGAATTAATTCGTTGTTTCGGGTCACCCGCGCGACCGACCGTTTTTTTTCACCCGACCGCAATTTTTTTTTTTTTTAGTGCATGCAAATGTGCATGACTACAAGTACAAGGAAGTTAGGTAGACTATGTACACCATGGTACACACGCGACCCAAAATATATAACAGCCAGGATGCAGCACTTGGTGACGGTGTTGTCTTTTATCTCCGATTCGCAATCGCTCCTGAGACAGCATCAGCTCCGCCACTGCGTCGCTCATTGACAGAAGTTTTCAAGGACTTCGGTGAGAGCTGCTCGTCAGACTCGTTTGCCAGCGAGGCCAATATCATTATTCTGGTCCTGGAGGGGACCTGGATCTGATGGGACAATGGCTACGCTGGATCGACTACAGACTACAGTCAGATTTGATCGACTGGCTTGATGGAGAAAGCTATTCGATATGCACAATTGTACATGTACATGTATGCACCCCTGCCCGCAACTAAAATAAATAAAAAATAAAAATAAACCCGACCGACCGACCCTGCTGGCCTGGTACATGATACGGAGAAGTGAAGTGGCCTAGTTAGTTTTCAACAGCCACACAGTCAGTCGAGCTAGTACTACTAAGTACTACTACTACTAGTACTAGTACAGTGGATATCGGTTATAAAGTCATCGGACATAGTGATAAACCGGCTATATTGATACAAAATGAAAATATCAAAAGCAAAACCAGAAAAAGCCAGTCAAACTATCATTATAACCAATATATCGTATATAGCGATAAATCGGCTATAAGGATACAGAATCACCATTCAAAACACCTCTTTGTGCAGAAAAATTATCGTCTATAGTGATAGCAACACACGGAGTGTGAGGCACTGATATCTCGACTTGGAGCCACATGTGTGTTGTCATAGGGTATTCTGGTCTGGTGCTTCCTGGATGATGCCTTTGGGCCAAGAAGTTCTTCACTCTAGACTGGAGAAGGTGCAGTAGCATCCACCACGTATCAGTACGCTACATTAGCGCAATCGAGTACCCACACGTGTATAATGTGTATGTATGAAGCGCGCAGTTGAAAATCGCCTGTAGTGATACATGACATGTACCGGTTATAGTGATAATGTGAAAAATCAGAAGGGCACGTTATAACCAATATCTACTGTACTACTACTACTAGCTGGGCGTCGTGGCTTACCTTCGTGCACTGTGGCAACGGCAGTTGCCAAGCGACTGGTTCACAGGACTAGTGTCCTGTCTGTGTGGTGTCGGCATGGCGGGATTCAAGTACAGTATGCCTGATATAGTACTACTGTAGTGTAGTAGCGATGATGACGATCCACAGACAGTCGAGGTGGGCGCAGGAGGCTGCCGAGCGCGCGGGAGATCGAGCAGCTGCGTCGCCGTGTACGTCCAAAGTAACATAGTTAGTTAGTTTCCTTTCCAGCTGGTTGCTGTCGCTGTACCGATGGTGGAGACTGCAGACATTGCAAATGCAGAGCAAATGGTCCCCCCCCCCCCCCTGCACAAAGTGTCGTCCCGATTCAGGTGGCAGATGTTTGAACCCGTACAACCAGCAGATTCATGGTGCTTCTGTGGTGAGTTGGAAGGAGGCTGAGGACCCTCCTTCCAACCATATCCAACAAGCTCCTCGAATGGGATTTGAAAGTGAATGAGACCAAAACAGAGCACACGCACATCGAACGGCACACTGATCGCATCGAGGAGGAGTGGCGAACCACCAAGAAACTCGGGTCCCTAATAGGTGATGCCGAGGATATGCTACGGCGACAGCAACTGGCAACTGTTGCCTTTGGTAAACTCTGGACGCTGTGGATCCGTAGGTCGCTAGTTTCGGAGGATCTCCGCATCCGGCTCTATAATGCCTTTGTACTCCCTGTACTCTGCTACAATTGTGCAACATGGGCACCAACGAAACAGCAGCTGAGCCGTATTGAGGCCTTCCACCGAAAACAGCTGCGGGCGCTAATCGGCATTGTGTTCCCGAATCGGATTAGGAACGAGAGGCTCTATGAGCGTACCGGCGCGGTTCCTCTCCGCATTATCATCTTGAGAGCTAGGTGGAGGCTCTTTGGGCACGTCCTCCGGCTCCCGGCTGACTCCCCACCATCCCTGGCCATGGGAGCGTACTTCGCAGAGCCTCGTCCAGCGGGCTGGAGGGGACGACCAAGACACACACTACCGACGCTACTACAAGATGATGCCAAGCGGATTGGACTTTCCTTGTCAAGCAAAGTCGATCTGGAGGCGTTCCGTGCCCTTGCTGCTGACCGAAGCGGTTGGGTGGGCATCTGTGCCCGAGTGGTGTCGGCACCCTAGTTTTTGTCTTCTTTTCGCATATTTCTTTTTTTTTTTTTTTTTTTTTTTTTTTTTTTTTTGAAACTGTTATGGTCTTTTGTATCTATTCGAAGTGGCTTATGCGAACATTTTTGGCTGGTTTGCATGATTCGCATGCCCATTAATGCAGCTGCAGGCCATGCTGATGTCTACGCGAACAAGCACATAATAAAAAATAATAAATAAATCTGTGGTGAGTGATGCTGACACGTGCCCTGAGGAGTGTTGTGCGAAAACTAGTTCGAAGTACAGATTTTTTGTTCATCATTTCTTCCATAATATCACATTTTTTCTTTCTTCCATGTTCTTCACTGCCTTCGTATCCACTCGATTTTTTAATACAATAAAAGCCTTTGTGAAAATGTCGGTTCAGCTCGTTCTGCTGATCGCAATTCTAAAACTATTGTCGCCTCGACGCCTATTTACATAATAATAATAATAATAATAATAATTCAAAGGATCAGTCGGGGAAGTGAACTGCCTGAAAAGAGAAAAAAAACGCCAGACCCACCAGGACTCGAACCTGGGACCCTGCTTGTCATGAGCAATGCTCTAACCACTGAGCTATGGGACCAGGACTGATCCTTTGAATTTGAAGTTCTCCCAATCCTTTCCAAATAATAATAATTCAAAGGATCAGTCGGGGAAATGAACTGCCTGAAAAGAGAAAAAAACGCCAGACCCACCAGGACTCGAACCTGGGACCCTGCTTGTCATGAGCAATGCTCTAACCACTGAGCTATGCCTTTGGAGTGAAAATCTTGTCAGCGCCTTCTAGGTTCAGCCTGGTCCCATAGCTCAGTGGTTAGAGCATTGCTCATGACAAGCAGGGTCCCAGGTTCGAGTCCTGGTGGGTCTGGCGTTTTTTTCTCTTTTCAGGCAGTTCACTTCCCCGACTGATCCTTTGAATTTGAAGTTCTCCCAATCCTTTCCAAATACTTCAAAGTAATAATATTAAATACTAATAATAATACCAGAGTGTGGTAGATCTACATGAACGATCCATCATCCAGATCAATAAATACATCGAGGGCCACCAAGACCACATTGCCATTGCTCTCCTAAAACAGTACCATCATGAAAAAGCAAAATACTCTGTCTCCAGTGATGCTGCGAAATATTTGGCAAAGATTGGTATGGAGGAGTCGGCCACCAAGTGCGAACAACAGGGGAAACTTATGCCAGCGTGTGGCATGTTTCTCCAGCGTCTTCACACACTCTTCGGCAAACGGCTTCACCTGCGTTACCAGAACATTCTGCTGGAGGTCAGGTGGTAGACTCTCCATGGCCGCAGCTGTGAGCGGCAACGCAAACTCAGGTTCGGTAACCATGAGTTTGGCCAAGTTTAAGTCCATCATGACTCTCACTGGCCATGCTCGAGCCAGGAACCCGCTGCCGAATCCGAGCTCCTCGTCGCTCTTCTGGCAGTCGTGCAGCCCGGGCATGATGAGGCGATCCAGCATCTCCAACAAGAGGACCCGGTGGACGGTGATTTCAGCATTGGCTGCCATCTCCACTATCTCCGTCCAGATTGAAAGGTGGCTATCTGATTTCGGGAGGTACTCCAGCACCTTGTGGCCAAGCTTGACGCACGCATGTCCGTACTTATTCCACCAGGTGAGTGAAGCGTGTATGTAGGACCACCTAGTCTCTACAAACTCCTGCGGAAGAGGTGGTGGTGTGCTCAGTATTTTTTCTGAAAAATACAGAGATTTGTAATAATTATGTCGGTTTCGCATGGTGAACATACCCTACTTTGTAATGGAGCTGAAATAAATTACATGAGGTCATGGTGCCTCTCAGGCCGAAAGCTTCGACCATGCCATTCCTGAGAGCAATGTTCAATATATAAGGGTAGCACCCGACGAAAGTTGTCTCTTTGTTGAAAAGAGCACCAAGCTCAACCGCGTGACCTTTCTTGCCACCAGACTGTGTCGAGGCATTGTCGCCGACTACAATACTAATCGACGATACGCCGTATATTTCCTTCAGCACATGATAGTCGGTGTTGGCTTTATTCTTGCCACTTCTGCTGGCCACAAGTGTGTTGGCTAACACATATGTTACGGGCTGTTTGTTCTTCTCGCTCCAGGTATGGATGCCGACCATGTGGCGGTCTTCACCGCGCTTATTGGAGTCGTCAGCGAATACGTTGACGTCAGATGTATTGCTTTGCAGCTCCTCCCTCAAGACTTGCTTATCCACTTCTCCAAGCAGCACATTCCACTCGGAAATTGTTGTTGGGGCGATGCAGGTTCCTAAGTCCTTCCTTGGCTCTTCACCCGTAAATTGTTGGTGGGCTAGGTGGAGAGCCAGTGCAGCCTTTTGATTGCTTAGGAGACACGCTGCTCTTAGGAACCTGACACCTGCCATAAACTCCGGTGTGTGTTCACGCTTGCCAGGTACCCTGGAGGATTTAACAGCTACTTGTTTCTTCTTTTGATACTTTTCTCTCTGTACTTGCTTTGGAGATGCAGCTGCCGACTTCAGCAGCTTAGTACTGGAACTGCGTGCGCCTCGGAATGCATCTGCTTGCTGTTTAAGTTTCTGTTTTTTTGTGCTTCACAACTCTTCTCAGCAATCAACAACCTCTTCTCCAAATTCGCCTTCGCTGCCCTGAGTTCGTCAATAGTACGCTCTGCATCAACTGTATGCGATGCTTGTGATTCTTGTTGATCCTGTACACAACCACAGTATGCACAGAAGTATACTCGGTCATGTTTAGTATATTTCCACGGAGCTGCAGTTATTTAGAGCCCAATATGGCACTTAGTGCTCTTTGCAGTGTTACTTGGACGTTAGGGTTATCGGGTGCTGTTAGGAATTAATCTGTGAAACTATGTAACGCCAAGCATGATCTAAATATTGTTCTACCATGATATAATCACTAGTTCAGTGGAGTATGATTACATCGGCATAGCTTACCGGTGGTGGATCCGTTGGGCTGCAGACAGCACTATGTGGATGAAGCGATGTGTGTTCTGTGTACTGTTGCACACCACTGTCCCATTCTTCAGATCCACTTGCCCCAGGGCTCTACATAACGCGCCACAATTAGGTCACACACCACACACACACACAGCATTACGTGTTCTTTCCCTCGCTTGCGTGTGGGTTCACGTGTGTGCAATCATAGATTCTATTGTTCTTATAATTATATGCCAGGTCAACTGTAGCTGCGTCTATCTGTGCAGGTGGCAGCTTGAGGCGAATCAGATCTAGATAGATTGCTTGCACTTGTGTGGAATTATGGGCGTAAATATTTACCAGAGTTGTTTCTTGATGAGTATCCTTGTCCTCTCCTGGGATAGTAATTCTGCTGCTGCCTACGCCACCCTGGTGCAGCGACACGTAATAACTGTGCGCTGCGTGTTGTCCTTGTACACCGCCTTCATCACTGCTGCTTTCTTCTCCAGAACTGCCTGTCTCATGCTCACGTGTCTACATAAGGCACCACAATGTCACACACAACAATTACATACCGTATTCTTTCCCTTGCTTTGGTGTGGATTCTCGTATACGTAGACTCTACGACTGTGTGTTTGACTTGTGTCCATCCATACATGTGTCATTTTAATGTCCGGTAGTAAGTACCGTACTGGCAATATATGTTGCCGCGTAACGCAGGGGGGTGCGGCGTAACGCGCGACCAGGCTAGTGCGACAAATTTTCGTTGCGTTCGTAACGCGCGTCCGGCGGGGTGCGGCGATCTTTTCATTGCAGTTTGCAAAAAATGATGCGGCAATAGCAAAAAAATGATGCGGCAATAGCAAAAAAGTTATGCGGCAATAGCAAAAAAAGGACTGCGGCAATATAGAAACCTGTGTAACGGCTCCTGTGCGACTTTGCATGTAACGCCCTGCGTGCGGTAAACATGTGCCAATGTAACGCTTCATGGCCTCACTGCGACCATATATATTGCCAGTACGGTATCTAGTTTGCACATGCTGACTTGTGTGATCTAAAATGTGAATTAGTAAAGAAATAGAATTTTTTTGTAACTGAGAATATTAACCATGGATTTTTCTTTCCGTGCATAAACGGCAAATCCTGGGATGGTAATGCTGCTGCCTACACCACCGTGGTGCGGCACATAACTGTGCGCTGCGTTTTGTCCTTGTACACCGCCTTCATCATTGCTGCTTTCTTCTCCAGAACTGCTTGCCTCACGCTCTTCACCGCCTTCATCGTTGCTGCTATTTTCTCCAGAATTGCCTGCCTCATGCGCATGGGTCTACATGTACACAATGCATCACTTGGTGATATACAACATTAATACTATTGCTCTACACATGTATTCCATGCCCTTCTTGGTCTCAACTTCTCATCACAGCTTCATTGCTTAGAGAGACGGGAAATGCTACGCAAGCAACACGAAGCCAATAGCCAGTACGGTAGTAGGTCGCGGTCAGCATTCACATGGTATAATGATTAAAAGAAGATGTTACATTCGCGTGAATCTAGGTCCAAGGATTATTTTTTCAGGACAGCTGTTATTACCGTAGTTAGATGCTCCTCCTTATCAACTGTGCCTGGTGCCTCCTGGACTGGGTCGATACTCGTCTCTTCACTGCGCTGGGTGGAGACGGAGCGCTTGCCAAACTGCCCGGGATTCTTCTTCTTCTTAGATTTAGGGTAATCAAGTCTTTTGGAGTGCGACTTTTTCGCCTGAATTCGCCCCATGATGACTTAGTCTTTCACCCTGGGAGTTGTCAAATACGTAGTCGACGACTCTGCTTTCACCCGTTCTCCCTCCTCTGGTCGGTGCAGATCAACTAAAGCAAAGCTTTGCTAAAATCAACAGTGCAACTAAAACTGAGGTTCGTCCTCATCCTTCCCTGCACTTCCAACTAGTTGTTGAAAAATACACAAGAGGTGAAGGGCTACGTGGTTGTGTGAAGGACTTAGTTAGGTGTAGCATGCCATAGCTGCTGGAGTCACGCATCCCGTTTGCTGTGCACGAAATCAAGCGTATCCACTATCCTCGCTTCGAAGCAGGGAGTACTAAAAAAACGAGTTTTTAGTACTCACGGATCCGAAGTACACACGCAGCAGCCGCGCGTCACCCGCGCGTGCAATCCTGCACGTACCACTCGGTGACGTACCAAAATCCAAGATGTCCTCCGACGGTAATCGAGATTTGGCATCTCAACCGTGAGCCCTGGCAGCCTCTGGGCTGAAGTAACATAGTTACAACCGGGCTAGCTATGCAGCGCGCGTTGCGTTTGGCGGCCAAGCCATGCGCCAGCCTCTTGACTACTACGGCTGCTTCAGAGCCCATCCCACCACAGGAGGAGAAGACTAACGGTGTGAAGGAGCTATGCTCAACCTCATTGACACGTTCACCATAAGCACGCTTCTTCTCTCCTTCGAACCTTCGGTAGAGGGAGGGGAGAGACCTGCACCGATTGCTTGACGCGTGGGGATAAAACACCCTTGTATCAAAGAATGCGTTGCGGCTGTCGGTCCAGAATCCCTTCACCCGCAGGTCGGCACGGGCATCAGGATCAGTGTTGGCTGACCGATGGTGAAAGGTTTTACCAGTTAGGGGCTGCAATGGTGGCTCCACCTCCACATCAGATGGAGCTTCTTCATGCACGACGCGAGGAAGTCGGTGGGATCATTGTGTCGCATGTTGATGAATCCCGACAGCTTGCAAATTTGGGCATGGTCAACTGAGAACCCTCAGACCTCAGACATGCCCATCGCGGAAGCGATGATAGCGAACAGATATGTTAGACATAGCAACTTGTGCTGGGATTACACCATTCAACAGCTTGCAAGGCTGATGAATTGACCGCCACTATGTTTAGCCTGGTATCCACCACACAGCTGTTTGAAGTGACTTTTTCTGGCCAGTGAATCCCTATTTTCATTTTTCCATTTTTTTCTACACACACGGTGACACCACACCACATACTCCGGCATATCTCGTACACTGGCTGTTGGTAACCACCCAGGAGAATGAAAGAAAAGTCTGGAAGAGTCCGAAAAAGAGAAGAAAGACGTGTGCGACCATAATCGTCGGGAATTGAACCCGCAACCTCTCGATTGGAAATCGACTGCACATACCATTGCACCATAATTATGGGACACACACGAGAACCCTGAGCCACAGGGACATGATGCTGGCAGGTTGTCCAGAGACCAACAGTACCGGAGCCGGATATGATCGCGGAAATCACCCTTCACATCAAAGCTGAAACCGTGCTCAGCCATAGGGACGGTGGTCAAGGTACAGGGTACTGGACCCGCCCTTCTCGCGTGCCAAGGACATTGCTCGCTGTTGACTGTTGTGGCTGCGACAGGCGGTCTTGGATGGAGTAAATACTAGTCATGTACATGTACATGTATGTGACTAGTACTAGTATACGTGGAGTTGATGGGTTTTGCTGTACAGTCAGACCTGGCCTTATTATTTTTTTATTCTCTATTTTACTTCGAAAAGTCAAACGGGATCATTGCCCAATAATATTATGATAGCGAAGGGGGGGGGGGGACATTACACAATAATTATCTGTCGTAATCAAATGAGTCAGTAGACTCAGTACTCAGTAGGAAGGGATAAAAGCCCATTCGGCCTTCCGTTGGAGGTCGACGGCAATTGCTTTTGCGTTGATGTCCGCTTATGTATTGTCGGGAGCGAGCTTGTATTTTTCATTATGTCTTGGCTTACGACGCCTACCTCTTCGTTCGTTGGTCTAAGCAATGTTCGAAGAAAACACCATTCGTTGCATCACTTATGCCCTGGCATAAAAGGACTTCTGAGACCAGACGGTCGGCGTAACCTTACGATGCTGGCTGAACAGTAATGCTCCAGGCGTGTTTAGGCCTGTGAAAGGAAATAACCTGATGAATGTTACCCCTAGCCGTGCTATCATGGTGTCAGAGTCGTTGTAACGTTGCAAAGTGCAACAAGAGTGCAAGGGTCCAGTATAGCACCATCAGTGGCATAATTCCAGCATCATATCGCATAATCACTGGCATATTTTGGGCAAGCATACATGTACACGTAATTCAGCAATTTACCGAGCATAATCCGCCAAGGGCTACTAGTACACATGCCTGGCAGACTGACACCTTGTGAGTAAAGTAACGGACCCGTTACTGGCGTCAGCGGTACGTCAGTGGAAGAGCACTCGGAAAGTGTGATCATGTGACCAACCTTCTGCATGCTGTAGAGTGTAGACTGCGGCGTGTACATCTGGTATTTCTACATGACTGTTGTCCGTACTACGAAGTCCAAGACTCAAGACTAAGACTAAGAGTAAGAGTATAAAAATACTACAAGTATAACCATTGATATAATAACCATTGATTGAGCTTGAGTTATACTCTTGCCAGTCTTGGTACTACATTTTAAAATTATTACTGTATAGTACATGTACATACCAGGGAGTAGTATTTTACTACTCCCTGGTAATACTAGTCTACACTACACTGTCTACAGTATGACTGTATCATGGTTATGACAGTTACGTAATGATTGGTGATGTTGCATGCGTTGAATCAGGAAAATCCTGTCAAAGGACGATCGAAATGCATTATCGTGGCCACCTAGTACCTGGTCTGACTCGTACTCTTTGGGCTTGGCACCACCAACGCCCGGCAACGTTGTTTCGGCACGCACACTGCTGTCGAAGCGAGAGCTGGTAATGGCCAAACTCCAAGTGTGACTATGAAATATTAGTGAGCGTTCGCTGCTCCGCAGAGAGGTAACGGCAGGGAACGAGCAGCATTTCTGTAGTAGTCTGCTTCAGTCGGCCAAAGACATTCAATGCCTAGGACGGAGGGAGGATCTTCGGTCAATGAGCGGTACCGGGTGCAGTCACTGAAGCGATGACTTCTACAAGTTCTCCAATCCCCGTGACGTTCAGCGGCTCATATGAAGGGACTTATTTGAACTCGGATCAGGTTCGTGTCAATTATGACTGATTGTGGTGTATTACCCTCTTCCATGAAGTAACACTGTTCTGCAATAACTGACTGCGAGAGCTGTGGAATCTGTGGAAGTTCTCTTCCTGTTCGGAATGAACCATCTACTCGTGTGTGCTAGTACTAGTTGTTTGTCTCAAAGCTATGTTATTGTTGCTGCTCCATTCAGAAAATAATACCTCTAACATCACAATGCATCATGGAACGCATAGATCTACGTCGGGCCGGCTTAGCAGGAATCTGATTGCACGAACGCAGCCGCTGCTGCATCAGTGGAGGTGTCTCTGAGTCTGTTAGGAGGTCATACTTACTACTACTAGTGTAGTACTAGTAGTAGTCATGCCGACGGTAGTGCCTAGTAGTGGCTCGGCTCAATGGGGGGGGGGGGGGGACCAGGGTTCCTGGGCTGGGGAGGGAGTGGGTAGTTCTTGGTGTGATATGCACATTCATACATGTCAACTGCACGATGATCAAAACCACCGAATGGCTACTACCTCCGTTACTTTATTATAGGAAAAAGAGTAGAGATAGCCAACACGGGTAACTCAACCCTGACTGCACTGAGCTGCTTCAGTGTGGGTTGCTAGTGCAATGCATGGCGTGTGTGTGTGTGGGGGGGGGGGGGGAGATGTATGTGGGTGGGGGGGGGGGGGGGTGGTGTGTAGGCACTTCTCTTCCTCAGTCTCCTCAGGCCTGACTTTTCTTTCATTCTCGTGGGTGGTTATCAACAACCAGTACATGCCGGAGTATGTGGTGTGATGTGTGTGGGGGGGGGGGGGGGGAGGAAAAAAACAAAAAGTAGGCATTCACTGGCAAGAAAAACCACTTCAATGAGCTGTGTGGTGTGGACTAGGCTAAATACTAAATAGTGGCGGTCAATTCTTCAGCCTTGCAAGCTGTTGAATGGTGCAATCCCAGCGCAAGTTGCTATGGCTTCTGCTGTAGAATCGCTATCATCGCCGCTGGCAATGGGTGTCAAAAGGTGTGGTATGTGTGTGTGTGTGTGTGTGTGTGTTGGGGGGGGGGGTGTTTGTGCAAATGTACATGAATGCATGGGTGGGTGGGTGTGCGCGCACGCGTGCGTGTGTGTGTGTGTCTGTGTGTGTGGTGTGTGTGTCTGTATCTGATTTTGTCTCGTGTGTTGTATGGTGAGTATACTACTGGTGTCTATGTCTATTCTTCTGTCGTGCAGCTGGAAGTCATAAGCATCACCGATATCATCTCATCATCAGCAAGGTACTAGTAATTCAGTCTAGCATTCACCACGGCACGCCGCCGGTATTGGCGTTGCATGTTGATAAACACTGTGATAGAGTCCTCCAGACTGGTATTGCCCAAAGGTCTCTTCTATGCCACAACTACACAGCATACACACAAGGGCGTAGCTCACACATCTGGGGTGTGGTGACCCTGAGCTAGAGTGCATCTGCAGTATGGTGACCATGTACCTCATTGTCCGGCGCTATTTTTACCTGTTCTCACTATGTAATACCTATGACAGTCATTTGCAGGTGTGCTGGCCGGACTACCCTGACTACATACGAGCTACGAGCCTGATACACATGTATTGTGTGCGTGGCCTTAATTGCGTATTGAGTGTATAAAACGAAGAGCAGAAGGTGAAACTGGTTCATTTCTCACTGCATTGATCTGAAAGACTGTCCTGGAAGGTTTGGGATGCAGACTTGATGCAGGACATTTCAATCTCTAGGCCATAATGGTGCAAACATGCAAAGTGGTGCACCTCCTTGCCTTGAGCCCGAATCATGCATGCACTTCGTATCGGGTGTTCTTCTTTCACTGTGACTTTGGGCCTAATTCACGATGACCCATTTTTTGGTACTTTTCACAGCATTTTGGGCTGCATCTCGATTCTAGTGTTTGCAATCTACAAGAACAAAGTATGCCATCAAAGTGTAAGTTCTAAATGTGACGTGGATTGCCACCTAGCTGTTTAAGATAATATACCAACAGTACTGCTGTATATTAGTCTAGCACCAGTGAACAAAAGCCACTGACTGATTATAGTGATATCTTCATCCCTAGCCAGAGCGCCGGCACTTCATACGGACCACACTACACTACTTGCACTGTCACACCGTCAAAGTGATCAGTTGATGTCGATATATGGCCTGCTTAGTCATCTAACGGCTTTGCCGGTGCAAATCAGTGACGGTTTCCGTGGACATGCGCATCAATGCACTTTGCCATCGCAGTACTTTGCTGAGTATTTTCACCAGCCATAGTGCTTCTCTTGTAGCAGAAAGTGTGATGGCTTATCCGATGATGTAGTGTGTAGTAAGACTCGATGGGGTGTATAACTAGCCTTTGCTGGCCTGTGTGGCAAGACAATTACTCTTGAGTGTTCTGTTACTGACCCTACAGTTCTGTCTGGTGCTGAAGAGCTGGGAGTTTAGAACCATAGCCCACTCTGTTCTTATTTTATGTAGAACAGGCTATGCAGCTGAGCCACCGGGTACACAAGAGTCTCCTACACCTGGTAAACATCTAGCTTGTTGGTTTTTGGCACTTCATTCTCTGGCGTCCGACGGTACTGTGCTGTATGCTGTCTTTCAGGTTCAGCCACTGTTCCACCTGGCTATGGCTGACTTCTGCGCATCCGCCAGCCTTCTGGCCAGTTGCGTAGTGCACGTTCTGTACAGGACGAGGAGCGACGAGGTCTTCACTCTATGCAGCTACCTCAATGGCTGTGTAACGGTGAGATACTGTACACGTGTGTGTGTGTGTGTGTGTGTGTGTGTGTGTTTGTGTGTGTATATGTATGTGTATATGCCCTCTAGACCACGGCTAGCTGTGGTAAATAGCAAGCAGAGTGTACGGGAATGTGTTGAGGGAACAAGTGAAGATCGAACATGAGCCGAGCATGACCCGGCAAGCCAAAAATGAAATCATGCTATATCAACTTATCTGACTTTGTTTGTGCAGGGTTTCTTTGTCATAACATTCTTCTTGACAGCAGCGTATGCAGCGGAAGTGTACATGAGGGTGTCATTTCAAGATAAACAACGTACAGGAAGAGGCTTGGTAAGAGTGTTCACAGTCTCATTGTCATGAACACTGCGTAGGACTGTTACGACATGAACATTGCCGAGGACTGTTACGACATCGTCCTCTTCATAGAGGCCTCGAGTACTCTTGCTGATCTGACTGAGTCTACGTCACAGGAAACGCTTCACATGTTGGCCTCGCTTTGTTTCTTTGCTTGAAGCTAGAATCTTACCTACCTCCCCTAGCCCAAGGTTTTGTGTAACATGAGCTGAGCAAGGAAGGATTCCTTAACAGGAACTGAAAGTTTTGTTGCCTGTAACTTGCTCGTCACAGTATCGCTTTTCACTCGTTGTTTTTTTTCTTCTCTTAAAATGATTTCTCATTATAGGATCCCGTTAGAAGAACACAGTTTGAATTCATGTACCTGATGTACAGCATGTCCTGGTAAGTACCAGCTATCACTACTGATAATGATACACGTTGCACTGATCTATCTAGAGCAGCACATGACTCGTGACATGAGCTCATTGTTGTGATGTCATAGTGAGTGTGTTATGACGTCATTCCAAGGTCAGTGATTGTATAAGAGGACTGTGGGAGGTGGTCATATTGCTGGACAGTCCTTGCTCCAGCAACCGTACGAATTTCTCCATACAGTGAGGCTGTATTTGGAATTCCAGGTACAGCTATATGTGGCTATAAGTATAGAGAAAGAAAGCTTTGCTGCTATAACTCCGAGTGCGCGCGCGCGCGCACACGTTGGCAAGCTGCACATGTGGAACAAATTGCACTCGGCACCCGTAAAGTCGAGTTTAAAAGCCGAGTTCATTCCTATATTATGTAGAAGTAGAAGCCAATGTGAGGGCTACTGTTGTACATATATTCCAGTCAGGTAACAGGTATGTCAGCACAGACTGCCAGGATTGTGCACCAGTCGACGGTCCATCTTGAACATCAGGCTAGATTTCAAAACGCGCTTCAATAAGAGACCGGCTATTTGAACAAGACATTACAGTAAAAAAAATTGTTTTGACTCTGCATGCCCTAGTGATGATGGTGTGTGCGGCACTGGCTGATTATTGCCTGTGATTGTCGGCCACTGCTCGCTGTGCACAGGGTGATACCGCTAGCTGTTGTCATCACCATGGTCGGTTACTACGCCACGTTCCATCAAGAGACTGCCCAGAAAGATATACACACGTACTGTAATGACAGGTGAGTGCCGCTGAGGATGGTCAGTGTACACACGTCATAAGACAGGTAGATGACCGGGGTTTAATGCTGGTATGATACAATTGTTACACATGCCGTGAAGTTTCACGTATGCATTGCACACAAGCCGGACATTCGGAAAGGGACAGCAATTGAAACTCCTTCGAGTCATATTTGACTTCAAGATAACCTTTTTTTATTGATTATCCATCTTCTCCCTGAAGTTGCTTGTGTGTGGGTGGCGGCACTTGGCGTGCGCATGCGTGTATATGTGTTTGTGATCATGCATGTGTGTGTGTGCACGCGTGTTTGTTCTTATGCGTTTCTTTCTCAGTTGTCTGCCCTTCTTCTCTCAAAACAACTTCCGTGTCTGCGGGGTAAGTTCAGCCCAGCTCACGAGCATAAGGTGTTGGCTGAGATTGCTGTTCAGTGGATCATGAGTCTTTGTATTGAGTTGTACTACGCTTTCATCATGGACAGCACTATGACTGTAATATGCACACCACACTGCACCCATGAACCCATGAACCCATGAACCTATGAACTTTGAACTTGTGAAGTTGGACCTTCATGTTTGCCTTTTGTTCCCAATATTCTGTGGTTGTAAGGCTGTTTCCACAATGTAGATACCAGTATGTCACATGCATACTGGTAATCTGGAAAGCTGAGATCCAGGTTTGAATTCACGTGGCTTGACTGACATGTAGTTACTCATGTACTAGAAATCCAAGTTTGATACAAGTATGGAAATTGCACTGCTTCTGGAAAGTGCTGCCGTTCTCTGTATGACCAAAAAGAATCCAGACTGAATACTATTGAAGTCGGTGTCAGATTTCAGGGATATGCATCTTCAAGTAATCCTACAGCACAATGCAAAATTACAACATGGGGGGTGATTCTCTTGATCTCATCACAAATTCACTTTTGTTAGGCTCTTGTTTGATGATTGTCAAATTGTCAAATAACCTCCACTAGTGACTCTGACCGCGATGCGTATTATGATTGTAATGATGAATTTTAAGCTACAGTACCACCCATTCTACTCACCTTCGTTATGCTCTGTTCATCTCCAGTCCCAGTCCCAATCCATGTTTAAATGGCTGAGGATCTACAAATATCTATTCTTGGTACCTCTGCTGCTGTCTTTCGCTTTCAATTCGGTAAGTAATTTTGGCTATGAAAGCACACACAGATTGCCAGGGATGAAAGACACATGTGAACTGAACCCGTGCCGTGGCATCATGGACATGTATATGAAAAGGATTGACTTCTGTCCGCAAGTGAGCACAAGATTCAGTTTACCTCGTTAATAATTACCCCGGGTATAACAGCAACTCGGGAATACGGACAGAATCTTCAGACTCAGTGGCTGCATACTTTCAGTCTCACGTATAACGACAACTCTTGAATAACGACACTTTCTCATGTACGATCGAGGGTCTTTATTAACAAGGTTGCCTATTGTTGCTTCAGAAAGTAACGATTTCTGCCAATGTTGCCATGAAACCTGATACATGTATGCTGTATAGTAGCAGAGCACATACGAGTACATGTAACTGAAGGTATACAGTATTCCAGCATCGCAGTGTGGCTGCCATCAGTTAGCAAAGGGCAGAGACATCACGGTAACATGTGCTCCACACAGATATGTACAATATTGTTTTTGTTTGTTTTGTTCCGCTGGTTCTGCACTGCCTTGCAGGTTATCTATGTCAAGACGGTGTCATTACTAAGGAAATCCTTCAGACAAGCAGGTTAGAATCATGCTGTGTACATGTACATTATCAATACGGTTCACATGATGAATCACCCCTCCAGTATACACTGTGTTAACCGTAAGGGCTCTCAGTGAGAATGTAATCATTTACCGTATACAGTGTAGGTGGAGTAATCACCCCGGCCACTGACACCATGCAGTGCCGAAGCTCGAGGCATCGCGGGCTGTTCAGCTGTGGTCACAGAAATTGTGCAAGGTTTTGGCCGAATTGCATGGTCCGACACAGTACGAGTTCAAATTCCGGCAACTGGTAATTGTACACTAAAACGCCTCTTATCCTGACGCCTCAGATACGGGCACGTCTCTCTACCGGGCACCTTCAGCTCGAGTCCCAGTATGGCAAAATGCCTTGAATTTGGGGGTTTGAGCTTTTTTCGTGCGCGCAAGTACCTATTTGTCACTGCCAACCTGTGAAATCCACACATTCTTATCAATGGATGCTTTCTTTAACCTGAACATGTGCATTACGTGACAAATAAACTGCTTCAAAAAATGATATGATACATGGTACTGTAGAGGCAGAAAATTTCGTCGGTCAATAATTTCGTCCAACTCCAAAGAAAAGGAGTTCGTCCAGTTGAAAATTTCGTCCATAGATCATAAGAGTGTATAGAAACGCTGGACAAATCGATATTCGTCCTACATTAATTTAGTCCAAAAGCTCCTTGGACGAAAAAGACGAAATTAAATTCCAGACGAATATTTCTGCTTATACAGTAGATGTGGAATATTGCATGCTTGTCAATAGTGCATGCTTGTTAGAGATTGCATGCTTGTCAGATATTGCATGCTTGTTAGATAATGCATGCTTGTTAGAGATTGCATGCTTGTTAGATATTGCATGAATAAGAGTATTGTCACAAACTAATGGTTCGCACCAAGCATACATACAAGCATACAAGCAATCGATTATACAGTCTTCTTTCTTCTTTCTTCTTTCTATCGTGTCTTCTAAAGTATTTTACTTACCGTATATTCTCTATTATAAGCACAGGTCTCCATTACTAGCACGGTCTCTAATACTAGCACACTGTGAGCACCTTTCGAAACATTATAAGCACGGTCTCTATTATTAGCACGGTCCTGTTGGAAATCAATGCGGCATGCATGATATCTAGCATGCATTTCTTCTTGCTCTGTATGGATGTATTGGTTGAAAAAATATAAGCACGGTCTCCAATATAAGCGCGGTCTCCAATATAAGCACGGGGTAGAGGGGTGTTGAAAAAATATAAGCACGGCGCTTATAATAGAGAATATACGGTACCTTTTGCGCCATGGGACGCCTACGACGTTCCCATGGTCTTCACGTACGACATACGGTTTTCTAGCTCTTTTTCCTGGAGCTTGTCTCCTCGTGTCGTTTTCTGTTTCATTGGTTTTACGTTGTCTAATGATAAGCAACAGTTTGTTTGAGTCTAAGAGAACCCAAGATGCGCTCGCGTTGAGCCAAAGCAGCCTTACAAGATACCCTTTTGTAAATTGGTCCTTCGAGCCGGATCGCCGGATTCGAACCAGAGAAGACTAGAGATGGCAGATAGTATTGGTCCGCAGCAGAAGATCGCCAAGGCTAAGGCGAAGACGGAATATACTAATGTCCGCCGTGGGTTGCTGGTGTCCATCGTATCGGAAACCGTGAGTGTCGAGGAGATTAAATATGGGCTACTAATGCTCGAGAACAGGATGAACTCCGTGATGGAGGTTGTTTCAGAGCTGGCAGATATATTTTGCAAGAATCCTACTTATTTAGAGAGTTTGGCAAAGGAGACTGCAGAATTAGAGGTGTCGTACACTGAGGCAGTGACGCAGGCCAGCACTACTTTAGCAAATATCAGCATGAGTAGATACAACAGTGCACACACAAGCGAAATCACGGGGTTGCGATACACCCGTCACCCAGAGAGAGTTCAGGCATATTTGGAATCCATTTCAGCTACAGACAAAATACGAACTGCACAGGAGCAGCTCCAGTGGAGTACTACTACTACTACTAGTAGTAGCATGCAAGAATTAGATACATCCAGCACGAGTCGTAGTGTACAGGCCAGTGGCCAGAGTGAACCCAGTACTAGTGGTAGTACCGTACACATTCCCGCGTCGGATGCTAACACCGCAGCTACGGAGCTTGTGTTTGTAGGCCAGGCCGGATAGTGCATGCACGAATGTAGTCATGTCCATGCCTGATGTATCTGGTATCCCGTCAGCAGCTACAGGGGCCACAGCTACAGGGCCAGCAGCGCGCGACCTCGACCGGAACAACGTCCCAGCAGAGCAGCGCAAGCAGCAACAACCAGGTGCCGGTGTTGGCGTGAGTACAGATTTGCGTCTGGCTGTGAGCAGTAGTGACACCGGTACCAACCCTCGACAGTCGTCAGTCTCGTCACCGTACGACGTCGGACGTCAACAGATCACGCAGAACACGACGAGCACGAGTACACCAGTCTCGAGTGCTGGTTACACCAACACAACACGAACAAACGACGATCGCACATTCACGATCACAGCTAGCTGCAACACCAACGCTGCAATACGGAACAACAACTACACCAACACAACAACACAGCCTCAGTTCAGCCCGTACACTAACTGCGAGTGGTACGTCGTCGAGAGTAAACACAACGAAATTTGCTCAGGGTTTCGGCACCGCGACTGACCCAGCGTCCGCTTATGGTGGTCCAGCAGCATCAGCATCAGCCTCTTTTGGAGCACATTCCCACCTGGCCCCGGCCTCTGCGAGTACGATCCCCTACGGTAGCCGCTTGCCGCTCGACGTACTTGGAGTGCCACAAGCGGCCCAGAGTCAAACCCCGCAATGGACGCAGCCAGATACGGCAGCCAGCCAGTGGCCGCCGCCGTGTAGTACAACGCCTAATTTAGCTGGTTCGACACAGTGGTCACCAGTTCCACCTGCAGCAGTGTCGTCCAACAACGCCGCTTTTGGGGTACAGAGTCTACAGACGCAGTACAATGTCAGCGGTTTGTACCCATCACCAGCTCTACCTCCACCAGTCAACGCCGTTTTTGGTGGATCGCCTGCACAGAATGGAAGTGCACTGTACCCAGGCCAACAATCAGCATCCAATTATGGCCCTTATGGCGGAACCCCAAATGGGTATGGATTGACTGGACCAGTACCAGGATTCACACCTGGTCCTTCGCATGCACCGCAAGGCAATCCACCATCAGACGTTTACCGTCATTTAAGAAAGATCAAGATATCAACCTTTGACGGCGACAAAAAGCTATACGACACATGGCGTACGTCTTTCAACGTCTGCGTCGATCAACAGCCTCTGTCACCGGAGCTGAAGCTGTTGCAGCTCAGGCAATATCTGTCCGGTCCACCGTTGAAGACTGTTGAGACGTATGGTTACTCGGCAGCGGCCTACGCAGCAGCACTCCAGCGACTTGACCAAAAGTACGGAGGTGAGAAGCGCAAAACAGCCGTCCACATGTCCGCGCTCCAGGACATGCCACCAATCCGTGAGCGTGGCACAGCCAAACAGCTTGAGCGTTTCGCAGATCTTGTGCAAGTCGCCAAGATTAACTTGATTGATGCTGGCCGTCAGAATGAGCTGTCGTACGGTACGTTCTGCACTCAGCTGCAGCAGAAGCTGAGCCAAGATCTGTTAACGGCGTACCACCGGTGGCGTTGCGATAACAATATTGTCGAGTCGGTCGACTCGCTATTGCAGTGGTTAGTACGGGAAGCAGATTTCCGCACGGAAGCGGAGGAGACCCTGCAGAGTGTCTCGCATAGCGTTGCAGCCACACGTCTGATGAGCAAGCCTGCCAAATCAGACATTTCCACAGCAGCAGCTCTTACCGTCACCTCATCGAGCGTAGAATGTGTGTTTTGCGGCAGCGGACACGAGTCCTCGCAATGTTCGTCCATCACAGACATCAAGCGCCGCAAGGAGCTGATACGCAAGAATGGTCGTTGCTTCATCTGTCTGAAGAAGAACCACATGGCTCGCGACTGCAAGTCCAAGCTGAGATGTAGCAAATGCGAGCATCGACATCATACGTCCATTTGCGAACCCAAGTCGTCAGAGCAGCCTGGGACTGGCGCGAAGACATCATCTCCGCCATCTAGACAAGGCGGAAGTGGAAAATGGTCGAAGTCAGTGTTTTCGTCAACAACCGCAGCTACTGTCAGTGACAGCGGAGCTGTATTTCTACAAACTGCACAGACCTCGGTGGTCTCGCCTCAACGTCCAGATCGAAAAGTGCCTGTGCGAGTAATGCTAGACGGTGGGAGCCAACGCTCGTACGCTACATCATCGGTACTGACTCAGCTGGATGTGTGCCGCTCCGGTCAAGAACGTGTAGTGATAAACGCGTTTGGCGGCGAACAGCCAAGCCCAAGCACACTCCGGGACGTGGTCGAACTAGACATTCAGTGCGTCGATGGCAACCGGATTCGTGTCAACTGCATCGTCGTGCCATCAGTCTGTGCACCCGTGCAAAATCAGCACACCGCAGATGTAGTCACAGCTTACGAGTCTCTACAGAATCTCAGTCTCGCCGACAACTGTGGCGGCTCAGCTAGTATCGACATTCTACTCGGCGCTGATGTTTATTGGCAGATCGTCACGGGCGACATCGTTCGTGTAGATGATGGGCCAACTGCTCTCGATACTCGCCTCGGGTGGGTTCTGTCCGGACCAACAGGCAGGTGTAATTCAGGCATCATCTCCACTAACGTCGCAACCAATCACGCTTGCGACGTCGAACCATCTACCGTGCAAGATCCAGACAGCGCTTTGGTCCAGCTACTCCAGAAGTTCTGGCAGCTTGAATCCATCGGCATCTTGCCTAATGAACCGGATACTCTGCAGCTGTTCCAACAGACCATCCGCTACGATGGGCAGAGGTACACGGTCAGGTTGCCATGGAGGGAGGATCATCGCGCGCTTCCAGACAATTACAGTCTGTCCGAGAAACGGCTGCAGTCAACACTCAAGAAACTGCAGAAGTCACCAGAAATTCTGAAGGAATACAATGCAGTAATTCAAGAGCAACTTCAGAAGGGCATCATCGAGGAGGTGCCAACTACAGAGCACGACGTGGTGGGCGAAGTACATTACCTGCCTCACCATCCTGTCATTCGGCAGGACAAGACCACTACGAAGGTTCGTGTGGTGTACGATGCCTCAGCCAAGGTGAAGACGCATCCGTCCCTGAACGACTGCATCCACACGGGACCACCGCTGCTCGAGCAGATCACCAGCATACTGCTCCGGTTCCGAACGCATGCGGTAGCCTTCACCGCAGACATAGAGAAGGCGTTCTTGATGGTTGGGATTGAGACAGCCGACCGCGACGTCCTACGCTTCCTCTGGGTCGACAATCCCACAAGCGCTCAGCCGGTACTCAAGACGTACCGATTCACGCGTGTTGTCTTCGGTGTATCCGCTAGCCCATTCTTATTGAACGCTACCCTGCAACACCATCTCGCCAAGTTTGATCCCGAGTTCACTACGAAGCTGCTACAGAGTCTGTACGTGGACGATGTTGCGAGTGGCGGCAACAGCAATGCCAATGCGTTGGAATCGTTCAACCGTGCCAAGAATCACCTTGCAACAGGCGGATTCAACTTGCGCAAGTTTGTCTCCAACTCCGCTGAGTTGAATGAGATCGTCAATGGTACCGCAGCGACACCACTGTCGACTAACGGTCTGCCTAATGTCGCCGTGGACAACGACTCGTATGCCAAGACCATGTTGAACGGCTCATCCGCAGCCACCACCAAAGTCCTGGGCATTCCATGGGACAGGACATCTGACCGTCTTACGTTCAGCGTCGACGAAGTGTTCAGCACGACCAAGGTCGACTCGCCAGTAACTAAGCGCCAAGTCCTATCGGCGTCAGCCAAGATGTATGACCCCCTCGGACTCCTGGCACCTATCACCATCACCCTCAAGGTATTTCACCAACAACTATGCCAGTTGAAGATGGGCTGGGATGACCCATTGGAGGGAGAGTGTCTTGGCAAGTGGCAGACGATGATACGGGAATTGAAGGCCATGCCACCAGTCTCATTGCCACGGCACTACGCAACAGACGCGAACGGCAACATCACACGTGTCGAGCTACACGGTTTCTGTGACGCGTCCGAGAGAGCCTATGCAGCAGCCATCTACATTGTGTTCACGACGGAGGTGGGCACTTCAGTACAGCTAGTCGCGGCAAAGACTCGTGTTGCGCCGCTGAAGCAACAGACCATTCCCCGCCTCGAGTTGCTTTCAGCACTGGTATTGGCTCGCCTGATGGCATCAGTCTCCTCAACCTTGGCAGAGCTGAAGATTGATCAGATTCACTGCTGGTCCGACTCCCAAGTGGCACTGGCGTGGATAGCTGGAGTGGAGCAAACTTGGAAGCAGTTTGTGGAGAGCCGGGTTACAGAGATCCGACGTCTCGTTCCGACGTCCTGCTGGAGGTACTGTCCAACATCTTCGAACCCGGCTGACCTGCCGTCACGAGGAGTGAAGCCCAGTGAGCTCACTAGTACCATCTGGTACACTGGTCCGAAGTGGCTACACGAGCCACAACCCCGAGCAGAAGTCGACAGCGGCTCCGCAGCATCGCAGTGTGAAGAAGTCGAGAGAGAGCGGAAGGCAACATCTACCACGGTCATGGCAGCCTCCGCTGTCCAGCAATCTGGTGCGCACCCCGGCGCCATGCGCCCGAAGAGAGATGCTGCCCGGTCAGCTGATAAGGCCAGACAGCAACTGATTAATGCCGGCTCCTTATAGAGCTGCAGCAGCAATATTCTGTGATTAGATGAGAGCATCACGTTGCACCATGCTCTGTACTCTAGTAGCATCACGCTGTTGTAGGAACGAGTCAGGTACATGTAGTACACTAATTTCTAAGCTCTCATCTGGAGGGAGTGTGGAATATTGCATGCTTGTCAATAGTGCATGCTTGTTAGAGATTGCATGCTTGTTAGATAATGCATGCTTGTTAGAGATTGCATGCTTGTTAGATATTGCATGAATAAGAGTATTGTCACAAACTAATGGTTCGCACCAAGCATACATACAAGCATACAAGCAATCGATTATACAGTCTTCTTTCTTCTTTCTTCTTTCTATCGTGTCTTCTAAAGTATTTTACTTACCTTTTGCGCCATGGGACGCCTACGACGTTCCCATGGTCTTCACGTACGACATACGGTTTTCTAGCTCTTTTTCCTGGAGCTTGTCTCCTCGTGTCGTTTTCTGTTTCATTGGTTTTACGTTGTCTAATGATAAGCAACAGTTTGTTTGAGTCTAAGAGAACCCAAGATGCGCTCGCGTTGAGCCAAAGCAGCCTTACAAGATACCCTTTTGTAAAGTAGATGAGTTATCCTGAGATTTATTTATTTATTTATTTCTGCACCTCGTGGCATGTCAAGACAGCCAATTGAATTGAGGAGAGGGTGAGACCAACCATGGAAGAAGAGAAAAAAGAAAATGAAGAGCACGCACACAAAGTGGGAAGGGATTAGCAACTTACAAAGCAATGAGATGCTCAGCGAGCTATGCAGCGGAAGTGGCGACTGTGATTTTGTTTACTGGGAGATACTGAAGTGCTGTGATATGGGCAAATCTGAGATACGGGCAGTGACCGGTCCCAAGGTGCCCGGATAAGAGACGTCCGAGTGTATGAGCATTGTTGTATTTGCCTTCTGTACGTAGCCAACTGGGTGATCTTTGCTTTTGCATTGTCTGGCACAGGCAAAATGAGTTCAGAGGAGAACAAGAGATTGACAAGGGTGAAGAAGAACGCCATCCTCTTCCTCTCAATCTTCTTCATATGCTGGCTGCCTAGTAAGTACACTGCGGCAAGGTATTCTTCCTTTCGGTGCTACTTCAATGATGTACATTGGTGGCTAGGATGAGGTTGTGATTACTTATTTATATAAAACACGTTGAGGGGTGCTACGCCGGACCCGCTGCTGCAATTCACATGATGCATGACTGGCACTGCACATCGGACCTTTTGTCAGTGGATGACAGTGATAGTCTTACCTGTTGTGGCTAATACATTTCTCAAGACACATAACGGTGTATATCATACTCCATTGCAGCCATCCACTATATCCACACATCTTCACAACACTCTTTGCCAGGCTTCAGGCTACACCAGTCAATCGAGAAATAAGTATTCACTGTGAGTTTGAGGGAGTTGAAAATGGGAAAGAATGACTGTCACCACCCGGACTCAAAGCAGGGACCCTCTCTTATCACGGGCCAGCTATGCTCTCCCACTATGCTATGGTGTAGTGGTCATCCCAGCAGTGACCGTTCAGCACCAAGTTCCTCATGCTTTGAAATAAGGCCCCGAATGATATTCGGGAATGTTGTAGCTAAGTGATAGTATTGGTTGTTTGCTTGCTGTTACTAATTGGTTTTCTTTGTTATCTACTTTGCGGGCAGCTGTCCTAATTGGAATCATCTCAAGTGTAGAAGGTGATGGTATGGATATGAACCGATACTACCCACTCTATATCTGCCAAGTAAGGAGTTGATAAACTTTGCACTATCTCTGAGTTTCAGCATCAGGTTTTCCACGGCACACTCCCACCTCACACTGGCGTACGCAAGAAAAGTAGGAGCAGAGTAACACAATCAGCACAGGAGCGTACACCGAAGTGAAACACACAGAAACGAAAGTTATCGACTCTTTAAAATACTTCAAGTATTTTTTACCGGAGGATGTACCCAGTGTGCTGACAGTGCTGGAGGATGTACCCAGTGTGCTGACAGTGCTGGAGGATGTACCCAGCAGTGTGCTGACAGTGCTGGAGGATGTACCCAGTGTGCTGACAGTGCTGGAGGATGTACCCAGTGTGCTGACAGTGCTGGAGGATGTACCCAGTGTGCTGACAGTGCTGGAGGATGTACCAGTGTGCTGACAGTGCTGGAGGATGTACCCAGTGTGCTGACAGTGCTGGAGGATGTACCCAGCAGTGTGCTGACAGTGCTGGAGGATGTACCCAGTGTGCTGACAGTGCTGGAGGATGTACCCAGTGTGCTGACAGTGCTGGAGGATGTACCCAGCAGTGTGCTGACAGTGCTGGAGGATGTACCCAGTGTGCTGACAGTGCTGGAGGATGTACCCAGTGTGCTGACAGTGCTGGAGGATGTACCCAGTGTGCTGACAGTGCTGGAGGATGTACCCAGTGTGCTGACAGTGCTGAACCGGAGGATGTACCCAGTGTGCTGACAGTGCTGGAGGATGTACCCAGTGTGCTGACAGTGCTGAACCAGCACCGCAGAAGCAGAGCGTAACACAGAACAGAACACCAAGGACAATTAAGGCTTGTTTGCTGCTACTTCAAGTAATAGTTTCATGCTCTTGCAATCATCAGGCAACATGAAGATTGGGTACCGACCATGCCGGTGTATATGCCAGGAGAGGGTGGTATGAAAAACTGTGTGAGAATGTGGGGGCTAGCGGTGTTATTGTAGGCAGGAGGCTGTGTGCAGAGTGTGCAGAGTCACGGTTTGATTGTCCTTGATTGTCCTTGTTGTTCTGTTCTAATTATTTTTTTACAAAATGGTGTTGTATGATTACTTTACTCATGAGAGTTATTTTTAGTATCAATGTATGCATTTCAAGATCATTGAGCGGTTGCTCACATTCTGTTCTCGGAGAGTAAATTTACCTATGACCCAGCACTTCTCTCCAATTTTCTGTTCTTTCCAGGCACTCCTGTCACCACTGCAAGGCTTGCTGAACACTCTTGGCTATGGCTGGCAGCGGCGAGAGTTCAAGCTATTGATGTGCCCGCGTTTTCCCAGCGTATGTCAGTGTGTGCAGGGAAGGCGAGGAGAGCATGAGACAAGTGCCAACATGCTTCTGTCATGAGATCGCCAGAGAGCTGAAGCCATTCTATACAGTCATTGTCTTGGCATGAAACCGTGGCAGTCTACACGACCATGGTAACCTGCATAGATCCATGCACAGTGAATACACATTATATTGAAGGTAATGCCAGTGCCTGTATGTGTACTTATTGCTACTACCTCCTCACAACTAACATTACTTGAGTACAATGTCAAGGATTATACTCGGATAGTCCATGAAAAACGTATATTAACTCCCAGCTCTGCACCGAGCATCTGATCAGAGAGAGACGGTCAGATAAGTTTAGCTAGTAATTCAGTATTCTGACTTTAGCTAATAAGTTATGTTACAGTGCCACTGAGCCAACCAGGTGGTGAATTCAATCAAGGAGTCGTAAAATACTAGCTGGCAGTATTTTACGACTCCCTGATTCAATCTATTTCTGTTGCTAGTGCATCTTGAGCTGCTGAACCAATACTTTTATTACACAAAATGTGGAGTATGTGCAGCTTTGTGACTGCTCGAGCTTTCAAATCGTATGGATGAATTAGTTACAGTGTACTTTACTAGCAGGAATTCTATCAACCCATTTGGTTAACATTCTACCATTTCAAATCTGTGTGACGGTTGAATAATAAATAATGTATTATGTGATTTCTTTGAAGTAGACCAATGGCGACAGCGATCACAGTGGGTCCATTGTTGTTAGGCATCTGCCTGTTTTGGTTTCTCCACTATATAAAAGAATACTACTACTACCTTAGAGTTCTTGCTCTCCTGCTCCCCTCCCCGCCCTTCCACTCCCCATTTTGTTTCCTTTGGTGCACATGTGCAGCTGTGATGCCGAGACCCTTGGTCGGCTGAGCTTCACAGGTCCCACCCACTCCGTCCTGCTGGATATGTACCATTGTGTCGAGTTCTTCTCCTCATTTTAGTTCATCATGCAGTGAGTGTTCACTAGTAAAAAAAAAATAAAAAAAAATACTACTACTAGTAGTTTACTCAGTGGTGACACTGAAGAATGTGTGTTGAAAGCATGGCACAATACCATACCATTGAATACGGTTTGCCTCTCTTACTTAGAACCATCATAGTGCTGGGGCCAAGTCCGAAAAAGTCGCTTTATTGAGGAGTTGCATTTGACACCTCGTCCAGGAAAGATTTGACTTCAAATTCGGAGAGGCGGACCAACTATAGGAATTTTGGAGAAAACTAGAAGTTCCCAATGTTGTCCGTTTGGAAGTTATGAGCTATTTCCAAATTGCTTAGGTTACTATGGTAACCTGTGTGCAATTAGCCGTTTCTGAGGCAAAGCCGATACAATTTTGGAGAAAAAAGTTACCTTGTTGGAAGGCGAGCTCTTTCCAAGACTGTTATTGAAAACTAGAAGTTTATAGGACTGTCGGCTTCCTTGTCACAGGAATTTCTCGAATTTCTACGGTCGCCGCGGTAACGTGTATGCAATTAGCCACTTCTAAGCCAAAATCAGTGCATTTTCTCCCCTGTAGGCAGGTGGAAAGCAGAGAATAGTTATAATAATGTGGCTTAGAGGTCTATAGGGCTGTTGCAAGCCTGGTTTGTAGAGACTGGACCCCTCTCTCCTGATTTAGTGCCGGGATCCACACAAAGGATCAAGAGGATTTAGGCAGGACTGACATCCAAGAACGAGCAAGGAAACACAACTGATAGCAAAAACAAAAACAAGAAGACTCAAACAATTCCCTAGCATATATTAGAACTGGGGCTAGCCCCCATTATAGTTCAAATGGTCGCAAGACCAGGGCTATGCCAACCGTGGAGGTGGCGGTCATAAGGAGCACTGTTTTCGAACACAGACTCAGTGCATCCTCCGTCTACACGTAGCTTGTAACATGCTGGCAACCAAACTACATTGTATGTTTTGTCATGGACATGCACATGACTACACGTATTTTTTCACATCCAAAGAATCATCTTGCCCGTATAGAGGCCAGTACTGTGAGGTGTGCATGTACATTGTACAATGTACTGAACTGAAGTACATGTCCAGGACACTGTTGAGGTATTCATTATAGTTATTGTTGTTGTTACTGGTGTGCTTTTTAAATTACATGTATACATGTACTTCATGCACATGTATAGTCGTTCAACCAAACACACCAAGTTCCCTTCTCATATCACACGGAGATGTCAGGACCTAGAAGACAAGAGAGATCAGAGTATGCAAACTGCTCCATGGCAGGGCAGAAACCTCACTATTGTCACTAAGAACTCCACAACCTGCTGATCAACAATTTTCTCCAATACGTTGACAATTGGCAAGAGATATGGCTTGTAGGAGTTGAGAGTAGTCAGTAATTATTATGGCCATAATTGTCTCCACATTTACATGATTGTATACAGGTGAAACCATCCAGGGTGTTCGATGTACATGGAATAATCTGTGGCATCATGTTAAGTCCCGGTTTTGCTCAGTCGGTAGAGCAAGCGGTTACAGTAATGGATAATGGTTATCATACAGAATTGCACACTTATTCCGAGAGAGAGAAAGAGTTCTCAGGTAATACACTGTAATCTAGCATGAAACTAATATACATGTACAGGGAACTGATCTGCGGAGAACTGGTCTTAATCGGCAAGAAACTAATCCGTAGCCTAGGAAACTAGAAAGACAGTAGCTTTTATAGGGTGAGTAAGTAAGCTAGCCTATGGTCAGGGGATACGTAGAGCAGAGAGAAGTAAGAAGAAAGGTCAAACTACAAGGTACATGATTGTGTGGGCAGAAGAATGGGAAAGGTCGGGACGTGGCACCTGTGCAAGAGGAATACGTTAGAGGAAGAACTGAATAGAAGGGTGTACAATACATCGTATACATGTACATGTAGGTGTGCAATAATACCAGGAGGACAACTGTTGAAAGGGGCATTAGGATGTATGTACAGCTGTTAGTGTAGATAACTAAAAGGGCGGCTGAAAGTGAAATGCATCAAAAGGTCTCCAGTGTGCTATCTAAGGTCAACCTCGAAAGTGTGTGGGAACAATACATGAATACAGCGCATCGTATAGTATTAGTAGTGCATGTAAAAGAGAATAGAAGGTGAGGCTGGTGTAACAAGTCGAGTACATGTGCATGTCAATTATAATGTATGTATTCCTATCTAACAATCAGGTACTGTACTGTATTTGCATCACTTGTAGCCGAGTTGGATGGTGAACAACTGCTGCACACGTACATGTACATGTACATTTACATGTATCTATTCTGTGAGTGCTGGAAATGATGCCACATGTACCGGTACAGGTACTAGCAAGAGTTATAACCCCCACCCCGGTTATACACTCTTGGTACTACTACTAGGTGTAGAATTCATAGTGGCTCGGCTAGATAGCAGGAGAGGTCACTGCCCCATGCCCCATGGGGTCCGTCCGGCACTGTTTTGAAACTGTTGCTTGATCAGAGAGATGTGACCATACCTTCCTGTGTAAATGCTTGCTGTGAGTTGCTGAAGCATGACACATGAGCACGGAATATGTGGCGGAGTTTGTTGTACATCATGTATGTTGCGGTTAGGGCAGTTGTTTGTCTATTCGCCATTTCGTTGATCAAAATTGTCCTTCCAGGTCTTGGCGTAGGCCCCCGCCCCGGTCTACATGTACATTGTACATGTACATGACTGTATTTCATGGGCAATGTGCTTCCTAAACAGTCATGTACATGTACATGTACATGTACATGTCGATTGGACAGCCTGCATGACATTGTTCCATAAAAAGAAAATGTGAATTGGGTGGAAAGTACTAGTACTAGTGGATCATAGTGACCATTCCTGTCAACATAGCACACCGCTGTCTGGGTACTACATGTACAGTACATGTACATGTACATTGTATTATGTGAAGGAAGGGAGGAAACAAGTGCCAGGTCAATGCAATCCCGGTAGTGTTAGAGGGGAGAGGAGCCCAGTCTCTACAAACCAGGCATGAAACAGCCCAATAGACCTCTAATCCACATTATTATAACTATTCTCTGCTTTCCACCTGCCTACAGGGGAGAAATGCACTGATTTTGGCTTAGAAGTGGCTAATTGCATACACGTTACCACGGTAACCGTAGAAATTCGAGAAATTCCTGTGACAAGGAAGCCGACAGTCCTATAAGTATAAACTTCTGGTTTTCAATAATAGTCTTGGAAAGAGCTCGCCTTCCAACAAGGTAACTTTTTTCTCCAAAATTGTACCGGCTTTGCCTCAGGAACGGCTAATTGCACACAAGTTACCATAGTAACCTAAGCAATTTGGAAAAGCTCATAACTTCCAAACGGACAACATTGGGAACTTCTAGTTTTCTCCAAAATTCCTATAGTTGGTCCGCCTCTCCGAATTTGAAGTCAAATCTTTCCTGGACGAGGTGTCAAATGACACTGTCAGATTTCTGGACCTGGCTCCAGGACTATCATGCACTATACGTACCACAACTTTTTTCGTAGGGGCGGCAGCACCTTTTTTGGCTCCCGAAAAGCGGCCTTTTTTGTAATTTCCTGGGCTTTAGGCCACCGGAAAAGTCCTTTGTTTAGTAATAAAATGGCTAATAAGCCCGCTGCTGAAGTGGACATTGCAGTCCTGATCGACGGGGAGCTGAGGGACCTCATCAGGCAGCGTGGACTGGAAATCCCACGAAAAGCCACCAGACCCGATCTTGTTGCCCTGCTCAGAACCGATGATCGCTGGATGAGGACAAAGAAGTAAGTGAACCTACTAGCACGAGCCCCCTGGCTGCTAATGAGGGTGTTGTTGCCAGCCTGTGCTCAGCTCTGTCTGAACTCACTAATGTCGTCCGAGAGTTGAAGACTGAGTTACACGCCATGAGAGAAATAGAAGCTAAATTCAACGATTCTGCCAGAGAGGTGTTGTGCCTGAAGACGGAAGTACGGGAACTTAGGAACGACCTGCATGCCAAAGTTGAGAGGTACGATACGGTGATTCAAACTTTGAACAATGACCCCACTGAACCAAGCTTTACCAAAACCGTATCCTCCACCCCACAACATCGACCCACGTATGCAGAAACTTTGCACCAACAACCAGCATTGCAGCCCAAAAATACTGCCCCTGCAGCTGCCCCAGCTGCCCAAAGGCCACAACGCCAGCCTCCCAAGCCGTACAGGCGACAGGAATCGTCTCGCTGGCTGGCACCCAAGCTTCCAAAGAGCACCACCCGATGTGCACTAACGGGTAAGCCAAGAGTCAAAGTGTTCTACGTTGGCAACGTGGACCCCGAATATGATGCCAAATCAATTGCAGAGCATTGTCTGGCACAGGATGTACACATCGTGCAGAGTGTTGTGTACACCTCGGAGCGCTTCCGAACAGGGTTTGCCAGGGTCACAGTGTTGGCGTCGGACGCCACCACCGTACAGGACAAAGCATTTTGGCCGGACTCGCTCGGTTTTGCAGTTCGTGAATGGCGCTTTGGTGCTGACGGCACAGCTCCAGCACTCACATAATGCCACACACCACCTACCGGTATTCACAGCCCCTGAACCCGCATGCTCCTGTGTTCACCCCTTCGTCTCCAAATCCCTCAACCCCAGCATTCTACTCTACAATTCATCCATCCAACCGACTAAATGTTGGCCACATAAACATTTGCAGCCTACGACATAAAACCCATGTTATAACTAAGCTAATAGATGAGCACTGCCTAGATCTGCTGGCGGTTACGGAAACGTGGCTCGACTCAAGCATCTCGGACACTGAGGTTTCTGTACCAGGCACAATTCTCTTACGTCGAGACAGGCCGTGCACTGATGGATGCACTTGCCTATCCTCCTGCACTCCATGTCGTAAAGGAGGCGGGATCTGCATCTTCGTAAAGGAACATGTTAAGGCTAAGCACATCTTGGACCACTCACACTCCAGTCTAGAGTTGATGTGGCTTAGAGCTGGCACAGGCAAAGATAGTACCTTGTTTGGTTGCATATACCGTCCCCCATCCGAGCCGGTAGAGTTTTGGAATCGGCTCGCTACATCCACGGAGCAGCTGGACGGCGAGAATATTGTGTTGCTAGGTGACATAAATGTGGACTTTCTGCGTCAGACGTCCAGTGCGTTCCACCATCTCAAAGACACGTTGCTACTTCCGTGCAGACTGGCCAATAAAGTAACTGAAGCAACAAGAATAACAGGCTCTACCCGTACATCCATTGACTGTATTCTCACGAACATTGATCGAGTTCCGTCAGCCTCTGTCGTGGACTGTGAGTTTTCAGACCATCGCCTCGTCATTACTTCCGTCCCAGTGCCCATCATGGATGCGCGGAGCAATACTACTACCCATCAAACACGCAGAGACTACCGGAACTTCAACGCTCAGTGTTTCTGCGATATGCTGCTGTCCTCCGATCTTCATATCTTTACATCCCGTACCCCAGACCTGATGTTGGACGAGTGGACAGGGAAAGTCAATGCTGTGCTTGATATCATCGCACCGTACGTAACCAGGAAACACAGGAAGTCCCGTCGGAAAAATTGCCCGTTCATGACCTCGCCCCTCCTTGCCTTGATTAGAAAGCGCAAATCGGTCTTCAAGAAACTAAAAGCTACTAACTTTCGAGACGAGAGCCTATCTGTACAATTCAAGCGGCTGCGCAACCAGTGCAATAACTTGTATCGACACCTACAGAATCTATACTTTTCAGACCAGTGCCAGCGGTATGAACGGGAGCCTCGGCAGTTCTGGAAAGCCTTGAATATGATCACAAAGCGTTCCTCTCCGAAGCAAACGGTTACCATCCCACCTGAGCGATTGAACGACTATTTTCACTCGATTGTCACAGATAAGGAAGCGAATTACAAGCTCCCAATGGGACCTGCTAAATCCGACGACCTTACTACGTTTTCAGCCGTTACAGTAGCAGAGGTGAAGCTTCGGATCGGTGACCTCCAAAGTAATAAAGCCCCTGGACCGGACGGCATTCTTCCGTGTCTACTTAAAATATCAAAAGACGTAATTGCTCTATCACTTGCTATCTTATTCAACACTTCCCTCTCGTCTGGTCAATTCCCATCCTTGTTCAAAATTGCAAACATTACACCAATTCTGAAGTCAACTCAAGGCCCCCGCGACTGCCCTTCTAACTACCGCCCAGTGTCTTTAACATCTATCCTAGCCAAGCTCCTGGAGGGGCTTGTGTTTTCTCGTATACATCTTTTTTTTAATGATCGTTGCCCATTCCATGTGGACCAGTTTGGCTTTCGGAAGCACCGTTCTACCGGACAGCTTCTCACCAAGGTTACGAACGACTGGCTTGTCTCGCGCGACGCTGGACTGCATACGGCGGTTGTCTGTATTGATTTGAAAAAAGCGTTCGATATGGTGAAGCATCAGCAGCTTCTTCTTGCTCTCGCAGCTGTCGGTATTTCGGGAGTGGCCCTGGCCTGGTTCCGATCATACCTTTGTGCCAGACAACAGCGGGTGGTTACCCACACTGGAACATCTCCGTTGGTGGCAATCACTAGTGGCGTGCCACAGGGCACCATTCTGGGTCCGGTGCTATTTAACATCTATGTACGGAAGCTCCCATTGACAGCAGAGGCCTTTTCTTGCAAGCTCCCGATGTTCGCTGACGACATGACGTTGTATGCCAGCAGACGTACACAAGCTGAGGCCGTCGCTGCCGTTACTGATTCGTTATCTGCAATTTCTGTGGATCTAGACGAGCTTGGGCTGCGCATTAATACAACAAAGACTGTAACTTTGATGATTTCTAAGTCTTCTCAACCCCTCTCAACTCCAATCGTTTTTAACCAACAGCCTCTGACTCAAGTGTCTAGCACGAGAATCCTGGGAGTCATTGTAGACAGTGATGTTTCTTGGTCTGGTCACATAGACTTTATCGTTAGGAAGACTTGCACGAAAATTGGCGCTCTTCGACGGTGTTTTCGGCAACTAAGTTTGAAGGCAACACGGCAGTTTATCCTCTCGGTTATCCTGCCTGACTTATTATACTGCTGCTCTTGCTTTGCAATGAAGCTATCCGCCAAGGACCGACAGCGACTCTCGTCCGTTTATCGTCGTTCTGTACGCGCTGCTTGTGGCTCGAAACTACAAGATGACGTCATGCCGCTGTTAGCTAGATTGTCGATTGATTCGTTTGAACATTACCTTATTCGTAGCATTGCTAAATTTATCCATGTTAATCATGTCGTGTTCCCTCTCCCAAATCTGACAGACCTTTTCCCTCAAGTTTCAACCGGCCCTAGGACAACAAGAAGCTCTTTTAATGCTGCTATTGCAATTTCTAAATTCCGGACGACTGACGGTGTCAATTCCTTTTCAAATCGTGCTGCCCTGTTCTTTAATTCTTTGCCTGTGGAGTGGCGCACCCAGCACCGCACTACATTTGCTAAGCACCTTCAACAAAACCAAGGTGCAAGACAGCATGAGAGATCGTGTAAACGATGTGAACTCCAAAAGGTAAGCTCCTGAACAAGTGGAAAGATATGGGTATTTACAAACTCTCTCTTCATCCATCGATTGGCGCTATGCATTGCATTTTGTCTTCACAGATAATCTGGTCAAATTTATTGTAACTAGAGAGTGCAATCGTGCACTGCTTGGGGCCCATCCCAATGTCATCACATGGCTGTGGTGACTAGTGTATATCTGGGAGAATTTTTCCTCGACTGATACGGAGTGCAGGTGGATCGATTATGAGAAATGCGAACATGTGAAGTAAGTAATTCAGTAGTTGTGTCGAAGAAATGTGCAATAAAATAAAATTTACTTTTAATACACTCAAACATACACTGTAGATGTACATGTAACATCATGATAATGATTCCATCTTCATTGTCCCGCAACTGGTACACCATACGCACCGAATACATGGTTTGTGTGTGTGCGCGCGCAAGCGCGCGCATGTACATGCACACACTCTCATGCGTGGCCGAGTCGGCCAGATGAACAGACCATGCATTTACACGAGGTGTCCGTAATGTCATTGGAACGCTGTACTTTATGACTTTATTCCAAAAGAGTATGTCTTGCCCCTGACGAATGGAGTTGTGTCTGTGCTCAGCGGGTATCGGGCTATGACGCAACACTGCAATCAGCGCTGCAATTAAAAGAGCACTGCATGGATTATTTTGACTAACTTCCTTTGCGTTTACTTGGTTGAGCCCGTGGTTTCATTTCTGTGTTCTGTCATGATTGGCCTCTGGAAATAATCAGAGTGGATGTCATTTTGCCATATATGTGTGCCTTGTGCGACAGGTTCAAGGCTAGATGCACTTCACATTCGGCGTGCGATCTCAGCGTCTGGGACCTGATGAAGTCTTGGTTGGATGATTATTCAAGCCTAATACTACTCGACACACCAATGTTCATGTGAATGTAATTTTTTCAGAGCTGCACTATTTACGTGTTGATGCTTACTTCGGTGTTAGCGTGTTTCCCCCGGATTGTTTCTATCATCATGATCGTGTGTTCTTGGGCTGAGCGAGCACATGCACAAGTGTGCAGCTATAACCCTGTGTATCTTTGGTTACACTTTGTTCTGCAATGCATGTACCTTGTAACATTATGTGCTTGCACTGCTTTGTCTGGCCTGCGTATTTCAGGACTATTCAGTGCATTAGACCCAGGTTTGTTTGGTTGCCGGATGACCTCTTGTTGCGTCGCTCTGTATTTGTATTCATCAATTTTTGGGCTTGAGAATTGAGCTGTTGTGTGGTTCCCAATATGAAAACATCATGCTGGTGCTCTGTGTTTCGATTATCGACTGTCGGAGCAGTCATGCATTTATTAGCAGAACGGTCAATACTGTAGTCTTTTCACGTGTTTGTCTTTTTTGTGTTTTCGCCGGGGGTATTAGCGGTAACGTTGCACACAGAACGGCAGTGTAGCATCACTGGACGACCCTGCCTCTGCATCTGACTTAATTTCCCCAGGATCTGGTGCAGTTACACCAGACAGCCACTTCCTGTAAACACGCAAACAGCAAAAGAAGAGATCCCGCAAATCAGGAAAAACCATTATGGAAAATATAGAGTAGATCATACAACATTCAATAATCTGGAGTAATTACAGTGAGACAAACACTTCAAACAGTGCTCTCTCTCTCTCTGTCTCCATCCTTCCAAAAATACCCTATGACAATTCCCTAGAATTATTTTATTTTATATTCTTAGGACATCATTCTGAACATAATAAATTCTTCCATGGGTCTTCAATCACCACGGAGGGCGAAAATATATCTAAGTCATGCAGTTTACGGGAGGTACGAGCTGTCATGGATATAGAGGCTGATATTGTGCCAGCGTGAGGGCAGAGACAGAAAGAAGACACTGATTTCTTGAACAACTCACCTATATATAATCGAATCCACAAGGAGCGCTCATACTTTGATCCATCAGGACGCGAAACATCTTCAAAGCACTCTCAAACACGGAGTTTTACTGTGGGCAGCCAATTTCACAGCCATCATGAAGGCACTCGACGACTACAGGAGTTTTGTAGAGGAAAGAACAAGGAGTAAAGAGCGACAACAATCGCTTGAAGAAAAAGCAAAGAAAAACAACTGTCTCTCCAGTCATTTAGATGCTGTTGCCCTTGACATCTGATTCCATCCAGAGGACGCGACTTTGTTTGTCCCCAGTGCTCTCCGTTGCTATGCGTATCGAAGGAGCCGTGACGTCACACTTAACAGCCCCATACGGTGCGAGCCGGCGAAGTAGCGTCATAACTTTACTACTCCCGTTGATTTTTACACTCCTCATGTATGGATCGCGGACGTACTTCTTTGCAACAAAAAAATGTCTCATGGCTGTTTCTTTGTCACTGCATTTATATTTCTCACCAAACAAACGCTCTACTCTTATCTTGATTGTAGCTGTAGCCGTGTGTAGGTCTGTCAAGTCCGCCTTCATTTCACCAAACTCGCCAGAAAGTAACTTTTATTTTATTTTGGAGTCCAGAAAAGTAATACTGTCGTGTGCAGCATGGCTTTGAGAAGGTGCGTGTGTTCGTTTAGGCCATGCCTTAGTCGTGCAGCTACGCTTGGATCGAGCAGCACTCCTGCTGCAGCCTCTATGGGTAGATCATCTGTACGGACTCTAGTATCCGTTGGACGAGATGATGATGTTTATGGCCTGACCTCGGAGCAGAAAGAGGTAATGGCAGTGCAACAAGTTTCCTTGGAGACACACGTGCCATCACTCAGAAACAGGAAAAACTCCAGGCTCTTGAACAGAATTCTGCCTGTATTCTATCTGAAGAGAAGGCTTGAAATCTTGTGCATAACTTTCAAAATGTTGCTGTTGAAGAACCTGAAGTTTGTCCTCTTTCTTAGTGTGACTGTGCAACATATCAACTCAATCAATACGATTTTACAACGGGACACACTGGCAACACTTGTGGGATCATGAAGATGGAATACCACATGCACGCCATGCACCACGAGAACCATTGCGAATAATGAGCAGTGACGTTGCTATCTGCAATGTGATGTGCTTGAATTCCGTAAATATTGCATTCAATCCCATGTGAAGTCCACATAATATGTACTTCTTAGTGAATCTTATAATTGTCCTGGGTAAAACACTTCCCTAATCAGGGGCGTAGCAGCCGCTCCGGCCGGTCCGGCTTTGGCCGGACCACTTTTTCGCCCGACCACGACCACCATAGTAAAACAATGCCAAAAGTGCCCAGAATGCAGGATTTTGCACCCTAATTTCCAAAAAATTCCGGGGACAGATCCCCCGCACCCCCCTGGCCGGACCACCGCCAACGGCGGTGCTACGCGCCTGCTAATTAGCCACCAACAAATTCACCACATGACAACAGTAAAAGTTACTTGCCAAATTGGCAGTCAAGTTCAAGTGCAAGTTGTAAATATGTGGCAAAAATGTAAGTTCTGCAGTATCAGCGGCAACATTGGTGAAATACATTTGGCAGCTGTGTGATGTGGTGATACTTCACCATAGTACAATCATTCGGATAGGTAGGTTCAAGCCGTAATAGTGTGTGTGTATGTGTGTGTGATGTATGTATGTATGTATACCGGTGGCATTGGACCACACTGTGTGTGTGCATGTGCTCATGTTTGTTATTGTTGTCATCATTGTTGTTCTGCACAGTTAAGGCAAATGGTAGAGCGACTGCTGGAAACAGAGATGCCGCTCGAGCGTGCTCATGAGATTGACTCGACGAATACTTTTCCTGGAATGAAGGTTAGTGGTCCAATGAATGCAGTGACGTGTGTGTGTGTGTGTGTGTGTGTGTGTGTGTGTGTGTGTGTGTGTGTGTGTGTGTGTGTGTGTGTGTGTGTGTGTGTGTGTGTGTGTGTGTGTGTGTGTGTGTGTGTGTGTGTGTGTGTGTGTGTGTGTGTGTGTGTGTGTGTGTGTGTGTGTGTGTGTGTGTGTGTGTGTGTGTGTGTGTGTGTGTGTGTGTGTGTGTGTGTGTGTGTGTGTGTGTGTGTGTGTGTGTGTGTGTGTGTGTGTGTGTGTGTGTGTGTGTGTGTGTGTGTGTGTGTGTGTGTGTGTGTGTGTGTGTGTGTGTGTGTGTGAAAAGCCACTTCATAGCTGCGTGATGTAGACCAGGCTGAATAATGGCGGTCAATTCTCCAGCCTTGCAAGCTGTTGAATGGTGCAATCCCAGCGCAAGCTGCTATGGCTTCTGCCATAGCATCGCTATCATCGCCTCCGGCGATGGGCGTCAAATGGTCAAACGGTGGGTGTGTGTATATGCGTGAGGAAAATAACTTGCAAGGTGCATGAGAGTTATATCTGCAAGTGGTCAGGCCAGTCAGGCTTGTTAAACATGGCCCGAGGAATTAGAACCTAGAACTGCTTCCAATGGACCTGGTCTGTGCTGTGTACATGTGTATGACTGCACTGTGATTTGCATGCGTAGGATTTCTGGCGGAAACTAGGCGACCATGGTCTTCTTGGTATCACAGCACCAGGTGAGTCGGAGTGTAGTGCTGTTATCCTGCACTGCACATTTCTACCAGGTGATTGTAATCCTGCACTGAACATTTCTACCAGGTGATTGTAATCCTGCACTGAACATTTCTACCAGGTGATTGTAATCATGCACTGAGCGGAAACTGATCTATCACCTACTAGTACCTTGATTCACAGATAGCGTAACTTATTACATGACTTGTTTATTTTATACTGATACAATGTAATCTTTTTAAAGGATTGGGAGAACTTCGAATTTCAAAGGAAATGTAACCTGATGTAATCTTATGTCATTTAGCAACTACTCGCTGATGAACAAATAGCACTTGAATCCCCCCACCCTGCACAATTGTGTAATTTAGGAGAAGGGCTCAAGTGCTGTTCGCTTTATTTTGAAACAAATATGGTTACTTACGAATTGCCCCTATTAGGGAGGGGTACTGTAGTATTGATATGCAGCTCATTGATTTTTGTTTGTGTACATGTACATGTACATGTGTGTCATATTCAGAGGAGCATGGTGGTGCTGGGCTAGGAATGATGGAGCAGACGTTGGTCATGGAGGAGATGAGCCGTGCGTCCGGTGCTGTGGCTCTCAGCTATGGTGCCAACTGTAACCTGTGCATCAATCAGATCGTACGCAATGCCACCGATGAGCAGAAGGCCAAGTATTTACCAAAGGTATGGATGTGGGTACACTTTGTACTGTGCTGGAATGCTGCTGCTGCTGCTGCTACCATAGGTGCCATAGATGCCGCTTTGCTAAGACTTGAGTAAAACTATAGATGTTTGGACGTGCATGAGAGTACCGTATGGAATTCCAGTTCCCTGTCAATTAGGGAGTTGAGTGTATGAACTTCCACAAACATAAGTTGTTGTTGTTGTTGTTGTTGTTGTTGTTGTTGTTGTTGTTGTTGTTGTTGTTGTTGTTGTTGTTGTTGTTGTTGTTGTATGTGTTTGCATGCAGCTAATTAGTGGCGAATATATCGGTGCACTTGCTATGAGTGAAAGCAGCTCTGGCTCCGATGTGATGAGCATGGGCTTGCGTGCTGAACGAGATGGTGAGTACCTAGTAAGTAGAAGGAACATTTGTAGTACTACTCTCAATGTACAACTGTACTGGAGTAGAACAATAGGCAGTTACACTCTGCAGCTGTTGTGCTGTTGACTCTTGCACAACCACCCCATGCTAATCAGTCAGTATGACATGCCTCTCATCACTCTCTAGCTCTAGACGTGCATGTACTGTTGTTCACAGAAGAGCTGTATGCTGGTAACTTAGTATCTGACGCCATGTTGTCTAATTTCCATGTTGGCAGGGGATGATTACATTCTGAACGGACGTAAATGCTGGATCACCAACGGTTCCGACGCCGATGTTTTGGTTGTCTACGCCAAGACTGAGCCAAGCAAAGGTGCTCATGGTGTGTCCACCTTCCTTATTGAGAAGGTGTGTGTATTGCTGTCTGTTGTTCTTTCTAGTTTTGTTCTGCAGCGGGCAAAGTAGGTGTCTATGTTTGCCTTTGCTTTGATGTTACCACGTCCATTCATTTGGACATCAAAGTACTTTTAGATATGAATTCAATATAGCCATTCTCCGACAATCAAAATGCACACCCTCAGAAAAGTTGTACCACTGTAGCCCTCTATTTAGTGTAGTGAACCAGCATCCCGGTGCTAACTTTGTTGTTGTTGTTGTTGTTGTTGTTGTTGTTGTTGTTGTTGTTGTTGTTGTTGTTGTTGTTGTTGTTGTTGTTGTTGTTGTTGTTGTTGTTGTTGTTGTTGTTACTGTAAAGGAAATGAAAGGCTTCAGTACTGGAACGAAGTTTGACAAGCTAGGTATCCGTGGCTCTAGCACTGTAGAGCTTGTGTTTGAGGATTGCAGAGTACCAGGTAAGTCATGTATTAGTGTGGTTGTTGTTTTGTTTGTGTGTTTGTGTGCTTGTGTAGCTGTCGTATTTCCGTTAGATGTATTGAAACATTCAAATACCTGCTTCTATGAGCAGACAGCAGCATGTCAGCAGCCCTCACACAACGGTGCTTCTCTGCGTACTATAATTATGACTGTATAACGTGTTGTCCTTTTCATTATTGTCATATATTGTCTGTCGCCTGTGCGCATTTACATTGTTGTTGTCAGCATCTCAGATGATGGGTGGTATGAATAAGGGTGCGTACGTCTTGATGAGCGGATTGGACCTGGAACGACTGGTACTTGCTGGTGGTCCACTGGGGTAGGTCGCTGGGATGTGTGCGCTGTACGCTGTGTGCATGTTTTCAATCTTTCCACTCTCTCCTTTTGAATCTCCCTGGCCTCATTTCTGCACCATAGTCTGTTTCTTCATTCCAACAGAACCACATTGTTTGGGATACTAGAACATGCAGATGCCGCTGACCGGTTTATAATATTGGGGGATTGTGTGTGCAGAATACTTAGTAGGCGGATGTGCTATGCCTGCGAGGCTTTGGTTAGCTATTGTAAGAAGAGAGGATTGTGTGGAGGGAAGGGAGGGGAGGTGGGAAGGGTGAAAGCAAGGAATTGAGTTTGCCTGAGAATTCAATTGTATTTAAACTCTATCCCGCAGTAGTGTTGTCCAGGTAAATTCCCATCAGGCTAGTCACTAGTGTAACATATCAACTGTTGTGCACTTCTGATGGGCCAGTGATGGTACTTTGATGGAAAAATGAAATTTGACTTCAGGAATATAACACCCTGGGACTGTGTGCTCCTGCTTTAGTCACAGGGCTGGTTTTCACATTCACCGCCACTGCAGTATCCCTCTGCTTGTAGGTGTGTGGGTGTGTGCGGGTGGATACGGGTGTATGTGAGTGTGTGTGGGTGTGTGTGGGGGTGTGTGGGGGTGGGTGGATGCAGGTGGTTTTATTCACACTTGAAGCCAGTTGAGGCAGCAGGTACGTGCTACATTCATGCATCGCTGTGGTGCCTATGTTCTGCTCAGTTTGATGCAGGCTGCCATCGATGTAGCATTCCCGTACGTACATACTCGTGAGCAGTTTGGCCAGCCGGTCGGCGAGTTTCAGGTAAGACTGCGTCTGTTGCGAAGAACAGATCAACTTTGGCAAAAATTGCCACATGCCGTGTTAGGCAGTGCATGTGTATGAGTAATTGCAGGTTATAGAGGATGTGTATGCTATTCTCATCATCATCATCATCATCTGAGGAGGAGGGGGAGGTGTGAAGTGAGTACACAGTTGGTCCCAGAAAAATCCCGACAAATACCTGAAGTTGCCTAGCCTGGCCACACAGCTCTGTCCTCCTTTTGGCCATATTTCACATTAAACTTGGCTCCAACCCCAAGTGATTTGTTGGTATTTTTGTGGCACCGGTGTTACATGGCGTATTTGCTTGTTCATTGCTGCATTCTCAGCAAGGCCAAGATGACTCGGATTCTAGTGTGTTTGACAAGTTTATCCCCATTCGCACTGTGACATACTCTCTCCACAGTGTGCTGAACCTTTCAATCTCTCTCTCTCTCTCTCTCTCTCTCTCTCTCTCTCTCTCTCTCTCTCTCTCTCTCTCTCTCTCTCTCTCTCTCTCTCTCTCTCTCTCTCTCTCTCTCTCTCTCTCTCTCTCTCTCTCTCTCTCTCTCTCTCTCTCTCTGTTGTTGTGTTTGCTATCCTTGCCTACCTAGCTGATGCAAGGTAAAATAGCCGACATGTACACCACGCTGGCTGCATGTCGGTCTTACGTCTACACTATAGCACGTGCTGTGGACAAGGGACACTCTAGCAGCAAGGTAGGTAGTGCACACCAGACACACCCATCTGCTGAGATTGCCTTGTCTTGGTATGGGTGTACGGATACTGACTAAAGCCTGGCTTCATGCATGCATTCTGCTACATGTATGTGTCAAACATGACCAAATGACCAAACATTACAAGCGCTACTACAGCCAGTACATCCAGTGACGTCCTCTGTTGAGCCGTTTTGACTGCAGCATAGAATCAGAAGCTTCTCTGGAGTATGCCGTCGTTTGAACTCTGTGCTAGCATGTGTGTGTGTGTGTGTGTGTGTGTGTGTGTGTGTGTGTGTGTGTGTGTGTGTGTGTGTGTGTGTGTGTGTGTGTGTGTTCGCTATCATCGCTTCCGCGATGGGCATGTCTGAGGTCTGAGGTGTGTGTGTGTGTGTGTGTGTGTGTGTGTGTGTGTGAGTGCGTGTGTGTGTGTGTGTGTGTGTGTGTGTGTGAGTGCGTGTGTGTGTGTGTTTTCAGGACTGTGCTGGTGTAATCCTGTATGCTGCTGAGAAAGCAACTGAACTGTGTTCCCAGGCCATCCAGTGTTTAGGTAAGAAACGGCTGTACATTGTGTGTGTATGTTGGGGGGGGGGTAGGTGTGTTATTATTATTATTAACCCTTTCAGTGCCAAGGGGGTCAGAAAAATTCAAATTTTTCTGAGTTGAGCCGAACTCAAATTTTTCATAGCTCAGCTGTATATCCACGGATCTTTACAAACGATGGCTCTCTGGAAAGATATCATGGCCAGGCAGACAGCTGTGAAGAGAAAATGCAGCGAAAATAGTCTTCCTCGCGAGGGCGCCTGAGCGAAGTCCGTTTTCTGCATTTTCGTAGCATCTGCACTTTCTCACGCGCGCGATCGATCGCAGTGCAGTCAACTTTCAACGCACGGAATTCGGACAAAGTTGGCCCGAAAGCCACTGAAAATCTCGATGTTTTGATACCCAATACGCATGGGTTGCCGCGAAAGAAATAGAGAAACCCGCGATGCGCATACGTCATGTTTTCTACGCGCGGCAATTGTTTGTCCGAGCGCGCGCACTTCAGGCTTCGCCCTGGCGATATCTATCCTCACGGACACAAAGCGATGTGATGAGTCGATAGCTAAGGTCTTCCTGAACACGTAGAGTGGTCGTTTGTAACTCTCCTGTGTGTAGAAGTGGAGATACGAATTTATTTGTACACCCATACTCATTCTGGGCGACTAAAGTCGCCCGTGGCACTGAGAGGGTTAAACTCAATCTCGTAGCATGTGCACGCATTGCTAATGTGGGGAGCAACCCCAGAGATGAGGGCGATAACCAGCCATGGTAAAAGTACAAAAGAAAACAAGAAAGTGGAAAGAAAGGAACAGGGAGGAAACAAAGCTCAGCCTAGAAAGGAACAGGGAGGAAAACAAAGCTCAGCCAATTAAGTGAAATAGCCGGAAATTACATTGTTCAGCTAAACACGCGTGAGTGCTGCAGGAAAACGCAACTCAGTACAGACAACTTGGCGAAACTGAGACATGCTGTGGCAGTGGTGGGCGAGGCTTGATAGCTTGAGCCAGTCAGAATAAGAATGAAACAAAGGGGATTTTGTAAACTGGACAGTGCGAGCTGCAGGTAGCGAGACTTGTGCCCTTGTTGAACGGCTCCGCACAAACCAGTCATAGGGAAAGAGATGCCTTGGTACTTTCTCTAGTTTTATCTTTTGAATTAGCATGTTGCTGTGGAGACTGCGTCGAATAGAAAGGGGGCAAACACGAGCGAGAACATAGAGTTGTGCAGAGGAGAAATCACGGAGCAAGCAAAATAGCATTTTTAATAATTTTCGTTGGCAAACTTCGAGCGTGTCTAATATCGTGGTTGATAACCCACACCACGCTACGTCACAGTAGTCGAAGATCGGACAAATATACAAAGAGAAAAACAGAGATCTACAGTCGTGAGGCAGATAACGGCATGTTCGGACCATGATAGCTTCGAGTCAAGAACGATTCCCAGGTGCCTGTGAGAAGTTACAACTTCCAGGGCCTGGGTGCAGTTCGGAAACGTCAAAGGTGCAGATGGTGGACGTGCAGAAATATACAACATTTTGGTCTTCTGGACATTGGGCTGTAGCTTCCGGATCTTCATCCAGTTTACCACGTCATTGATGCCCTGCTGAAGCGATACCGTCAGTTCGTGCTCGGTGGAGGCTGAGCGGTGAAGGGCGGTATCATCTGCATAAAGAGAGAGGCCAGGAGTAACGGATGGCAAATCATTCACGTACATCAAGAAAAGCAGGGGGCCAAGAATAGACCCTTGTGGTACACCTGTATTTACTGGACGATCCTCCGAAATCAGGCCGCCTGCTTTCACGGCTTGGGTCCGCATGCTCAGGTATGACGACAACCAGTTGTTGGCGCGGTGGGTGACACGGTAGCACGATCGTAGTTTTGCGATCAGCCCTCTATGCCATACCGAATCGAATGCTTTGGCCAAGTCGAAGAAGCAGAGACCTTGATGGCGCCTTTGGTGTCGCTGAGTGTACAGCTCCTGGACAATGCAGGTCAGCTGTAGCGAGGTCGAGTCCCCACGACAGAAGCCAGACTGGTACTGAGAAAGCGCTGGTGAGAAATGTTTATACAGAATATTGTAAACAACACGTTCACATACTTTCGACAAACTTGGTAGTAGCGAAATGGGGCGATAATTGGTAGTGTGCTGACGAGAACCTTTATTCTTATAAATGGGAGTGACAACAGCAAACTTCCAAACAAATGGGTATACGCCGCTTGCAAAGAAGATGTTGAAGATGGTGGAGAGAGGAGACGAAATTGAAGGTGCCAGACGTTTAAGAACGTCATTGGGAAGACCGTCAAAACCAGGTGATTTATTGATTTTCAACTTGTTAATAGGGAGGTTCCGGAGTACGATTTTTGTGCCAAAATCCGTGGAGGCGCTACGGATTTTTTATACGTCGTTTTCGAGCAGTGAAAAGTTCCGGGGTACGGAACTTATGTGTTTGCCGTCATTGCCTAGGTTACGATCGCAAACACGTCACATTCCCGCGCTATGCCTTTTTATTTTGAAAATTTGTACCGAAATCAAAACTTCCCGCGGAAAATCGATGTTTCTCGTACCAAATTTGTACGCGAAAAATCTTTCTGCACCCGATGACGCAAAATCTCCATACGAAATATGGTTCGTATGAAAGCCAGTCCACACGGATTCTCCGTGCCGAAAAATCGTATGGAGCACGCCTGGAAAAAATCCGTAGCGCCCATACGGATTTTGGCACGGAAAATCGTACCCCGGAACCTCTCTAATGACGGTTCTAACTGTGGATGGGGAGGTCTGGAAGGAATCAAGTGAGGACAGAATAGCAGAGTGTTCCGCAAGAGATGGCACACACCATTGTGGGTCGTCACTAGGTGCGACAGTGGTAAAATGCATGTTGAGCAAGTTTGCAATGTCCCTAGTATCATGAGCAATACTGCCGTCCGGTCTCTGCATTGAGGTTATGGGAGCACTGGTGGAAGTTGGCTTACGTAGTCGCCTGACGAACTGAGAAAGAGACGGGTGGTCATTACTTGAGAGCGTGGACTTGATGCTGCGTATGTAAGAGCAATACTCATGTCGAGATAAGTCCTTCACGAGGTTACGCTGGTGTCGATAAGCAGCCAGGTTATCCGCTGTCGGGTACTTCCTGGAAACACTGAATGCGTCGTGCTTCCGTTTCACAGCAGAGCGCAGGACCGGTGTCATCCATGGTGGGTCTGGTGAGGGAGACGTAGGCCGGTGCGTGGGAGCGTGATGCGGCAAGTACAGGTCAAAGATGTATTGGAGTGTATGCTCGAAGTACGCAAGAGCAACATCGACATCAGGCATAACGCTGAGGGGTGACCAATCGTAGGATTGGATATGTTCGTTTATACGGTCCCAAGTTTGGGGTGGTGCTTTACGGAAGTTAATATTATAGCGAATGGGGCGGGAAGGATTCCATTGGAGATATTGGGAGGGTGTATTGTTGCGCAAGGGATTAGTAGATAGGAGAGGGAAACGTAGAGAACATAGAATTTGTAAGTGGTCCGACAATCCCAGTGGAGCGCTGGGTTCTATGTCGTAGATTGATTCGGGAGAATTGGTAATGATACGGTCGAGGCAGGAACCGTGTCGTTCGGTGTTAGGAACATGCGTTGGGAAACTAACCATTTGGCTGAGACCGAAGCAGTGGAAGATTTCGTGTAGTTTCTGACCAGTAGGTGATGTACTGTCAGACGGACACCAGTCGGAGTGCCGTGCATTGAAATCGCCTGTCAGAAACACTGATGCAGGCTTGGAGGACACGATCTGCAGGCTGTCTTCCAGTGTATTGCAGAAATGCGAAAGTTCTGAAGATGTCTGAGATGGCGGGCGATAAATACAGGCAACAATGAGAGGTTGAATATGGATGTTTATTGGGGCTGCAGAGATGGGAAATACCTCGAGCCATACTGCTTCGAAGCTAGTGCATTGCAGGTCAGTGCGTAGGGTCACGGAGCTGAACACGTTATCTTGTACAAGTAAGGCTACTCCACCATAGCCTCTGGAGTCGTCTGTTGATCGTTTATTCTCCACAGTAGGCCTATCTCGACGATACCAAGTGTAGCTGGGTGTGTGCATCAGGTTAGATGGACAGAGCCATGTTTCTGTAAGGCAAACTATTGTTGGTGCTAGGTTATCCAGTATTATTAGCAGTTCTGAGAGTTTGTTGAGGACAGATCTGCAGTTTATGGTGAGGATGGCGAAGGAGCCTTCAGTGAGGTGGGAGTGGGACTGAGGATGTCGAGTAGGTACGAAAACAGGTGCTTCTGGGTTTAAAGTGGTGTGAGCAGGGTTAGTGACGTGCGGTTGTTGGTGAGGACAAAATGTAGGTGCATGAACATTCGGGAACGGCATTGTTATCATGACAATTTAGGATTGATCATCGTGGCCTCCTGCTGCTGACTCATCTGCAAACCGCCAGGGACGAACTGTGTGTTGTATGGCTTCGGGCCAGGATGATTTGTTCGTGATCTTCGATGCTTCATCTTCTGCTACACTTACTCTTGCGTACCACGTCCCTTGGTACCTTGACTCGGAAACTGAGCATCAAGAACATCCACATCCCTGTCACTGCACCACTTCACTATTGATGTTGCTCTGCAGCCGGGACTTACATTCCCCACGAAAAATACTTTCCGCCGCACGCGAGTGGTACCAGCAAGCACATTTGGAGATTCGTTTACTGGTGTCGGTTTGATGGATCTCGATGTTACAGATCTGGCGGTTGGGTCGTTCCCTTCCGCCAAACCGTTATCAGTACGTGTACCGTATGGTGTGCTGGTGTGTCTCCTACTACTTTGGGCAGAGGGCTTGCTTTTTCGGTAGTTAGCCGTTTTCCACTCCGAGTCCGTCTGGGCTTTGTTGACATTCGAACTCGTTCCCGTACCAGTTTGGTTTTGAGCAGTTCCAGCACTGGTGTTGGTTGGTCGTGCACCTGTGGAGTTGTGGCCCGTTTGTTGTACATGTGGATGAGAATGTGGCACGTGCTGTATTCCACTTGTACCATGCAATGCTACGCTGGAGTATGTCATGGGGCTGGTTTGGGGTCCCCGGGGATGTTCACGGTTGAGGGTGTTACATGCAGCCGTTGGCGATTCGCGCCCTCTTCGAGTTGGAGAACTCTTGCTGTGAGCTCGTCAATGGTTGTCTTCATGCATACTATTTCTCTATCCCTTTCTGTTCGCTGAGAAACCATCTCGGCAGTTAGAGTGGAAATGGTTGTAGACAGATCGGTAATTGTGCCTATCAGTGCATCCATACCTGGAGAGCCATGGTGTGGCGGATGCGTTCCGATTCCGGAGTTCCTGAGGGGCGGCAACAAGGTCCGGGCGGGGCAACGAGTTCCACTTCTCGATTGAGAGTTGCTGGGCCAGCTTGTGGAGTGCGGAAAGCTCGAGCAGTGCGAGGTCTATGTTCTGGTTTAGGGCCATCTACCAACTGTCAGATACTGATTGGGCTTTTAAGCCAAATTGGGCCTAATGCCGGTTTTCCTGGCGAGAAACTGTGGGAGCCTCAGAGCGCGAAAACCTGCACCCAGCTTTATCACATGAAAGCGAATTGTTAGTGTGTAGGAGGGGTTGTTGATCATGACAAAAGTACCTGTATGAACAGCAAAGTTGAATATCTCTGTGCTTCTCAATCTGCTTGTTTATTTGAGGAGGGGGGGGGGGGGGGGGGGGCTGATGGTGGAATAATATCTCACCGATAACCGATAACCAAGAGATTTCCTGGGCCCACATACTCACTGTTGTCTCTGACTTTATGTAGCGATTTAGTAGACATTCATTAGCTGAGGGGATGTTGAGATGGCAACTGTGTAGCCTTTTCTTCTGGCACCATGATGATGTCCCCAGCCTGTGCATGTGCGCTGCTGTGTGTCATCTGTTTGCAGCCCTTGTGAAATAGTTACTCTCACAGACATGCATGCTTCGCTCTGCTGCTCTTGTATTTTGTACTTGTAGCATGCCCGGGGGGTTATTCATGACTGGCTTGCTTTCTACACTGCCTTTTATACAATGGTGTGCCCTATGTCTGTGCCTGTGTGCTGCTGCTGCTGCTGCTGCTGCTGCTGCTGCTGCTGCTGCTGCTGCCCTGTCCATGTTCATGTATACTGCTTTGCCGTAGGTGGAACTGGATATTTGAACGAGTCACATGTCGGCCGTTTCTGGAGAGACGCCAAGCTGTATGAAATTGGCGCTGGTACTAGTGAAGTCAGGCGTCTGATCATCGGCCGTGCATTCAATCGGGAATTGAAGGAGAGAAAGTGAAACAGAGAGAAAGTTGCTGTACTCATCTCTCATTTCGCGCAACATGAGTTGAGGGAGAGCCACCAGTTGGGTTTGGTTCTTCCATTGTTTTTGTTTAGTATGTTTTTACTTAGCCTGTTTTAGAGTAGCTGGTTCCTGTGACTCTGCAGAACTGTACATTTTGTGTTTACTTGAGTAGTGCTGGAATGATGCATGTGCAACCGGGCAGCAGTCAGGAAACTCCAGCTGATGAAAAATTGTTTTTAAAACCATAATGAATTAGAGTAGCATTATGCACTATGATTTGCGAAATGAGACCAATGATAAGTATTACTAGTGCTGCAATGCCAGCTGGTGTTCAAGCTTCAAAAGCCTATTACTGCTGTTGTGTCTTGTACGGTGTTTATTTAATGTGATGTGTGCTGCTTCCTCTAGTTTCCTGCTTGCAAATGGCAACTGTCTTCATCATTTTCACAATTGCATTTGCATGCAACCCACTTATTGTCTAGGTGATTCCTTTGTATTTCAGATAATCTCTTGCTCCCTTTATTTCTTGGTGAAGCATTTCTTCTTGCAGAGATTTCTAGTTCTTCTGAGTATAGATTGGATAGGTCTCTATCGGTGCATTTGTAAATTATTGCTTTCTAACATTTTTCTTGATTTCTCTCACCTTTGAAGGTGTCCTCTGCCAGAATTGTACTTCGAAGTAGTCAACTGTACTTATCAAATTATGGCGGCTTTTCACTGCGGTAATTTTGTTGTTATTTTCTTTATTTGAATTCGCTAATGACTGTGTTGTGCACTCCCCTCCCGGATCCCCAGCTACAGGCTGTATCCTTTCACCGTATGTACTCGCACTCGACGCGGGGAATGGCGAGCCATGGGTTTGAGCCCCACAGCCACTTTGGGTACCGATGTTGCAAAGGAAGGATCGAAGGGTGAGATTTGAACCCACACATGCTCACGGCCCCTTGCTTCATCATGTAGCCTGTCCTTTCTGTTTGTGTGTGTGTGTGTGTGTGCACAGTACACACAATTATGTATTACACAAAGCATCTCTGGATATGCACACATCTCGACCAGATGTCTTCAGCTCACTTTTCCATGGCAATGACGGCATCGGTTTAGCTTCTTCTTTTTTACTGAATACCACAGAACCATCAGATGCTGCACAGCGGGGGCGGTGGCATATTGGATGGAAGTGGGGGCGGGGCAAAAGACAGTAAAAGTAACTCCTCCGACCAAAGGTCTCGGATTCATCGTTACTCATGTGCGCCGATACGAAGGAGAAAAGAACATGTGCATCCAATAGGGAAGCACCTTTGCAAACGATAAATATAGTTTGAACCCACTATTGTCCATAATGTAACAGATCCAGTGAATATAAACAAGAGACCGCCAATAATCTCTTTACTTCAAAGTACATGTTGTCATGGTTCTTCCCTAGATGGCCACTGGCGCTAGCTATAGCTGCCCACCCTCCCTGCAGCCACGATATTAGTGCAATACTGAGCTGGGAACATTGGCAAAATTGTCTCATTGAACTCTGTTGAAAACAGCTACTGTATATCGCCGGTTACGGTTACCGGTATGCCGGATGCCGCCATGACCAGGATTACTACACCAGAAGCTAGCCAGATGGATCAAATGTAACATTACGCTGGTACTAGTAATGGAATGTTGAAGGAAGTAATTGAGTGTTCCGTCTTGGAACAATAATTACTATCAGTTGCCCCGAGGTTACCTCTGTACTAACACAGTAATACTGAGCTTGTTCAGATGTAGATCTGCAATTACAAAACGCAACGCCTAGATGCAATCACTTGCACAAGGATCATGGCCCACAAGGCTTGCTTGGTCATAAATGTGTGGCCGCAAAAGAGGCAGTGACTTTGGCTGGGGCTTGCTGTTGGCGCCCTGTGGAGGGTTCGTTTCGTCACACATCATCTCGTTCTGGCATGGGTTGAGAGGGGCGGTGAGGGCATGGTCGCCCAGGGGTGCCCACACAGTGAAACGAGCTACTTGCCTAAGCCATCAGCGGGGGTAAACAGACTTGAGCTCAGACTTTCAGTGGTCACTCATCCTGACACTGACCCGATATGTTAGATGGAATTGGGGTAGAAAACACGCGACCAGCACTCTTGATAGGAACTACGTGTAGTGTCGAAAACAGGCTGGCTAGATAAACGTGTGTACAATCAAGTACTTTAGTCCTGGATGACTCTCTCTCTCTCTCTTAGCTCTCTACGCGCGATCATTCACCTCAAAAGTCTGAAAAGACAAGGATGTAATCAGCGTTTTCAGTGGCGCTATGTCTTTCCTTGGATATTGCGCCTGGGGGAAGAACTTGTAAATACATAATGGCCTCGAAGCAAGTGGTTTGACCATAGATCGGCAAACAGTGCTTTGTGTTAGGAAAGTGTTAGCAAATTGCCTATTATTCCCTGGCAGACTCGAGCGAGCAAGAGGAGACACAACCATGCTGACCTTATGTTATTATTACCATTGACCAGGTACCATCGCGGTCAGATCGATGCATGACTACAGGTATGGGGCATGTCAGCTCAGCTAGGCTATAGCCTATGGTGCGACACGAACTAAGCCGCCGCTGCTTCTAAACACTGCATGCCCCGATGCATGTACATGTACGCGTATTTCAGTATGGAATGAAGGGATGCAATGACCGACCTCCCACTCAGTACCACTCCCACTCAGGGCTTATACATGTGTACAATGCATGGTTTCATTCGCATTACTGGCGATAGCTGGAAGATTGGGCCACTGACTCCCTCTAGCCAGGAACAGGAACAAGTATCAAGATGCATGCACCCCTTCTGGCATTTACATGTACGTACTCCTGTGAGTCGTGTCCTCCACCCCTGATCACCCATACATATTCTACATTCCCATCCTTTTCTCCACACATCGGATCCTCACTCTTTACGATAGTTCCCTTCTCCATTCTCTCCTCTCTCCACTGACTCCCAATAAACTCCCATGGTGCGCAAGCTTGCAGTAGCACCGAGACCACAGTTCGGCGAGGTTATTGGCTCGCCTCACCAGCGCAGGTTCCTTCTTGGAGCCCCTACTCTTTCCATTGTTGCGTTGTCCTGTTACTTCTGTCCCCTCTTCTTACGAGTAGGTTGTTCCTTCAGGAAAAAAAGTATTTCCGATCATACCGTACACCACACCACAAGTGTAAACCAAATAAGAATAAGAATAAGAATGAATCTGGGATACCGTAATGGCCTGTTTTAGCTCCTTTATCCCCGTGTCTCTACCCTTGTCCCTTTATTCCCTACTCCTCCATCTCCTTTCCTTCTATCCCCTGTCCCTCCGTAGTACTACTCCCTGCTCCTCCATCCCTTGTCCTTCATCACCTGCTCCTCCACACCCCATCCCTCTATACTATCCCTCCCCTGCTCCTCCATCCTTCTATCACCTGTCCCTCCGGCATTATTACATTCCTCTTAGTCTATCCCTGTTCCTTAAATCACACTCAGCCGACCGTATTTTGTCACAGAGATAGTTGATGCTGCTGTGAAAAGCTTTGAAAGAAGCATTTCCACTCAGGCGGCTTTCTGATCAGCGGCAGTTCAAGTCGCCGATTGATTGGGACACTGCTTTTAAAGTTAGCGGACGGGAGTCACGTGACAATGGCAACACAATAATTACTTGAGTCTCTCGCCGCTTACTTTACATGCCATGGCTTGCAGGCGAGAACTGACAGCGCCCTGTTTACATTTTCATTTTGACATCAACACTGCAGTGGACTTTCTTGCCTCAGGTGGAGTTTGCGGTTTGTGAATAGAAAGAATGGTGACAGTACTAATTTACAAGACAATGTCCGGTGTTGTTCTACCTGACAATGTACGTGTACGTGTACATGATGTACATGATGTATGTCGCGGAGATGGGTTACTAAAATTAATAGGCCCAGAGTAAACAGAACGACACTCTAAAAGCGTGATTGAAAGCATGACGATATTGTACATGCACTGTTGACATAAAAAATAGTGTCGGGATGTTGTTGATGATGTTGGACCATTAATTATTATTTTCTTTCCATCGTGTACTACTAGTATGCACTCGCACTAGCTTTCCGCTGTTCCTATTGTTCCTCCCCCTTGACGGTGGTACTGTCGAGGCAATGAATTGAGCAAATTACAATACATGTTATACTATGGCCAGATGTGCACCATGCAGTTACCATGGTTACTACCATTCAGTTACCATGGTTACTACCATGCAGTTACTACCATGCAGTTACCATGGTTACTATCATGCAGTTACCATGGTTACTATCATGCAGTTACTACCATGCAGTTACCATGGTTACTACCATGCAGTTACTACCATACAGTTACCATGGTTAATACCATACAGTTACCATGGTTACTACCATACAGTTACTACCATGCAGTTACTACCATGCAGTTACTACCATGCCCAAACGAGAAAGGGTTCAGTTGGAGGTGAAACTAAGCTCTATGGTACATACAGTAACATACTGACCCGCATATCCTATGGACAATCTCCAGCGAAACCGTCTCATTGCATGCCAATATCTACCACCCCCCCCCCCCTCCCCCTCCCCCATACACACACCCGGGCGGTCCCTCACAGGCATATGCCCACTCCAAACACTATGTTGAACTCATAATCATGTCTCAAACTGCCCATTTGGCTTATTGCAAAGCTCTACCAGGTACATACAGGGCGTGACCATGAAGAGCTACCACATTCCCAACACGCCAGATAAGAATGATGGTTCATGCATGATTGGACAACGAGTTACTCCGGTAACTCCATACAATGTACAGTCATGTATGTCATGTACCCTACCAATGATTACAATCAGGAGATGGAAATCATGCATGGAGACCTTCATGTGCATGTACATGTTGTGTGTGTGTGTGTGCAAACTTGACCAAAAGTAGGAATATCTACACTGTTACGTGTACACAAGTTAGCAATGGAACCACAATAATTGTAGGCTGAATTTAGCTGTAACGCGGAGTTTCATGGCTGTCCGCCAATCCTCAGACAACAACAGCCTAGCTCCATTGCTAACTTGTGTTTTTAGCTCTGCCCTCGTGGCATTGAGCACTTTCTGCAAGGTTTTAGCAACATAACTTGTACTCTTGAGTATTTCGCTCCTGCTCTTGTAGCAGTTGAGCACTCTTGCGTGGGGTAGTGCCTTTGCTGTTTGCTTTACGCAGAGCTCACTGACTTGTCAGTTTGAGCACTCTGGCAAGGTACGTTCGGGCCTGATTGGAAATTTTTATTTCCATTGCTATCAGGTTCGGCCTCATTTCCTCTGTGCTGCGCTGACGAGTCCACAAAGGACGAAACAGTTCTGTCCGCAGATTGAGTAACTTGTACTCTTAGGTGTAAATGCGCTGTCCTGTCAATGCATGACATGGTGATAATGTTCACTGTTGTCGGAGGTCACCAAGGATATGCCATAATAATAATAGTGAGGATATCATAATGTTCACTGTTGTCACAGGTCAGTAAGGCCTACTAGGGACTGCTGAGGACATAGTGTCAGGGCAATCTACCAATTGAAGTACAATAATATTATGTAACTGCCACTGGTTTGCTGTATGCCCATCAAGCTGACACGCAGCACGATCCCATCCGATCCACTTCGTGGTTATGACGTACCAGTGGTGTCGAAAACATACAATCTATCAAGTGCATCGACATCATCTCAAGTTTTTGGCACACTCACGCGTTCCTATGCTCCGAGTGTGGCATGTAATTAGGTGCATGCCACACGGCCCACAGCGTCTTGGAAGTTGATAATCGCAAGTGACTGAGTTCCGCAGCTGCTGGACAAAACGAGAATGCTACACGCCACATAGTGCGGGATTGAAAAGCCTCCATTCCTGCCGGAGATTCGGTGCACGCAAAGCACATCATGTGATCAGAGGAATTGAATACCACATGTTCATGAAGGGCATCGGTACACGAATTAGCAGTGCCTGGGTGTTTCTTATGCCATGTACTGAAGTAGGAGGGTGTGCACGACCTCATTGACACGCTCCCATTGGTACCGGAATATGAAAATCTAGCGATGTCCAAATGCATGAAGCCTGCTCCCTAGACGAAGTTCCGATGACTGTGCGAACATACACCAAACCGTGGCAGTTGCTTAGCTCCCAGTCGTGATAACTAAACATGCAGGAACTGTAGGAAATAATTGATCAATTATTTATCCCGCCCTGCAGCAGGTGTGCGGTGAAAGTACATGAGTAACCCCTCCGCGTAAAGACAGCTGGGCAACTGCCAAACCAGGGTGCCTGCTGGTGGGTCTGCTCATACAGGCTAATTCGAGTGGTGGTGAGAAAAATTGTGGCACTGTGGGTGTGTAAAGTGAACAATTGGCAATCAACAGTGAGTCGTGTAGGGAAATTGGCATGTAACGCACTGATTGACACCGTATACGCGTAACATCCAGTGGTCAGCCAGTGATTGAATTTGAACCTGCGGGAGGAGTCAACAGCTGCGGACAAATGTATTTAATTCTAATAGGCCGTGTTTTAAATATGGCCATGATCTGTGTCATCACACGATTCGTGCCATTACGTTTGCAGTTAATAACTGTTGACACAGTGACGTCAGACGTAGGAAGATTCACCCAACCAACCAATCAACCAACTCGTGTCTAACTCGTGACTCCAAATCATTTCACTTCATGTTACATGTATGCACCAGTGATAGAGAGGTCGAGGGGATCGGGAGCAGAGAGCAGAGACCGTGTGTTGGTGCAACACGTGTGAGTTAGATGTTCATGGGCTTTGTAACGGTGACTGGAAATGTCCGGTCGATAATAGCTGATGATGTATTTCGCAAGGAAGTCCGAGTAGCGCAGTTATTATGAAGTCACTGGACCTTGTCTGCTCTTGTGTTGACGTGCATGTGACTGGTGTTGTGCGATAGACGCGTGTGCTGCCTACTGTGAGACGCACACAATGCATCTTTGAACAGAACTTCCGAACATCAGGATTAACATGATTGTTGTTAAAAAAAACCGGTCCTGCACTATTCGTTGTTTAGCCTACATTGTATGTGAGTAAGATCATATGCAGTGCCAGTGGCCTAACCACTCGTCGAGTCGACTGCTACGGTTGTGAGGACGTGGAAGAGGAGGGGTGCTAGCCAAGCAGAGGCCGACCTGCAGAACTGTAGGGTCGATCTTCACACCTCCCAAGTGGTCGATAAACAAACCAACACTGGATGTGTTTAATATTCTCCTAAATATGCACACTTAGTACCTAGCCCTCGCGCCACGACAGTGCGTAGTTTGGTAGGGGCACTCAGACCGAGACCAACTAACTAACAGTTATTATTACATGTATTTACTTAGTTACTCCATCCATCGCTGCACGTCGTTACCTTTCTCGCCTTCTAGGCTTCATGCAGTGTCATTGCAATGCTCAGGTCATGATGTAGCACAAGTACACAACTACCCCAGGATTCCCATGGTGATAGCCCTTTGGTCCGCTTGGGGCTCATGATGCTACATTATTACAGTACAAGTACTGTAGTAGAAACTCCCATATCCAGCTAGGATCAGACTACAAACACACACACATACACACACGCACATACGCACATACGCACACACACACACGCCGCATACGCAAGTCCTACAGCACTGAAGACTGAAGCTGCAGACAGAAACCAGTCAACTGATGTTAGTATTGTTACTCACACTCACCTGCAACTGCTGCTAGCTGCTAACAGACTAGCATTAGCAAGTACAAGTAATAGTTTCCGTGACAGTGACGCACGGTGGTAGGCGCGCAAGCCACAAAGAGACGTTCATTCCGGTAATCATGTCATGTATTTTTGGGCAGAGAAACACTGTCGACACTGTCGGCAGTGTTGGGACGAGGGCGGCGAGCAGGCGAGCTAAACTGTCCAAGATATTTCCACCTCGCTTCCCAGCGGGTGGCATCCAACGAGTTTGTTGGTTTTGCCTTTTTCGGTAAGCCTGGATTTGATTGGGCAGGGTGAGATGAAGAATGTCGAGTGACCCTCATTGCTACCCCACTCCTGATCCCGTGTACTATAAACACGTCGGGTGCCAGTTGTCCTTCGCTGCTCCGCCACTGCACAATCCGACCACGGTAAGTTTTATAGACACCAGGTATTTATTCATGGGTGCAGGCATGCAGGCATTCAGCTATGGTCCAACGGCAAAGGAGGGGACAAACGGAAATACACCCGTAGTTATAAGACGAATACAATTTGTTATTTCAGGAACAAACGAAGACCAATGTTACAACGGCGATGGGAAGTGATGTAGTTTTCCATTGTCCTTCACTCCTCAATTTTCCTCCGAAGGCAGCACATTGTGGGATGGGTTGTGATCCTGTTGGCTGAGGTGTACATTATAAAAAGCATAATATAAAGCGTAAAAGCATAATATGTATTCGGATGACATGCTTGATGCCGCATAGTGTTTCCGAGGTGACAACGGTACTGTTGGCACGAGCTCATCTCGAAACTGAAGTAATCTGCCATTTCCGCCTCGGCCCGCGCTTCTCCTCGAGCTGAACCATGATGGCATGAACTATGCGAAAGCATGACAATGGGTTGTACCAAGCATTACCATGACATGGGGCCTGGGTTGAGTGCGAGCTCTCTCGTCCAAAGAGCCACGTACCAGTAGTAGTAGTCAGCTCTGCAGATCTGCTGATATCACGCTGACCTGGACGCGAGTCTGTAAAGCATAGGTGGAAGCTAGCTTGCAGCAGTCAGAGTTCACCACACTCCACAGTGATCTATCGCAGTATCGGAGATTTCTGCCCGTGGGACAGAAAACATGGTGCAGTGTGAGGACCTGTAGATGGGAGAGACTCCCTGCTGGGATGGTAACAATGTTACTACCCAACTAGCCCCGTATCCCGCAAACTGTGCTGCACTGCATGCACTGTATGCAGTGTACATGTAGATCATACGGTAGGCATACCCATAGTGGCCATACCCGGACACAACCACAGATACATGCATGTAGCGTAACGTGTGGAAGGAACCATGCAAACAAAGCTAAAGTCTCCTCCCGGCCTGTGGAGAGGCCACTCATGGCATGCGACCTTCTCAACATACATGCCATCGTAATGGCTATGTGTACTGAGACTGTGGTGTGCTGGCGTGTTGAATCATGAATGTTGATGTATCCAGACTTCGCCTGCTGACAGCGCCGTAGTACCGTGCGGGTCTTGAGGACGACGCCGTCCGCAGACTACAGCCCAGCACAGACTATGAGACCAGCAGCAGCAGCAGCAGCAGCAGCAGCAGGCCAGCTTCACACACACATACACACGCTATTCTCTACTTCATGGCATTGCCAGTGCCCAGCACATCCTTCCAGTTACACCGTCACGGCCTCTGTGCATGTAAAATACGCGTTTGCCACAGCCCAACTTTCAGCCTGCTACTGCTGCTGCTGCTGCCCTGCGAGGACTCAGCTAGCCTAAAAGCCTGGAGGAAGCATGGACGGCGGGGCAGCAGCATGTTACTGCTGCAGCTTCTCTCGATCTAGTCAAACGGCCTGTGAAGCGATCGAGAGGCACAGCGGAAATGGGACATCCAACCTCAATGCCGGCCATTTTCGCTTTTAATCGGCAGCAAGATGGTGCGAAAGGAAGTTGGCAGATGGTCAAGGAGTTTTTCGAAATCTTTCGGTTAATGGCTTTGGAAGGTGTATGATCTTGAAGGTTCGTTGGCAGCTGCTGTGCAAGCCAGTTTCAACGGCTGTGTGCTGCCGTGCAAGCCAGTTTCAACGGCTGTGTGCTGCCGTGCAAGCCAGTTTCAACGGCTGTGTTTGCTCTGTTACTGGCTGCAGTCTGCTGTCTGCATGGTCTGATGTGTTCGTTGCGTTTCAAGCGACCACAGCAGACAGGGCGTCGATTCACACTGGACGGTCTTGTGCGTCTCTGTGTGAGCGCACCCGACTCCTGCGCTGTCTTCCAGAAAGGCCATGCCTGCTGTTGAGTTGCTCCAAGCGAAAAGAGAAGGCTAGAATTAGAGAGGCGCTTTCTAACTCGGCGCCAGTGTCTTCCTTCTACCACCAGGACCAAGTACAGCTAACGACAAGGTCTATTCTCGGCATCGACACATTACAACTACTCGTGTCCAAGCTCCGTGTTGCTGAAGTATTTCTTTAGGACGCCCTTGTTATCTCTCTCTCGCTGTGTATGTGTGTCTGAATAAGTGTTACATCTATCATTGGACGCTCCCACTGTTACTGCAGCTCTCCCGCCTAGTACTATAGTAGTACTGCGGCAGTCGTATGCCGATAGAGTGAAGTGGAAAACAATAACCTGACGTGACTTGGTTTGCTGGCACGCTAGTGTTGGACGTTGGGAAATCTACGAGTGGTGGCGTTTGGTGGACAGGACTGTTCGTGATAAATGCAGGTGATCTATTGCTGCGGACCTCCGTACTACGCCTGTCGACTCTGCAAATCTGTAAGGTTCTTAGCGTAAATAAACTCCTGCAGCTAGGGAAATTGTTGAGAGGTCGCTTCATGCTTTATCGTCGATCACTTGATAGTCCTTGGCTTCCGCCTGATAGCGTTGGACGAACGACTTCTACTCGACTCGACTGTTTGCGTGGATATAGAAGAGTCAAATTCTTCTTTCCTGTTTTGACATATCGTCAGGTGTCAAGTCGTGTGAACTCTACGACGCTGTAACACGCTGTGTGGCCGAAGTCGAAAACCACACTTTCCAGCAGAAGGCGGACGAATTCCTCTTCTACTAGTTCTAGCTGTCGTCGCTAATCAAATCAGCAAACACCATCTATACCACATCGTCCGTGTGTTGTACCAGCTTGCCCACGCCTCGCAACACAATCTACAAACTTAGTGCGAGTGGTAACACAGTTCCCACTACTTTGTCAGGACTGTACCGGGCCAGCGTGTCAGTCAGTGATGTTATGCTGTGGATACTGCGGATCATTGCGCTCAGTCGACACCTTTCAACTCCTCCAGTCAAGAATCCATGTTTTTCAGACTCTGAACGAAAACATACATCGGAGAGTGGTCGCTGCGGTTCTATTTCTGCGTGATGTGTTCCTTCGTAAAATGTTTGGAATGGGAGAGATGGCTGCAATGCGTGGTGTTGCAATTGCTCATAGTGCAGCTACTGCTGTCAAACGCTATACAAACATTTGGACAAGATAGTGAAGTTGTGGATAACTTGCCAGAACCGCTGAGAAGTGTTTATCTTGAACGAATGGCACCGAATTGGCATCCGAAGGAGAGCGTTTGGTCTGACAGGGCGATGGAAATTCGGACACAGCCTTTCAGAGGTAAGCTCACTAAATTTTTGGGCTTACTTATGTGTGTGTGTATGTGTGTGTTTGTGTGTCTGCACGCGTTGATGTTTCCTGTGTGTATGAGTGTGCACGTTTATGCTTACGAGTGTGAGTATGTTTGTTTGTGTTTGTGAGTAAGTGTTTGTGTGTGTTTGTGCGTGTATGTGTGTGTGTGAACATGCATGTACACACACGCGCGCGCGCGTGTGCGCGCGTGTGTGTGTGTGTGTTTGTGTGTAAGTAAGTAAGTGTGTTTTAGGTGGGTGGGTTACTGGTGATTGACAAGGGCTGTATTGCATACACTACTGATATGCAGTGCAGTGATGTATGGGTTAGGCCACAGGCAGTACTGACTCTTTATCAGACTTCCAGAGTACATTAATTTGTAATACTGATAGTCATGTAGTTCCAACCACACAGTTACATTGTAGCTATCATGTGGCACACTACACACTACACACGGGACTGTTGGATGCCAAGTCAAGTAGAGTTCGACTTACATGTAGTGAGCAATGCACACTACACACTCTTGAGATGGGAATTGCTGTACATCAGGAACACAATGCACTGCACATGTGCCTGTTGAAAATGAGGTGTGATATTTGCAGTACAATGTTGCATAATGTACATCATTCATTGCTGGCAATGCACAGTGGGTGGGAAATATTTGAACTACATGTATATGAACATGACTGTATGCTACATGTATATGCATCTAGCTAGCCCACTGGATCCATGGAGTAGATGGGTAGCCAGTAAGGTGTGCACATTACTCATAAGTATACCAGACTGTGCCGGGCAAAGCCTAGTTAGTGGGGGTCCTGTCATATACTAGTATCACACAAACATGATGGTGGTCAGGGGTGTTGTGTACACATTGGTGATGTGTTGCGGTCAAAACAGAGCACTGCCTGCAAGGAGCAATCATAATTATGGGTAGTGGTAGGTGTGTGTGGGGGTGCCGTGTATACGTGTGTATGGGGGGGGGGGGGGGGGAGGGGGTATCCGATGTGGTAATGGTGTGTGAAATAACTGGCCTGTTCTGCTTGACCCATTTAGCCTACCTAGGCAAAGGGATAGGAATAACCAGATAGCAGGGGAATTTGCACCCAGCTACAGGGAGCAGATGTTGGCAATCCCTCACACAAAGTGCTCCTTGTAAGTTGAATACTGTGGAGACAGCATGTACAATAAACATTCTTGAAAGGTGACCTAAGTGTGAATTCACAGGCAATATGGCCATTGAGTGACTAGCTAGATAACCATCACTCTTGAATAGTTGAACAGTGTGACACACGGTTGAACAGGTTGAACAGTTGGGCTAGTACAGTGAAGCAGGTACATTGTAGGGTTTTGCTGGTGTGCTGCCGTGAACCTGACTGAGTACTTCTGGACTGAATATGTCAGCTTCAATTAGATTCCTAAAAGGCAGTCCTGTGACAAGAATCTAGCAGTGCGTCCATCCTGTGGACTACTTGTAGCTCCATGGAGTCTGGCTCAAATCTTATTGACAATGAATGAGTTCTTCTATCACTGGGCAATGGCTGTGACATGGTAAATAGTGTAGTGATCAGTGGAGAGATTGTTGTAAAGCATGGCATATTCAAAACCATATTGTATGTATGGTGGCGGTTTGCTGCAGCTGTAAGAAGAAACTCACTTCGCAAGATGTTTACCAGGCCAGCCTAGCTAACTCCTCTCAGTGCTCAGGGAACTGTGTAAATGGGTAAATCATTAATGGCGTGGGTTTTCCGTCAATGCTTGTATTACCGGTAATGTGCTGCGGTATGCGGCAGTGTTAATGAAGTGTCGAGTACTTGGATACAATTAGCCAAAGCAGCTATTAGGTTTGGCAGAGACTCTTCTGCTGAGATGCTCTAGGTGCCACTTTTCACACGTCTCCGGACTAGGTTAGCTCTCTGATGTAAAGGATTTGGCAAATCATTTCAGTGAGTTTTCAAACTGCTAGCTACATGACCAGTACAGTGTATCAGCCTCAGGCTAGTCTGGTCTGCTCCATTAGAAAGGAGCACTTGGCATCAAGTGGAACATGAATATATGGGACAGGGTGTCATGTGTGTTTGTGAGGGCCATACAGCTAGACTAGCAGTAACAGGGAGACTGGCACATGGTGGCAGGGATGGTGGGCCTGCTAGGGTGGATGCTGAGCTCGGGATGGTGGGCCTGCTAGGGTGGATGCTGAGCTCGGCTTGATCAAACACTCCCCAACAAAATTCACCTGTCTGTGCTTTGCGGCCGGCATTAAACCTGGCACACTTTTAGCCGTACTAGGTACATGCGGTGATACACCACACCAACATTCCAACTGTCAACAAGTGCAATGGCCAAATACAACGTGTGTACTCCTTACTCATCTTTGTGCCCTGTTGATCATCTACACATCTACACATCTACACATCCCTGCAAGCAGATAAGCATGGGGTCTCCCAGTATGCTGATCAAACCCCTATTCACACGTATCTGTGTCTTTGTTGATATCAGCACATCGCAATCTAGTATGTATCTGTGTACTCTGCTTCCTCTATTCATGGCCATTACAGGATGCCATCATAGGAGTCTGTTTCAATTCAGTGTCGGAGGGGTCAAACTGGCCTGGGCAGAAGCCAGGCATCTGCTAAAAGCTGAACTACGCTTGCTGGATTCCACTCCAGTACAAGCAGTGAGAGTAGGAGGAGGAGGAGGAGGAGGAGGGGTGCCTCACCTCACTGAATACCTTGTGACAATGTCCTGCCGTCACATAGGAAGAGTGTTTACAGAGCAGGTAACAGCCGCTCCACCCTCACTGGTGCTTGATATCACACAGCCATTCAGGCAGGTCATGGACCGCATAGCCAGACACCAGCAACGCCATCGCACAGATGACCGACTGAACGGTGCAGGCAACGCACAACGTTGCGACATCGCTGTCCATGCCATTTCGGGAGACACGGCAGTTGCACCTCAACCTCGACTGCTGAAGTGCAATGCTACACAGTACAACTCTTCATCATCTCCACTGCTGCTGGTCTATTATGATGACATCATTGAGACATCAGAAGCTGCCAGTTCACCGTCTTCAGCCGCTCATTTGGAGGTTGACAGCATACCCGATGTACATAGTCGTGAAAAAAGAACAGCGGCCGCTACCAATGTGGATTGGGCCAGTAAATTGCAGGAGCCTTGCCAGCTTGTTCGCTACATCACACCCACTCAGCAGTTGATGACGGACATGAAAGTGCTGAGTCCGCCGGCATTGGAGTTGAACGCATGCGTCGGCCGATGCCATTACATCACGAATGACATCAGCCAAACGACACACTCGCACATTCAGGGTGTACTCCACTACTATGGGCTAAACGAGAATGCCCCTTCGGAACAACTGATCCTGGACGCATGTTGTGTGCCCATTCAGCTAAGCAGTGTGTCCATCGTATCAACGAATGCCAACCATGCATTCATCCTGAGAACGTACCCGCAAACGCTAACAGAGCGCTGCGGTTGTAGATAATACTAACAGAGCGCTGCGGTTGTAGATAATACTAACATTGCTTGAGTGATGGCCTTGATCTTGATACTGATGGTGTACATCGACACACGGGCATATCTTTCCTCTCTTCTCTGTACTCTCTCTCTCTCTCTCTCTCTCTCTCTCTCTCTCTCTCTCTCTCTCTCTCTCTCTATCTATCTATCTATCTATCTATCTATCTATCTCTATCTATCTATCTATCTATCTATCTATCTATCTCTCTGTCTATCTCTCTGTCTCTGTCCCTTGAAACAGCTATCCAAGTACTAGCAAAGCATACACTGAATTGCAGGCAGGTTCTTATTGAAGCAAGTTAGCCATCAATCTATAACAATTCCAAAGAAGGCCTTGATGATGTCGTTGAGCTCCAGCCATACGTGATTTGACTTTGCATTGTGTTGATCCTACCCAGATTTCCACTCGCCATATAACATATTGATTTCATACAGTTGAAGAATATTGTCTATGAAATATTGACTTCTTGCTGGCTCTATATCAACTTCAAGAGACGTGTTGCTATATACAGACTGAACAATTCCCAGCAACGCTAATCCTACAAATTTCTGTATAAGTCTTTGGAAACCGATAGTTGGTTACTGTGAGGTATGCTGAGGCAAGATCTGTCCCTGAGCCTGGTGGTACTGCCTGGTGGTACTGTTTGGCCATGGCAACAGCTACCAGCGACAACCCGCCATCTTGTGGTGGTATTTGCATGCATGGCAAAGGTCTTTGTTGAAAAGTGATCATGTGACTCAGCCCTATCACCACTAGTGTGCTGGTAGTTATTCAGTCCTCGAACGTGTGGCAGAGATTTCTTCCTACCTCGACATTGTAGGCGGTGCAGTTTCTTGTTTAAACTACATCTATCTGTAATGTACTTCAAACTATCAATCATTGGGATGAATTTGCATGCTAAGAAAATGAGCTTCGTTGCTTTGTTCAATGCAGAGCAGGCCTGTAAAGTCCATGTTAGGCGAAGCATTTGTCTCTAAATTTCCAAATACTACACATTCATTACCGTTTCAGTTAGCTAGACAATGTACAGTCACGTTCTTTCTAGTGATTTTCCCAGTGATTGTTCCTCTGACACTTGAACAGAGCATGAAATCATGCCATCACACCTACACTACAGCACATGACGTAGTACGAGTAGATTCTCTACTCATGGCCCATTCACGGGGTATGCATGGTGTGCGAGATCTCTATGCAGATACAGTATGTACACCCCACTAATTACACTAACCAGTAGATGGGGAAGAACACAGGGGGGGGGGCGCGCTTGGGAATGGTGGAGGGTTTTGTGATCGCCTTGACTTGACTCAGTAACTGTTTATATGTACGTTATTGTGAAGTGAAGTTCATGGTATTATGTATTATTTTAGTATTTACCTTGGGACTGTGTCCATGTGTCACAGGACGCTGGGTTTCTGTTGAACTTCGCAGAAGCTCTTGTTTTCGCACACAACAGAGGCGGAAGGCTGTGTAGCTGTAACTAGTAATACATCAAGTTTCACGCATTTCAGAGATCATCAGAGAGCGGCATTTGGCATTCCCCATGTTCACACTAGCTCTTGTGTATGGAGCTAGTACACACCTAGGCTATACCAAGGACCGGTATACAGTCTGTAGGCGATTTTTCAAAAACAATGCATGTAGCCTTGTAGGATACGTGTGTGATAAGGATCCTGGACTCACTACAAAAGTACAATGTAGCAACGAGGCCGATGGAGCCATTTCTGTGGACAGAAGTCTACACTGCACGAGGTGTCCATGATGGGATGGATAGTCGGTAACGGCCTCTCTCGTCCAGTCTGGCCGACTCTGTGCCTAGCACCTGCGACTGTGGAACGTATGGTGTGGAGCCGTTCTGGCGCTCGGCTCTCTGCCAGTTTGGGCAACCAAGCTGCTTGGCACTGCACTGTTACGCGAGGTGAGGAGAAGTACCATCACTTCAACTTTTTTAGGCCGATGTGCCTAGATGGTGTGTTGCGACGAGGTACATTTCCACGTGGAAGGGGTTCTGCTTGACAGTTTCCGCTATCTCGGTCGCCCCAGCATCGGCATCAGTCAGTAGGTACAGTGTCATGATCAGGGACATCTAAATTTAGGCCCTGGCCAGGGAGCAGGGTCTAAGCGATTGCAACTGGACGAGATCTGGTAGTACAGTACAGGTGTATACTGTCTCTTGCAATGTGCACATGGTCATCCATTGGCAGAACACGATGCCAACCACATGTCAACCCACAAATTATTGCTAGACATCAAAAGGGAGTGCCGTCACTCGCGTCAGAATGACTGCGGCTATCTCGACTGCACTATGTGGCGGAAATGAAGCTTGGGGCTGAGGTCCAAATCATAAGACAATAATCTCGATGGACGAATGGAGGAGGTCTAGGGTCCTAGGGATCCATGCACTATACTGAGCCTGTGGAAGTAGCGCTTCAGCTTGTAACATCAGTCAACTCTTTCCGCATTGCAGTAGCCTTGAGAGCGAGAGTGAGAGATTCACGATAGATCGTGGCTGCACCGTGATTTCGAAGGTGCATGCCCTAGCCTAGCCTAGGCTATGGCCTAGGCCTAGACTTGGGTTTGATGCATGGTCGTTGTGTGCGAGATGTAGATCTACGAGTCTGCAGTCGCGGTGGCGATACGCGGTGTGGCACGAGATAGCCAAGATCTCAAGTCCCAAGCGAACACTTCAGCCTACTTTTCAACCTGGCTACTGCCACCGCAGGGGGTCATTCGCCAGGAGACCTCCGGCTGTCCACATGCAGCTAGACCAGCTTTCTGCTCCGTTGTAGACAGGAATACCATGTGCTGGCTAACTCATTGGATGGACTCCGTACTGAGCCTGTGACGTGTGAGAGGGGCGATGTGAAGCCAGAAGGTGATGTGAAGAAATCATGTTACACAAACTTAGTTCTGTCGTGTCACAAAGCAGTTCCTTCGCCTAGCCGTGACGGGAAAGAGACGAAGGGAAGACCACAGTGAGATGCCCATGTGAATTTCATTCCAAAGATATCACTTTGAACCTGCACAGCGCTACGCTACGTCAAGTTGGCACCGCTGCAGTTTCTTATTGCTTCTTGACAACTCTCGGTGATCTCTGGAACCCACAAAACACATTAGGATGCCGTCATCATTTGCGTATGGCCTGCTGGGATCATGGGCACCCAGCCGAGCCTCGTCAGCATTTCTCCTTGGTGGCCATTCCTACATCTTCAGCTGCAATGTCACAACTCTCTGCGCACTTCTGCTGTTTGTCTTGATGACGTTGGACGTGAGAGCTCTGCCGTCCCAGCCCGGCAGCGGCAGTACGAGAGCGCCTTCACCGTTATCCGGGACAGCGCCGACAGTCCTGGCACCTACGAGCGCACCAGTTGCTCCCCAAACGGAATCCTGGCGAACACTTGCCAAGACCATCTCGCAGGCTGGCGGTGTGCGTCGCATTTGTGGCTACGGTCGAGCAGTTCAGTTTTCCACAGTGAAAGAGACCAGGGCCATGGAAAACGACACTCTTGGTAAGGCTGCCTGGCTGTTAGTTCAAGCATTATGTTCTGTACGCGTTGACCACCATCAGCCTCATGTGACCATCACTGCATCAGGTGTTTCTCTGGTGTACCGTGTAGGGACAAACATGTGTGCTTTAAAGCTACTGGAAATGGGGCTCAAAATAGACCCGTGCTGATACAATAATTATTATGTAGGTGAATAGACTAGGGAAACGAACACATACATCTACATATAAAGTCATACACACATGTAATCAGATGGAGAGCCAAGGTTCCAGTTACACCAGTAACTGGTGGTGTTAGTGGACAGTATAGCGTAACTTGTAGTTCCTTGGTCTTTCTCTTTTGTATAAATTACACATGTAATCCATATTATTAAAAAAAAACGCTTTGACAGTTTATGATCATGATCAGCAAGGTAGACAAACATAAAGGTGTCAAAAAAAGTAGAGGCCTGTCAAAACAAATCCAATAACAGCAGAATGATAATCAACATTTAGATGTGCCTGACAGGTATTCCAGTCAGCACTTGTACTTCTCAGCAATAGGAGTATGTGATCATCATTAATTTTGTCTCCTTGCCGCAAGGAGACAAATTAAGTTTAGGGAAGAGGTTGATTTTGTCATGCGGTTTGTAGCTCTGCTACTGTAGTGCGCTGACTGTCATCACTGAGCTCAAAATTTGTAGTTTGACCGACTTGAAGTTGAAGCCATTGCTGCAAGGAACAGAATGCCATGTCACACGGGCCCCACTTCCCACAACTCAAATGTAATGTTACTCCTTCATTGGCTGACTGGGTGCATGGCTGGCACAGTTTCTCACTGTGTTTACATACACTGCACAGTGTCAGTGGAATGTCTGGCAGCCAATGACAATGTGACAGTGGGTACTGATTATCAGGACGGTTACTATGCAGATTTCTTAGCTGTGCATGCTGAAATGCCAGTGCAAAGTCATTATATTAAATCAGATGATAAAATCCATCCACTATTAACATTGTCAGAAAGTCCTTGGAATTTGCACAATTGCCTGTACACTGGCGAAAAGCATTGGACACACTGGACCAGTCACACAAGCACACACTGAGTACTACTGAGCACTACTGCTAGTGGTGAGTTTCTGACACAGTCTACAAATTGTACGTTGTCACATCGTGATACATTATTGTGTGGTCAGTGAGTGACGTGGTGTGTCTGAGAGTTGTTACATGAAATTAATACGGGGGGGGGGGGGGGGGGGCATGATTCCCTCGCAGCCAAATAGTCTTGCTCTCTCTCTGTCTACTAATACTACGTGCACGTGGCGATGGAAATCATTGGTATGTGGAATTAGTAAAGTAACCCCTTAGGGCCTTGTTAGGCCAAAGCATGTTCGGCACATTTTGTGCAAGTGTTCCGTGGTGGGTGTGTGTTCATGTGTGCATGCACATGTACATGTATGCGTTTCTGATGACGCAGACAACTAGGTAGTATTACAGTGAAAGGTAGGGAATGAGCCAGTGTTGTGCTGAGAGAGACCTGTATTCCCTGAGATCTCATTGTCGGATATAAAAGGTAGGGGCATGCCAGGCTGTTACATTCACTCTGGACTCCAGTCCTTCTTGTTTGCCACTTCAGAGTGCATAGACTGAGTGTTACTCACGGGGAATGGAGATTATGCATTATGCAAAATGGTTTCATGGGGTGAGCCGGCGGATTTTTTAATGGGCGCCAAGTATGCAGCGCGAATCGCTAGTGCTAGTGCAGCGTTGTGCCACGAGTCCGCGACTTCGCCAAAGCATCTAAATTGTTGGTGCAATCGCATAACATCTATGGCATGCTCACTTCCCCAGTCAGCCTCTCACTGTTAACCGAATGGCTTCTGTACTATTATTGGTATTACTGTGTTGGTATTCCTGTATACAGGTGAGCCAGCATCCAGTGTAACCGGCCACTGCAAGACACTCCACTTCACACTGGATGTGCAAGACGCAGTCATGGGAACAGTAGTGGGGGCAGAACTACATTTCAACCTGCTGGTGGCCGCCAAGGAACGCCTGCTGGACAGGTACACATTTCTTGTGTACCATATCCTGGATGGTTCTGGGGAGAGAGTTCTGATAGGAACCGACTCCATCTCAGCTGTGAGGGTCACTGGACTGCCTGAGCACATCTGTCTGGATGTACGGACTGCACTGAAGGCCGTACATGAGAAAAACAGGCAAAATCTTACGCTGGCTGTGGATATAGTTATCAACGGACAGCCCAGCTGTGACCCAAGATTGACTAATTCCAGTGACATGGCCACTGACGGGGTGGCATCCCAGCCAGTGTTTTCGCTGAGCAACTCTGCATCGATCTTTACATACTACCATCACTCTAGGACAATCCCATTCTTCCGAGATCTCTTCCAAGCATACGGCACCCATCCCTACAGAGCTATTCCACCGCCGGACTGGGATACGCACAAGAATGAGCTTTGTCGTGTTCATCGCTTCACTCTCGACATCACAGCCATGGGAGCCATAGCTCCTCGCAACCTCACGTTTGGTGTGTGCGCTGGATCCTGTCAATACCCAATTGCATATCCAACAAAGGACACGCATAATTCTAGGTTCAGGTCGCTACTGATTGCTTATGACCAGATCCCAGCAGCACAAAGACCACCTCCGCCATGCTGTTCTCCAGTTCAGAATGCTAGAATGCAAGGACAAACAGTTACGATGAGAAGAAATGGAAAGCTGGTCTTCACGTACCTTTCTGATCTTCTCCCGAAATGTGGATGTTTCTAGTTTACATACAAACACCCTGTTTTGCTCAGTCCCATTGTAGCCGCCCCTGTCACGTGACATCATACAGCCAGTCTGGCACTACAACGGTGGTGTATATCAGAAGCCAACTTGACCCCTCTTGATATTTGTACTTTGTACTGTTCCGAGGCAACGAACTGAAATAATAAAAACCAACCAACCCCCCCCCCCCCCCGCTTCCTGCCACACCTTGTCTTGATTTTTGTCACCATGGTCAGGTGTTTCCCCAATTGAATGAATAATTGAAATCAACTTTGAACTGGGCTATGAACATAATATTACAAATACCTAACTGATACAGTCCAGTTTTATTGACTATAATTACCTGCACCCGAATCTGCTAGCTGACCTTGAGATTCATAAAAATATTAACTCAGCAGCAGGTCACAGCGTAACATGATATACAACAACTTGAAGACACCAAAGTAACAGTTCTTTCCTTTTCATTATGTAATTCTGAGGAAAGTGGTGCAGGCATGGCGGGGTGGTTGGGTGGCGGGGTGGTTGGGTGGCGCGGTGAGATAGTCCAGTATGTTACTCCATGGACAATACTTACTCTGTCCCTTCAATTTGTTTCAGGCCACCTCTAGATTGCACAGTACTGTAGGAAAGACACCCCCCCCCCCTGTCTTGTCGCGCTACATAATAATACCTGCAGTTGTCAATGCTTTCAGTTTCAGTAACTTAACATGAGTGCTTCAACTAGCAACTGTTGTCAATTATATCTTCGTCTGTATCCACCGGTATTGGGTTTTGGGAGTACGAGTGGCAAGCAAACAAAGCGAGCATACCGGTACGGGTAGATGTACACCGAGACCGATATTCCGCGGTCACGTGGAGGAATCATGCATTGCAGCCTACTACTCTGACTGGTTTCTGCAGCGGACATTGCTAGGCAGCATGCAGTCGGACTGTCCACAACAGTTCAGCTATCCAGCAGACATGTACATGCGTACTACACAGTGTAGACCAGGCAGTACTCGACAGTACAGTAGCACTGCATGGAGAAGCTACAGCCTACAGTGTGTAGGCTTCGTGGAGATTTACCTTGCTTTGGAAGTGTTAGTAGCGACCGCTCTTTGCAGTTTGATGATCTGCACGGCGGTGTGGTGATCCCGTATCCATCATTCTGTTCTCAACAGGATTGTGCCAGGCCATCGGCATAATTATTGTCTTCTGAAAATAGCCCAGTGCTAGTGGGATTCTCCGGCGTAGCTTAGCATGCATCTATGGACTTCTGAAACAGTTTGACCAGAGCTGAAAGAAGGTACATGATTGTAGAAGCCTGATCATATCGAACCTTGGCACTTGCACCCCCCCCCCCCCCCGCTCCACGCACACTGTGAAAGTGTGATCTTATTCTTAGAAGCCCCGTCACAAAATGCCTCGCTCAGTATGTGTTCTGGTCTAGTTATACGCCGGGTTTCACCTAAACTGGAGAGTGGACTGTGGAGTGGATTCGGAACAACATACCGGTAGATGCTGATCGGTTAGTAACTAAGGAGCAGCTGCCATTACTAGTACATTGTATTAGCACACTCTATTCGGCAGCGTCTGTTATGAATAACTGATAATGTGGGTTTGGGTTGGCTTGGTGTCCCTGGCCGGGGATCGGATCGATCACAGTAGGATTCGGCGTCCCACGGCGTGACGAAGATTGATTGAAAGCATGTGGCATCAAAGATCATACACCATTGCTCCCTGATCCGAAGTTATTTTGAAGCAATAATTCCATCAGTTAGAGTCCCTGGGTTTCGTCCGGAGGGCGCACGTTTTGAGCTCCCTGATTCGAAGTTATCCTGAAACAATTCTATCAGTTAGAACTACTAGTACTTCGAAGTACTTTCCCCTGGGTTTCGCCAGGAGGGCGAACGCTTTGAGCTCTTTCCCGTTCTTTCCCATAAGGATCGGTCGGGAAAGGTTGCATACTTTCTGCACGGTCAAGGAGATCTTAGCGTACTGACCAACATGACGAAAACAATGGTATCCTGCTCGCCACCGTCCACTACCGGTACGAGTACGTGCACCACTGGATGTAGCAGTGCGCCGCTGGCCATTTGCAGAGGACCAGCTCAGCTTCTCTGGATTCGGGGTGATTCTCACGGAAAGGTACGCCAATCTTCTTTCAGGTAGATCTACCCTAAAAAGTTTCAGGAGATTGATTGCCATTCGCACTTTGTGGTTTGCTTGCTGTCGACGTGCAGCTCAGGAAAGTTGGAGACGATTCTACGGGTGCAATCAGTCTACCACTACCTGTGTTTCTAAGCATAAAAGAACGCAAGAACGTTGCCAATGCACGGTGTCCGCCTGGCAGCACGCATTGCCTTCAGATCAAAGCGGATATCACGACCCCAGCCAGGTGAGGCACATTCATCATGTTCATCATTTTCATCATTCAGAGTCTGAGTGCATTCAATGCCAAAGCCAATAAACAAGTTAGTTACAATACTGGTTTATCTGTTTGGGCGTTGCTGCATTCCGACCAATGCACTATGGGGAAGCGTGTCTAGCCGTATATACATGTACTTGAGTGCTGGTGCATTGGCACAGTAATACCGTTTCTCAATCCTTGGACTTTGTAAACATCACACTCAGCCACTGGTAGAGGCACACCTGGATGAAATTCACGGCATTGCACTGGTAAGGCAGGCTGCACCTCTGAGGCCATAATTATCATCTCTCTACCCCAGTATGCTGTACTCTACTGTACTCAACACAAAGTTTGTAATACAATCAGCAGAATGTGAAAACAACAATGAACAAAGAACTCAACCGTGATATTCAAAATGATTGCAATCAGGACTGGTTGTTATGACAGTGACTACACATTTCTGCCAATGCAGAAATGGTATTGGTACTGGTATTGGTAGTTCTATTAAATTTGGTATTGCCAAGTAGAATTGATCTACTTACAGTCTTACAGTCTGTCTGGTACTGGTATTTCACAGCAGAATGTGGTCTATAGCCCGAGTGTTGTTATTTGGCTGTGCAAAATCAGCCTTCAGCCAGTCCACCGTTGAGTGATTTTCTTGCGATTTTCTGGCTATAAAGGCGAGTGGGTTTTTTCCTTCCCCGCAGCAGGTCCATCCTATCCCAGAGTCACGTAGTGATAATATTATACCATTAGAATAGCGGGTTTTCACTGAAATTCAGGCAGACTTGACTTGTGAGCATCAATAGGTGCACAACCACCCTCAAGGATCAACACACACTCACACAATGGCCATGCTGCATGATGATCATAATGACTGCGTATGCAATTGTGTAGCCCTTTCTAGACCTCCACTACAACTTGCAAGGGAGACTCAACCACATAGTGACAGGATCTCTGCATGGCCATGTAATTCTGGATTTTCTTGCAGGTTTGAACCCATAGAACTTCACAACCTCATCGGTGTCAAGTTCTGGCACAAGCGCAAACAGGCAAGCCGCCAGTGCGTTGGCTCTGTTCAAGCAGATCTACCGTCGTTCAAACTGACCTTACACGACAGACAGGGTGGATATAATCCGTCCTGTGAACTCGCCTTCTCCTCCTACAGACAGTGCCAGAAGTGGAGAACATCACTCACCGCATGCATTATTCCAAGTGAACAGCGGCCACCAGTCCCTGCACAGTCAACAAGTGAGTTCATTTCCCCGCGTTGCATCTATTTACCCACGTTGCATCTATTGCTGGAGATTTTCCCCGCGTTGCATCTATTTCTGGAGATTTTCCCCACGTTGAATCTATTTCTGGAGATTTTTCGATGATATGAAGAATAGTGGAGTGATCAAAGTTGAAGCTTGTCTTATTCCTATGTCTGGTTCCATTTTTATTGAAGAAAATACTCCAACTTCAAAGTGATCACTATCCGAACTATAGACTCAGATGAAGAGCCAAGGATTAATTTATAGGAAAGAAAAGGACCAAAGGGATTACAAGTTACGCTATTATGTCCACTAACCTTGAACCTTGAACGTGCCCATTGCCGATGGCAATGATAGCGACTAACACCACCACTAACACTAGCCACTAACACCACCAGTTACTTTAGAACAATCAGCCCATGTGATAGCATTGCACGACCCTGACCGGCGATACTGACGTTCTACAATTAACCTCTCCTATGCTATCATATAACGTAGAACCTTCTAAGTTGGAAGGCTGTTGGAGTGCGCATCCAAGACGTGCTAGAGCTGAGAGCCAATTAGTTGTAGAACGTCAGTACCGTCGGTCAGAGTCGTGCAATGTTATCGCATGAGCTGATTGTTTAGTATCTGGTGGTGTTAGTGGGCATTATAGCGTAACTTGTATTTCCTTGGTCTTTTTCTTTGCTATAAATTATCCAAACTATGATCCAAGTTGGTAAAACCCTTATGCGTGGATGCTAAAGTTATCATGCATTGGTGATTCTTGGCTTGTTTCAACCTGCTCAGGTGATTGGACGCTGACAACAGATAGCCGGCAAGTGGGTGGGTGCATGCCGTGGGCTGGTTGTCGGCCATATGCACTTCCTCGTCCACTCATCACCATCAAGCAGTTCTTTGGTTATTATGTTGAGCCGGACAGCGATCCGTATCAGCAGCAGAAGTTGAGATATGACAAGAGACAGATGGTCATGCGATCAAGACAGAAAGGCTATGTGGAAATTCTTGAAATGGGGGATGATGGCGTATTGATCAAAGAAGCCGAAAGCACCACGGAAGATGTGGTCGTGGCAGGTGCGTCTTCTCCCCCTTCAAAACAGACCAGACCCAGCCTTCTGAGTAAAGTTCGCCGTCGGCTGCATCTCAATGCTCGCCTAAAAGCATTCACGCAATCACAACGCGTAGTGCAGAATCAATCACAAGACCAACAACAGCATCGGCAACAACATGAGAATGCTGCAAGCCTTGGGTCAAGGACGGACAAAGTTGGAACATCTGCTGATGATGATCTTGTTCTCTCTAGACAAGACAGTGGTATACTGGAAGATAGTCGGAGTCACAACAGTGGGGAAAAGGAAGTTGTGGAAGACTATGCAGATCACGGTGAAGATGAAGATAATAGCCAACCCAAAACAAGCAAGTGAGTTGTGCCCATAATTATGCTTCAAGGCACTGTATAGTGCCAGTGCCAGTACAATGGAGACCATTCGTACTTCATGATTAAAGCAGTATGACTATGAGGCAGAATCACACTCAGAGCAGCGGATGAATGAAGGTGCAGGCCTGACTCGCATAAACACAGTGTTCTATTGAACTCTCATGAGCCCTGTAACCTAGGTAACAAATGAGTAGTCAAACGCATGCTAGCCTATTTCCAGTAGAGAGTATAGCGGCTCTCTACAATGGCAATCTTTCCATCTGTGTCTTGTATACTGCTGAAATGCTGGTGATCATAATGGTCATATTCAATTCATGTCCACCAGCACGAATACACACCAACATCAACTCCTTCCAACCAGAATGTACCTGCATGCCAGCTTGAGATGATAATGGTGTGGTGGTTCATGGAATCCAGTGCATTGCAGCGGCCAAACCCGTGTCATTACCAACTGCCTTCTATAGATCCATTTGCATGCCATCCTCCTCCCATTCTCTTGTCCTCTTGTAGTGTAAGCTTGGTTTTGCCATAGCTTCCCTCACACAGGCAGGCATAGTGGGATGGTCTAAGACCCTGATTGAGAAACAGAGGGTACCAGGTTCAAGTCCTGCTTGGAAGCGGAAGGATTTTTCCAGCCGTGCTGCGACCCACAGTTAATTGGAAGCTCGTGGCCTGGCACGAGGGAAAAATAGATGCAGTGAATGGGATTTGGGTCTTTGACCACTTTGTGGTGGGTCAGATCTACTCACCTTCCACCGCTTAGGAGCTGCATCTGCGCCTTGATCCTAGAGGGTGGCGGCGTTCCTACGGATGCGGAAAACTCGGCTTCTAGCGGAGTCTCACGCGAACCGTGAAATATTTTTCCCTCACACCCATATCTCTCTATGCTGGCAGTCATCCTGGCATGCCATTGGGTATTGAAATATATACAAACGCCCACAGACTGGCTTCAGCTGAACGGAGATAGTATCAGTTAGCTTCCTGTCAGCCATTTCATGCTTGTACATGCCTTATCCCACCACCTCCTCCCCTGTGACAGGGTCTACATTAGTAATTGGTGCTGATACTGCGTGAATATTGGCCTGCATTCTGATTTTAGTGACCTTGAATGCAAGTCACGTACTGGCACGAATGGAGCTAATCAACCAAATGATGGAACAAAGCTACCAAGGAAGCAAGATATTGCGTCGTTGTTTGCAAACATGAAGCGGATCGGTAAGTGCGCAACGATATGGCTCAAAACAGGTTGGAAGAGCAGCTGATTGCTGTCTAGGAGTAGCAAGAAGTGTGGTTGATTTTCAAGAAGCTCTAACTTGGGATGTAATAAAGATGAATTACCGAGTGTGTTAGCTTTGGCTGGGATGTTTTTACCAACAAATCTGAGTCCTTCTGACAGTACATACTACATCCGAGTGACCGTGTAAAACTGGGGCCACGAGCACATAATTGGCAGGAGCAACTACGCTCAGCTAGCTTGGCTTCATCATCATAACAATAGTCATTGTGATCTACACTACTTGTAGGCATAATGCCCAACAAGTAAGGGGACGCATTCTGTCAGTGCATGGAGGAAAACATTCGAATCATACTACACTACTCTAGCATCAGAAAATGTCAGGAAGGTGGCAAACTTTCCCTGGGTTTCACTGGAAAGTGCACCACCCACAGTGCAGATCGGTACCACATTTTTGCTCCTCTCCCTGTCTACTCCTCTTGACTCGAAATCATACGAGGAGACGTATGCGTTGTTTATTCATATGGTGTGTGTGTGTGCTGTGTGTGCATGTGTCCACTTGCAGACATGGATGAGGTATATGGCAACACAGCAAGATGTGGACATGTGGTATGAGAAGCAAACTCCATGCATCACAGTAGGGTACAATACCACAGGTACCTACTAGAAGTCACCACTCAACACACATACAGCACAAGTTCTGGGACCAGTGCTGAAGTAAGCCTTGGATTTTCCCGACCGTACCACCCTGCACGGTGCATCCAACCGGCTAGAGAGTGAACATGGCATCAAACCTTTCGTGGACAGTTCTTACTTTCCCCTACCACCCCAGTGTGCCAACTAAGCCTTGTCAACACGACTGATGATGTTGGCAAGCTGATTAAAACTTCACTAGTTATGCATGGTATCTTTTCACTGTGCACTCCAGTACAATGCTGCAACACTAGTTTGAGCTGGGTGAAAGGGTGAGCTTGCCATGCCACTCTGTGTGTGCCGAGCATTGAGTTTCGGATCGGTGTAACAAGTTAGTACCTTCCTCATCAACATTTCAGTCAGACAAGATTGAAAACAAATCATGCCTCTGAGCAACATCTACTCAAAGTACCTGCCTGAAATGAAAGGTGTGACTTTGACCACCTATACCAATATGATGCCATTGCTTCGCATTCAAATCTTCAACGCTGTCTGGACGCTAATCAATGGTGACTGATGCACTTGACAAAATACCATAATTATAGTGGCCTACTCACCTGTATAAAACTCTCAGTCGGCTGCTCCTATAATTCTCATGCACACTTCCATTTAGATTTTAATGATCGGATCTGTTGTTTTGTTTTCTTGGAGGGATTTTTGCAAAAATTGTTGGATATGCTCTTCATATTTGTGCAGCTGCACTGTTGAGCTTCCGATGTAAAACAAATAATAATAATAATAATGCTCGAACTATAACAATGGACGCTTTCGATTACACAGTCTGGACCCAGGTTTTATAATTCTTGAATGAACACAATGAACGGATTGCGGCCATGTGAACGAACGGCTACTCGTAAGAATCATAAAAGGGGATCACGTGGGATCCCGTACACCCTCGCGCACACGTGGACCTAGCATGGCGTGTACATTGAGTGCATCAATTCTGGCGGGAGGATTCCGCCCTCTCTCCAGAATTGACGGAATTGGATTCCGTCGATTCTGAAGACGGAGTTTGTGTAATCGAACGGTGCATCCACCATAACTAATTCTAGAATTTACCGAAATGTGTGTAATGGAACGCGCCCAATGAAGAGTATTGCTGTTTTGCAAATATTGTAGTGAGATACTTTGTGCAAGTCATGCTCGTGTGTTGTTGGTGCATGGATGCGTGGTGCTGTGGTTTTGGGCGTTAGTCTTCAATGTGAGTTGATCATGTCCAGTGTTTTCATCATCTCTTTAATCTCTTAACTTAGTCTCCTCATCAATACAGCCTTTACAGTGTAGCCTGATCGCCTCAGTGTGGAGATGATGTGGGAACGGGAACAAGACTAGTTAGTGTGAGATTGGTGTCTTGCCAATTAATTAGGGCTGAAACGATTATACCAATTACTCGGTAATGCATCGATAAATCGACTGATCGTTACGTTATGGATTACTCATTAGGGATTTTCAGTCCTAAAGGTACTGAAACCCCCCATTTTTGTAAAGTTTGAATCAGTTTCCGCCGTGAGTATGCAGTTGCCAGGGGTATGGTTCATGTTCTGAGGTTCAATTGACTTCAAAACTGCCATGTTTCGGAGCTACCCTTTCACTAATGCAGATTTTTGGTATTATGAAGACATAGCGTGTGGAAACAGATTAATTTTTTGCACAAAATTCTGACACTATTTGCTAACGATTGGTATTGGTATTGGTATTGATTTATTTGAATTCGGTATCTCAACAGTACAATGTACAACTTGGGAAGATCCCGTTTCGCCAAGTTGTTTGTACTGAGTTGCGTTTTCCTGCAGCACTCGCGCGTGTTTAGCTAAACAATGTAATTTCCGGCTATCTCACTTAATTGGCTGAGCTTTGTTTTCCTCCCTGTTCCTTTCTAGGCTGAGCTTTGTTTTCCTCCCTGTTCCTTTCTTGGCTGAGCTTTGTTTTCCTCCCTGTTCCTTTCTTTCCACTGTTTTCTTGTTTTCTTTTGTACTTTTACCATGGCTGGTTATCGCCCTCATCTCTGGGGTTGCTCCCCACATTAGCAATGCGTGCACATGCTACGAGATTGAGTTTAAAAATAATAATAATAATCCGAATGACATAGATACATAAACATAAAAGTGGAGTAGGTGCTACAGCTGATCATTTTATCGCAGGTTGTGGGACTAAACTAATACCAGTATGCAAGTACACAAGAAATAAAAGCTGAATAAATACGTCTGCATGACATTGGAGAAAAGCACCAATTAGAGCAAAACAAAGCGACACATCACTCATTGAAAACATTTTCAAAAAGGAGCTGTTCTAACCAGGTACATGTACATTGTGGCCCGTCATTAATTAAGAAGGCAGGCAAGATGGGCGTTAAATGCAGAAGACGTATTGCAAGACTTCATTTCAAAGGGCAGAGCATTCCGATCGTTATGCCAAAGAGTAATCGATAGGTGAAAATCCACGATCGTTTCAGCCCTGCTTGCAATAGGAAAGAATAGAAAAAATGTATACCAGGGCAATTAAAGACCTGTACTGACACAACCTCATGAATCATACGGACCACAAAAGGCTGATGTTCGCACACTCAGTGTGCAGCCACAGTACTCAGTAGCTATCCGCAGACCTTACAGTATAGTCCCTCAAGTGTGAAATGACGATACAGAAAATGATTGTGTGCTTAGCGCTAGGCGGTCGAGATCTGCAAGAACTGAACTGAATCTTGCCATTGTTGTTTTACTCATCAGCACCACCGAGTCCACGGACCATGGTTAGTCTTATGACACTAGTACATGTCATGTACTCAGCCTACACTACTATACCGACTGTCAGTACTCAGTGGTACTGGTACCCTGGCCTGGCCTGGCCTGGCATCCCAGGGAGTACTGAAAATCCTTTTCAGTACTCCTTGGCATTCCCTGTCTGGCACTGCTGCCAGTGTCAGATTGATCAGTGCATCCTCCAGTCCATCCTCCCAGCTACATGTACATGTAACTAATCATGGTAATTAATCAGTAACTGTTACAGCCGACCTACCCTTATAACGATATTTGCGTCACACCAAGAAATATTGTTATAAGGGTGATATTGTTATACTTATAGGGGTAACTGGTTCATTTCATACACATACGTCATGATTCATGGATTTTGTTCTTTTTTACACTCTTCATAGCATAACAAACTGACATACATGCACATGATGTGCACAACAAGGTGCCAACTGGTGCCCCATTGCATTTCGCCATGTCCCAACGACTTATCAAGTGAAGCTTGCCCTACCTGGATAGTAGGCTCTACATATTCCCTGCTAGATATTGTTATAAAATGGAAAATGTCGATTGGTCAGCCCATTTTATATCGTTATAGGGGTAATATCGTTATAGCAATATTGTTATAGAGGTAAGGCATGGTATACACAAGTCAATGGAGTGATTTGGTTTGCCAGAAAAATATCGTTATAAGGGTAATATCGTTATAGAGGTTATCGTTATAAGGGTAGGTCGACTGTACTACCAGAGTATCAAGAAAGGCTTCTGTGTTCAAACAATGTAGTCAGTACCAAGACAAGAGTAAAAAAAAGAAAAAAGTACCAAGACTATGGGGGTGGGGTGGGGGGGGGGGGGTAATACTCTTGGAAATACCAGTACAAGCAGACTCTACATCATGTACTACTACTAGCAGTCATTTATGCATTGGTGTCGGTTTTGGATCGGTTATGGCGTGGATCGATCCCCGGGTGTGCACATGCGGGCGTGCGGCGTGCGCGCATAGCGCATGTGGCGTGCGCAGTTGTAGTGCGTAGATCAGGCACGTGTACCTTCACGTGTGTCAGCACAAACGCGCGAAAGTCCGAAATTGCAAAAATACCATAATCTCTGATCTCTGATCTGAGCTCCATGCTCAAAAGTCAAACTCAATACAATTGTCGTTTTGAAAGAATCCTTCACTGAGAGAGAGAGAGGTCTTGCCTCTGTGTGCTGAGCTGAGGACTGTGTGCTGAGAGACCATAAACATCGTCCGAAAATCAAGAGGCATGTCGTCAACTCCCACTAAACGTCCAGCGGAGGCTGCTGGATTATGTGTTCCAGCAAAGATCTGCAAGTTGTCCGATGAGAACAATGCCAGTAATTCTGTGTCAAAAGACTGTTCTTTGCCTCGCAATCTGGAGGATCGCGGGGATTGTCAACTGCCAGATAAATTCCCACTGAACGCATTCAGCCCCTGTGTCAGCAGCCAATCTCAGGGTCAAACAACAGCAGCCTCTGCAGTGGCGAGCAAAAGAGACGACTATCTATCGTGGTCTGACTACTTCATGGCCGTTGCTTTTCTCAGTGCTCAGCGCAGCAAAGATCCGAATTCACAAGTCGGAGCATGCATTGTAAATAGCGAAAACAAGATCGTAGGCATTGGGTACAATGGCATGCCGAATGGATGCAGCGATGACGAACTACCCTGGTCTAGAACAGCGGAAGATAAACTGGACACCAAGTACCCGTATGGTAAGCTAATGTCATGCTTTTATGGTCTGTGAACATGTGATGTGCACACTTTGCAAAATATATCAAGTGAGGATATCCACAATGCATGGCCATATCGACAATACATTGTGCACACAAAGCAAGCAGCTGATATCAAGAGTACATAAACCGGAGTGTGCAACTCCCGGAGAAAGAGCCCACGGCACGGGGTTAATAATAGTACATCACCAAAGTCGATGTGAAAAATGTCATCGTTGTTTTAGGCTGCGTTTACACGACAACGCACAGCCAGTTTTCCGTTTTCAGTCCCGCATTTCTTTTTTCGTTTTCGTGCGTTTACACGATCAAAGCTGATCCGGAGGTGGTCTGGGTTTGTATCGTTTTCGCATGTCTACATGGGAGCAAAGGATCCGCAAAAGTTCGTCATGTGCCAAGTGTTGTCGTGGAACCACCAATCACACTCAAGGAATAGTTGAAAACAGGCCACACGACAGCACTCGTCACATGACGAAAATTGTAAAACAATTTTTTTGATTGTCGGATCCGTGTGAATGGCCGAAAACTAACAAACGTGACGGAAAACGAGGCCAACAAACCGTTTCGACTGTTTACACGCCCAAATTTATCCGGCAGAACATTTCCGTTTTCAAATTCTTCCACCTTAGCCTGCGTTTTGGTGTACAGTCAACTTCGCTTATAACGACACTCTGCGGGGGCATCAAAAAAGTGTCCTTATTCGCGAAGTGTCGTTATACCCGAGTCTCATATGTATTATTACAGTTGGAAGGGACTTTGCTCTGGGCATGGAAATGCTGTCGTTATTCGCGAATTGTCGTTATATCCGCAGTCGTTATTAGCGAAGTTGACTGTACAACTTTTACATTTTGCTCCGCGTACCGTGTATTAACCATGCATCCGAAAGGATTTTGTTGCGTTTTCACCCCCAGCGTTGTCGTGTAAACGCAGCCTTAATTTACCGTATTTGTCGGAGTATAGTGCGCACCTTTGTATAACGCGCACCCCCAATCTTCATTGGGGGTGCGCACTTCAATCTTCATTGAAGTACATGCATTTCATATTCAATCTGCATTTCATATTCGGAGCATAGTGCGCACCTGAGATTTAGGGCCTAAAATAGCACATCTAAAGTGCGCACTATACTCCGGAAAATACGGTAGGCGTTTTGGGTGCGTGCCGAATATAGCCGAAATTAATAGCTGCCAAAAATTTGTATATTTTCAGTAATCTCAGTTGTGCATTGCTCCTTGTCATAATAATTATGAAAGGTGAAATATCATCAAATATGCGTGTGGTTTTCCCGTTTTCACCTTGTGACATGGTGGTTTTCCCGTTTTCACCTTGTGATATGGTGATTTGGCCGTACACCTACGGTGTGGGGATATCATTTGATTCGTGATGACCCAAACAAAACAGAAAACTTGGCTTTCGAACTGGATGTATGCAGCATAGATGCCTTTTCTGGTGGATACTAATGAAGTAATTAGTTACAGGTGCTCTTGCCTCTCACACGCTATGTGTACTGTAGAACGGCTAATTATTTTAGCGGGTGAAGTTTTTTAGCGTTTCTAAATCTGGACCAATTCGCGATGAAATTATTTCAGCGATCCGGATTTCAGGTTAAAAAAGAGACTAATACTGTACTGGACATGCTAAATTTCGATTGGCGCTGCAAAACTTTAGCGAAAACACTCCTTTCACTAAAATCGCTAAAATATCACCGGCGGTAAAGTTAGCCGTTTTACGGTAATGTTCAAAGGAATCCTAGTGTTTCGGCCGCCATGATCGCACCAGTTATCCTTTTCAGACCAAAGTCAATGTGATGTAGGCCAGCCTCACCTTCTCTTATTCCTAGCGTTGTGCTGGTGCTTGGGTGGATCACCCTGTAGCTCAGCTCCATGCGGTTTGAAAGAGATGAGTTAGACATCGTGCCATGCCCCTAGTCATACATGTCAGTTACTCAGCCCCATATTTGGTGTTTACCGTGTTTATGGTGCTTGGTGTATGTTGTGTGTATGTGTGGGCAATGTACAATGCAGTGTGTCACGCCGAGATGAATGCCATCATGAACAAGAACTCGGCAGACGTGAAGGGCTGCACGATTTATGTTGCACTGTTTCCGTGTAATGAATGTGCCAAGTTAATCATTCAGGTGAGAAGAACTGAAGAGAGTGTGTGTCGCTTGCTGTGCTTTAAATGTCAAGTTCATTGTAAAAAGTACTCTCTCTCTCTCTCTCTCTCTCTCTCTCTCTCTCTCTCTCTCTCTCTCTCTCTCTCTCTCTCTCTCTCTCTCTCCTCTTTCTCTCATGTTCTGGGTCCCTCTGCCTCTTTCTCTCATGTTCTGGGTCCCTCCGCCTTTTTCTCTTTTCTAAAGTTCACTGTTTGGCTATGTTCTCTGTCTATGTGCACTGCATGCTACTTGTGTCCAGTCTGGAATTCAGCACGTTATCTACATGTCAGACAAGTACTTTGATCGGCCGGAGTTCATTGCTTCTCGGCGCCTTCTCACAATGGCTGGTATCGAATGCAGGTATGGCTCACAACATCTTAATCTAACATGGCCGCTACTCATACTGCAGTTTTGACAATGCACTTCAACGAGTGGTAAATCCAAGTGCATGGGTCCAGGTTAATGATATTTGGGGGGGGATTGCAGGAGCGGGGAACAAAATATGCATGTCAACAGGGTATTTCTACTTTTCTCATTTTCTTTGTGTGCTTCCATTCTGATCCTCTGCAGTAAATTTGTACCTAAGACAAGCCGGCTGGTGATCGACTTCAACTCCATTTGATGTTTAAAAGAGTATGTCTTCTCATCATTCCGTTGGTATCAATTTGGAATTAGTGTGATGCAGTTGCCATGTCTTCACCACGCCTTCCGTCTTACTTCGCTACATTTGTAGGAATTTCGGAGATCCTGCTTCTAAACTGCATACTGCTGACCTTGCCGATCATCACAATGCCATTAACCCATGCACTGGTGTTCATACGGTCTAGCTCACCCATGTACTGTGTGGATATGTTGCCATGGTTACTACTCACATGACTCACTGGTGTGATGTCCAGGTATGTTTATTCCCTGCCCTGGCCTGGGTGCTTTTATTTGTATTTTGTCATCTCAGTGCTATCAATAACCACATGAAGCATTTCTGCCTTAATTTTAAGCTGACATAAAAGAAACTTCTCACCAAGGATATTTTCATGAATAATTCATCACAACTATCTCTCTCTCTATCTATCCATCCATCCATCTATCTATCACCCCCCCCCCCCACACACACACACACGCTCACTTTATGCAACAACTGCCTTGATAGCGGTGGAGTTTCCTTTCTCCGCACTCTGTTGCTCCGTTTCTTTTCTTTCTCTGCATGTGGCTGTTCCATTCCTTTCCACTACTTCGTGAAATGATCTTAAAACCATCAATCCGCAAATCCATTACGATACTGCACTGGCTCTTGTCCGGAGAGAGAGAGTCATGCACGAACGGCTGGGGGTCTCTTCAACTCCAACTCTGTACCCTTGACTCTGACCATTTTATAATCAACTGATGTGCCTCCCTGCTTCTATGTATCTGTCTGTCTGTCTCTCTCTCTCGCACACACACACACACACACACACACACACACACACACACACACACACACACACACACACACACTGTTTGACCTTTTGTCTGACACACATACACCTGTCCTGTGCTGTTGACCCACTGCCTTAAAGGTTACGTGGTCCCATTGCGGGAGGAGGGAGAGGAGCAAACACGCCGGTGCCGGGTCAGGTCCCTGGACTGCCGAAATCTCCGAGAGCAGTGCTGACACATTAGTGGAAACTTGGCACGTTCATCCGTTGTTGGGCGGTTCTGGCGAGGTCTACAAGGAGCGGAAGCGGGCTGGCTAGCGATTGAGGTAGGCTGACACCTGTGCACAGCGAGTCCACCCCTGCTACGGTACCATTTCCCACAATCTGCGCATTCACATGCACCACGCTGCTGATGGACTGGCTTGCGACGCTCCGCTGTGCACTTGTGCGCTTTTAAAGATCACTTGGTCTAGAGCAGACCTTTCCACAGGTGGGGCACTCAACGGGGGCTGCTGCGGCCAGTTCCTTATCCTGGTCTTGGTATCTACATCGCCATTCCATGCGAGATGTGTTAGCGGTCTGGTACCAGTTCACAATTTGGTTATGTCGAAGATCGACCGACACGCAGTCCTTCCACCGTTTCCTTGGTCCATGGGCAGGTCTGACAGGTGGGAGCTGGCCAAACAGAAGGCACTTCGGCATGCGGGTGTCATCCATGCGCGCCAGGTGACCTAGCCACTCTAGCCGACGATGCCGAGACCCAATTCATGGTGTGCGGCAGCAACATCCAAGATGCAGACTGTGTCCCACTCACGCTGGCGGATGTTGAGATCAAGAATGTGGCTGAATTCAGGTATCTGGGTTCCATTATCGCCAGCAACAGCCGTTCGGCAGTGGACGTCAACGCCCGCATTGCGAGTGCCTCCAAGGCCTGTGGTGCTTTACAGCACACATACACACACACACACTTCCTTTGTTTCTCTCTCTCTGTCTGTCTTTCTTTTGGCATGTGTCAGTTTCTTGGTGGTTATGTGATACAACTTTGTATTGACATCACTTTACTCTGAAGTTTCACTGTAATTCAGTGAGCCTAACTTCAGGGTAAACTACCTCCAGGGCCGTAACGATGATCTGTACTGTGTAGCTGTGTTTAGCTGAGTTAATGCTTAACCAAGGTGTCCTTTTTGAGGCTGCAGGAAGCCTCAATTACTCTTGTTCAGAGGGAGGACAAGTTACTGGCATGGGTAAGAATCCATCAATTGAAGCAGAGGGCCAGTCTTGGTTCACTTTCATGTGTGCTGGTACGGTCTTGGTTTGCATTCCTTGCCAGATTTTCATGAGGAAAAAGATAAACGATTCTGGCATCGTTAACAGTAAATAATCGACGAGGATGCAAAAATCGTAATATTGAAATTAAGAATGTAAACGCGCTCATCAGCAGTCACAAAGCAATAGTCGAGTTATGATCCAAACGTTTTCTTGCGGCATTAAAAACAGTAAGGCTATAATTATAGCCTGATTCTGTTTCTGATTCTATTTTTTTCTGATTCTGTGTAAATACCACACAAAAAACAAGTCATTCTTAGCACTGCAGGTAAGGATGAGGACATTAGAACAATAGGACAACAGAAGGAGTACGTTGCCACACTCACATTATTTCATCCAACAAAGGCAACATCCACACACTTTCTTTTCTGAACTTTTATCACACGGCATTTCCCTGTCCCTGTTTCACAGAGCTGGTGTGGCTTTAGAGCCTGCTATAGCGCTATGGAATTCTGGCTTGCGTGCTAGCGTGAAGAGGTCAAATTATTGAAAATAACACCTGGGAGGATGGTGCAACATCTGGGGTCGAGGGCGAAGGGAAAATGCAGAACAAGCTGTTACAAGCAGACTGCATCCCTCGTACGGAGATCACCATCATCATAATCTGCGTTGCCGAAAATAATAATAGTAAAAAAATAAAAATAATAATAATAAACGGCATTATGCAGCTGCGTAAGCAGTCGATGCACAGTGTGACTGCCAGGCATCTCTATCAGATGCCAACAAACAAAAGATACGGAGATAGCAGCCTCAAAATAAATTTTGAAAATTGCAAGTAATGGATGTAAAGAAAGGGTGTTTGGCGGAAAGGATTTGACAAGATAAAGTTTCGCCAAGATTAAATACATGCACATGCGCATATGCACCGTGAAGAGATGAGCATGCGAGTAATAATATTGAACGGAAAGTGAGAATGAGACGTTGACAAGGGTAAACGGCTGGACAGGTATGTTTTCTAATGAATCATGAAACCCAGACTAGATGCGGCGCAGGGAGAGATTAATGTGGTTTCAGTTTTATAAAAGATGTTCCATGATTTAAAGGTATTGGCTTCTACACAAAAAACACTAAAATTAATACTAGACTAGGACAAGAGTCTGATGAATTGATCATGATCCAATCGGGAGTAGGTATTGACATGGTTGGCAATGGTTGAAGTCTAACATGCTCTGAACTAATAATTTCTAGAAGAGACGTGCGTGTGTTCATGTGCACTATTGCACATCCAGCATGTCAGTCCAACTGCTGTATCGGTAGCAGCTCCCATTGCTGTCTACACACACAGCCACAGGTCAATAGGAACTGGGAGTGAGGGAGGGGGGGGGGGGAGAGAAGGTTGACCAGTGTACTGGCAAATATTAGCCAGCGGAGCTGAGCTACAGATTACAGCCACCTCACTATGTTGTAGATCAGGATGCAGGTGCTGACAAAGAGGGATTGCTACAGCAGAGGATGTAGATGCTGACAATGAGGCCAGCAGAGGATGGGACTCACAGCGCCAGTCAATATAAAAAATAGAGCGTGCGGCTAAAGAGGAAGGTATCGATCGAAGACGACACAGTTGATGGCGGAGTTCCTTATGGCTCCTGTTGCTATCTTGCCTGAAACTCACCACATTAAAGACCAGGCACTGATCACACTGATCAGTGATCGGTAGCTGGTTCTAGCCATAAGACTCGCAGTCAACACATGCGACCAGGTCTAGCTTGGAGATATCTCATTTCCTGCAGTGAATTCAACAAGAATAAAGAATACATGTACGACAATTATCAATACAGTAAGTAAAAAAAAGAAAAGAAAAAGTAAATTATCGTGTCCGTTCCCGAAGGGAACTCACGACGGCTGCGAACACCCGGTAAACCCTAGCGGCAGATGCAGCGCCTAACGGTGGGGGTGAGTGGATAAGTCTCACAACCACTGGCACAAGTGCCGAGAACGACCCCATTAGCTGCATCCATGTACCCCTTGTGCCTGGCCACAAGTTCCCAGTTGACTGTGGATAGCAGCACGGCTGGAAAACCGCTCCCACAGTAAGTACAACCGGCCGTAAGTCGTAATTGTACTTCCTCCGTATACAAAAACTTCGTGACTTTTTTTGAACGGTGTTTTTGAGCAAGAACCTGCTCGACGAACGGCGCCAAAGGCTGTCATCGACAACCCATGTCCATGTCGAGGTTAGTTTGGTTGATCCCGAACAGATTCTCCACGGACGCCATGCGTGTGAGGACGTTGCCGACAGAAACTCAAGAGTCAAATGAAAATAACTAACACTTACTTGCTCGAAACTGACACAGTGACGAAGTGTAGCTCGTGGTTAGAACACGGAGTCACGCAGCACTCGCTGCCCTGAACCTGGCCACGCTCGTACTGTCGGTGCGCGGCCCCATAGATCTACGCAGCGTGAGAACATAGATTTGTTTCGTTCGCACGGCAAGATGAAACATTTCAGTCGTCGTGCAACCAGCGCAGACTCAGGATTAGAATGTCGATGGCCTGGCGTTCTTCGCCTCTCTCCAGTCAGACGTCTCCTTTGTCGCCAAGGGGAATCGCAGGGACCTCCTCGAAGCCATTGTAGAATGCTTGGGAGGATTATCCTGGCGAGAAAATACGAAGCGGTTGGATGTGCTTGTACGACTCGTTTCACGGCAGAATGGAGGTCGCGGGTTGGAACAACTGAATATAGTCGACACAGATTCGTACACAGCTCTAGAGATGAAGAGGACGTAGCCAAAAGTCCAGAGTCGGATCATCACTGCAGGTGACAAGAATCTGAACGAAATGCGAGCGGAAGCAGCGACTGTTGGCGATGCGGAATCAGCGTCGTCAGGTGACAATGACATGAGCGACGAAGACTCTGAAAAAACTCAATTTCATTCGTCTGAGTTGCTTTTGTCTTTGTATATAGCTTGTAAACAGGTTAGACAATGCCACGAGTGTTATTCGAAGTCAAACGGAACCATTTCAGAGCTGTGCGCAGCTTTCAAAAAAAAGTCACGAAGTTTTTGTATACGGAGGAAGTACTCATTTTGTAGGCCTACAGCTCCTCTGGGCGCTGAGTTGAATAGTCTTTCAAGAATAGCACGGTAGCCGCATTATTAACTTACCAACTTGGGAACATATAATTGAGCGCCATGATAGTACGACTATAGAGGACAAACACCAGTCCGACATCCATCACTACACGTGCCATCCGTGGACCAATGCCTTGATAAAACCTATCAAGCAGAAGAAACAGAGAGAAACAATTGGAAAGAGAGAGAGAGAGAGAGAGAGAGAGAGAGAGAGAGAGAGAGAGAGAGAGAGAGAGAGAGAAGCGTGTACCAACTTGTGCAACATCTTGCACCTACACATAGCTGCAGACATGTGTTGAATATCTTACACTATCTTGCACATGGTCCCGCTTGCCCCCCCCCCATTTTTATTTCCCCATTTACTAAAGGTGCCTAGTACATTCCCTCCAGGATTTTTCACACTTACATGTACCAGACGTGAACCAAACAAATTCCCTCCTAAATTAGGGTGTAAACACCACACTAGCTGTGCATCACTGTTATCTGTTTAAGGATTGCCATGATCTGGCATGAAACAGAAAGTATTAAAAAAAACCTCTAAAGGCTGCTGCAGTAATAGATGCAATGACATACGATCCACTGGGAAACTCACGCGCGCAAGCCTTCATATTGGTAGATGGACGTTGCGCAATGCCACCAGTTGCGATAGCGATGTGTATCATTCATCTTCAGTGCAAAACACAACATCCATAGAATGTTTTGGCAGAGGATCACATAGCATGAAACTCGAGTGGCAAGCAAAATCTTGTTCTGCGTTCTTTGTAAGGAAGCTCTGTCCATAGTGGCACACGGTGTGTGTACAGAGGAATAATTCGACTGTGCACAGGCATTGAGGTATGAATGGGAAAGACAACTCTGTACAACGTACATCTAATAGCTTGTATGTCCTCATCCTCATCACCTGCACGTGCTACACACATGCACGCACACGCACACACACAGACGAACAGGTACCTGCATCCGTGTCTTGATAACATCGACAGGTGTGTTGAATAGCACGCTACATGCACCGGCAGTACCACCACAGATGAAAGTCGGGAATATTCCAATGGTTTTGTCCACATCAGCACCCTGAAGAGATAGACAGACAGACAGATACAGACAGACAAACAGACACACACACACGCACAGACACATACAGACACACACAGACACACACAGACAGACAGACACACACACCGATACATATACTCATAGCAATAAACAAACCAAGAACACTTCGATCCTGACCGTTGTGTATGAATATTCAATAGCATGCATAATCAATGGCAAGCACACTCAAGGCATACTCCAACGGTAAACCAGAGACGTTGAGCAGCAAACGCCTGGACTCACCTGCAGCCACTGCATGAGGCCATTGTAGATGACAAAGCGCACGGCCTGGTTGCTTCCTTGCTTTATCATTGTCGGCACTAAGCCTTTGTAGACACCACGGAAACCTGTTGTAGCCAGAGACAAGGACGGCAACATATGGTGGATGATTTACAGCCAGCAAAGGAACACGCAGACTCCTCACAACCGGACTCCCCTGACCTGGATTGTTCTGCCAAGTGGGCAGTCTCTGGATCATGACATGGCATGCTGTATTGCACTATACTGGGTGCAGTCTCTGGATCACGACATGACATGCTGTAACTTCACTGCACTATACTGTGCGTTCTTACCTAGTTGAAAAGTACTCGGAGTTGTGCACACATCTTCAAGGTACAGTTAAATGTCTATGGTCTCCACGCAACCGAGTCATCAAGGAAAGGGTGGGGGCATGCAACTGAGTCATCAAGGAAAAGGGGGGGGGGGTTGCCAACTGACAACCGCTCTACTCAGTTGCCACTCACTCGATATGCTGAGTTACTTGAAAAATATAGTTTTATTGACTTTTAAAAGGTGGCTGGGGCGGTACAACTTTTTTGGGAAATTTTTGACTGCATTTTTTTTAGTTTATCGGCAAGGCAGAGATGAAATTTGAAAATGTTTTCTGGTGAATCTCTGGAGAATAGCCTTCTCTAGCTTCCTATAGTTATATTTTTTATTTTTGGACAAAATTTGAAAACGTTTTATGAAAGGTTCGTGTTATTTTTTCACGGACCTTTCATAAAATCTTTTCAAATTTTGTCCAAAAGTAAAACTAAAACTATAGGAGGCTAGAGAAGGCTCTTCTCCAGAGATTTATCAGAAAACATTTTCAAATTTGATCTCCACCTTGCCGATAAACTCAGAAATGCAGTCAAAATGTAATCAAAATGACCCCTAAAAAGTTGTACCGCCCCAGCCCTGACATAGCGAGCCGGTCACCCATCGTCATAACTGACTGGTTCTGACGATGGGTGACTGGCCCGCAATGTCATAACTTTTGAAGCAATAAAGCTAATTTTTCAAGTAACTCAGCGCATTCAGTGAGTGGCAGCTGAATAATAAGAGAGTGGTTGCAAGTTGACAGACCAGCTTTCTCATCTTGAATGTAAAAGTTGGAAACAGTTCCTCGTTACGGACAATGCGCTGTCCCAAGTCAGCCGGGCATGGGCAGTTTGAGTGCAATGGTTGAAAGAAGAAGAGGTACCATTGTGGAAACATCAGCCACATGGATCTGCAGTTCTACACCAGACGTTGACTAAACGTGGCACTGACTCTACTCACCAGCCCCCAGTCCAAACTAAGAGAAAAAAAGTAGTCTAGTTCTGCAGGAAGCCCATCCTCTTCAGCCGTATCAGGCTGATTCAGGCTGCATGCACATACCTTCTTCTTTGACGATTAGAGACACTCCGTGGAAGAAGCCTTTGAAACGAGGCTTGTCAGGCAACTTTCTCCGTCGATCATCAATAAAGCGTACCTTTTTTTTCAACAGAACAACATGTCAACAGGAGCAGCAGCAGCAGCAAGAGCAATGAACCATTGGTTGAGTAGTAAGGACGGTGGCCGCAGCCATGTGATGCCAGCAGCAGTAGCATCAGCAACAGCAGCAACAACAAAGACACCGGTAATGAAGAATGGTGACCAGCTGAAAATGCGCTGACAAGCCGTAAAACAAGAACAGAGCAAACTAACATGCCAAGGCGAAGATAGCCCACAGTCCGTTCTGACCATACGGGCAAGACATGTTACAAATCCCGTGTAGCAACAACCTGTGCATAGCAAGGCCCATGCCTTCAATCAGTGCCGTTGCCGTGCAAACTGAAATCAGGCACCCAATCCCAGAAGGGTGTGCTGGAGGTAGAAGAGTATCTTCACATTTCAACCTTCAAGCTCGTATCGTGTTTGCATTTTTCCCCACTGGGCATGTACACGTACAATGCTTTGAACGTCTTTGTCATCACAAAGTTACAAACCCATCTTTTATTCCTCTTGTTTAGGAGAGAAGGAATAGCATACTAGTAACGCTTCTCGAGTTAACCATGGATTTTCTCTCTCGTCAAAACGATAAACTTGACGCCTCGTTTGAAACTCAACTCTTACGGTAAGCATGTGTCCGCGTATATTGATATCGAGGGGATTGTCTTTCAATACGCAGGTGTACGAAAAGGAACTGGGAACGTATCTTCTGGGGACATGGCTCACCTTGATCGTCTCCATAGGACAGACGGCAAAGATAGCTTCTAGCATACCAGCTGTAAGGCCGCAAGTCATGGACTGCATCTTATTTAGCCGTTCCTTGCCAGGAAAAAATAGGTTCTTCGCAGTTTCATATGCACCGAATCTATTGACACAGAATTGTCAGAAAACACAAAATGGAAATCCAACTAAGAACGTCTGATAATCACGTCATTGACAGGCCAGTACATGCAGGGTATTACGGCTTTGGCGTAGAGCACTCGGTCTCATGTTGTTGAACACCCTGATGTATGGCCTGGACTTGCCGAGGTAACCAGTATAGACAGCACGCTGCTTTGATAGAAGCAGACACTAGATGCACTGGTACCTGGAAGCGAAATTGGAGTTACATTACCAACCAGCCTCGGCAACCGAGTACTAACTGGGAACCCAGAGTCAATAGACGTACTCACAACCTCAGCCATGAAAGCAACGACACACTGGATTGTGGAGCCAAAACTAGTCCAACTTCCAAATGTTTTGGCAAGGAGATATTCTTCTGATGTTGGACACACACGCGATACCATGATAACAGTTAGCAATGCTACAGCAGAAGCCATAGTAACTTGTACTGGGATTGCTTTTTGTAGGGTTTTCCCTACTTCTGGTCTTTTTTTCTCCCCCCCCCCCCCCCCCACACACACACAAACTCACACACGTGCACACACAAGCTCACACACGCCTTACCTTACAGCTGATTTGGGAATAGAGCCATACAGGAGGATATCCAGACCTCGGTAGAGACCACGAAACCCATGTTCATTGATTGTCTTTCGTACACAATCAATTGAACCCTTGTACAGTCGAGTGCCTTCTTTTTGGTCGATTTGAAGCTGAGTTTTCACGTATTCTGTTGGGAAGGTTATCATGATTTCAATTCCACCAGCAATTCCGCCTTGTTTGTAAACACAGGGGAATACCGTGACATACACACATACACGCACGCACACACACACCATGTACACACACACCACGCACACACACACACACACCATGTATACGCCCGTCGCAAGAGAAGCACGCAAATCTGCAAATGTACTGTGTGTGCACCCACAGATTTTCTGTTAAAGCAACGCTAGCGAACAAGATCTGAATGAGACAGATCAAGACTTGCGCCAGGTAACTGTCTAATCCACACAACACACACAACACACACACACACACACACACACACACACACAGACATGCACACGCACACACACGCACAACTTGGACTCTGAATGCCCAATGAAATCCGATGGTATGAGTCAAGTTTGGGTCCTGCACACGTCTACATCCCACTGTTCGCAGACCTAAGGCTGCACAACACCAGGCATGGCACTGACTCGCTCGATCGCATTTCATGGAGCAGCACTGTGGACAAGACGGTCGTGGTATACTTTATTTTAGCCTCGCTACATAATTCAGAGCACAACGTCAACAGACTTCACAATACGGCCCATGCCGAAAGTGACAAGATCAGTTTGGTTTGGTTTATCGGCACGTTTATAGGATGGCGCGTAATTGTACCTCACAGCACTGATTTCACGATCCCAGTAAATCCCCTGGACTCAAAGCAATTTCAAAGCAATTTGAAGAATAGGCTACCCACGGCCACGTATTCAGCAGCATTTGAGTTTTAAATCTCTTTGACTTTAAATTACAAACTCGTGATCATTATTGGATTACTATTAAAATTATACTCAATCTCCAGAATATTATAGAAACTTACGTCATTTCAATTACAAAACAAATTCACTAAACGAAATGAAATCTCTGTGGAGAGTTCTCACCGGCAAGAATGGCCTTCCCTGGAGGTACTTTAGCCTTTGCAGACTTCGTAGGACTTGCAGCGGAAAAGTGGCGGCATCGTTGTTGACAATCCATGGTCAGCTATCCTTTGACTACTTACAAAAGAAACTTTTTGATTAACCCACGCAAACTGCCACCAGAACTGAAATGACTGGATGTTCCAAATATTAGCTGGTGAACACTGGGGAAGCGACTCTCTGTCGAGTACATGTATTGCTTCGTTGACGAGTGACCGGGAAAGATACAGAGAGTGGAAGCATAAATCAGCAATCAGCGCGAATGAAATAGTACAGAGAGTCATGTAAATCTACGACTTGATGCTGACAACTTTACTTCATGAGTAGATTCTACTTGCTGGCATGCTTGGCGTTCTGATCTGATGTCAAAGAGATGATCAAAAATTTGCTTTGCCGCAAGTGCCCACCCTCACGAGGGCTATCTGCCACCGGCCCAAGGGCAAGGCCATGCCACGACTTACAAACTCTCAAACCTCACACGTCCACCGCAGCAGTACAATCATGTAGATCACTTGCACTGTGCAGCCCTAGCCATGGTATCGCACTATGGGCCTACTATGGCGCCAGTGGAGTGAAACGATGTTGTGTAACTACTTATTACCCATATAAAAACCGCTCTGTGAGCGGTTCTGAAAAACCTCTACTGGTGCAGCCCCGTCGTAAAAGTAAGAAATTAGAACTGGCGCATTGTCCTCCCAAATGTGAACTGATCCACCTAAATCGCGATTGACGGGACCCGAACGCACCAGTAGCACGAGGTTCCTACCTGTGGATGCAGCTGGGGACGCTGGTCCATAGCCAAAGCCAAAGCGGTAAAGGTGGGCTTCGGGGTAGGTCTACGAGCTACGTACTGTAAGTGTTGTATGGTAACTTGATCAGCGCCGACGCCGGCTGTGATCCTGTGCCCTCCCGACCTCGTGCTACTGGTGCGTTCGGGTCCCGTCAATCGCGATTTAGGTGGATCAGTTCACATTTGGGAGGACAATGCGCCAGTTCTAATTTCTTACTTTTACGACGGGGCTGCACCAGTAGAGGTTTTTCAGAACCGCTCACAGAGCGGTTTTTATATGGGTAATTTCAGTTCTTTTTCTGTTCCCTCCCCCATACCGGCCCTGCTCCGAAGATAAACATGGTGAGCACGCGCGCGATCCACTGTATGTAGCCATGCGACTGCAGTAGCACACTGATACATTCCAGCCCTCCCTGCACACAGACACATTGTGACAAACACGCACATGCACATGGCACACACGGGCACGCACGCACACACACGCACACACACACACACACACACACACACACACACAATGTACCATGTATACGCCCGTCGCAAGAGAAGCACGCAAATCTGCAAATGCACTGGATGTGCACCCACAGATTTTCTCTTTATAGCAACGATAGCGGATCTGATTCTGATTGAAACAGATCAAGACAAGCGCCAGATAACTGTCTAATCCACACAACTGGCGAAGCCATGCACACACACACACACACACACACACACACGACCCAAACAGGAAATTCTTGATGAACATTGTATAATGCCATGCAAAGCAGTAGCCACCATACTTCAGGAAGTCAGTTGTGAAACAAAAATAATTCAACTACAATGTGTAGGTAAGCTGGCGGCCAAAGCACAACATTGCAGCGTGATGATATTTGCCTAAGGATTGCAGTTTGCAGACCACACCATGGAAGCAGTGAATACAGAATTATTGTAATGTCATACAAAGACAAGCAAAGAAGTGGCCACCATACACCAGAAACTTGCAGAAAGTCACATATCCAACAGATAGAGAAGTGAACAGCATCTGGTACAGCCCACACAAAACCAAGCTGACCTGATACTCGTCCGAAGATCGTAAGTGGCAGATCCTTTTCAACGATAGCATGCAGGTGTACGTTACACGCATGGACAAAATCTGACCGTGTCACCGGCATACATTGCCATCACATGCACAGTAGAAGCACAATAAAAGCAATGGAAAAATATGAAGGGGTTGCTGAAGCATCTTCACACTTCAATTTCAGACTTCGATGTGGTCGTCACGGGGTGATATACCTGCAAGATACAAGTGATACAGAAAGAAAGCATAAGGTCGTGAGGTAGGCTATGAGACACCACAAATGGGTCACCTACATGTATGTTCAGGGCTGGTGTACACACACACGCAGAATTATCATAATCGAGAATTTCCCAAACTACAGAAGAGCAATGAAATCCATTTGCATGCACAGGAGCAATTTGCAGTATGATGCGCAGCTCGGGGAATACACCTGTTGGCAATGGATTACATTCCCATTGGAATTCCCATTCACGTGGGATTCACAGAAGCAATTTGGCAGTGTGCTACGCAATGCGACACGACCTGCGATTCTGCGTGCGATGCAAACTCGCATGCACAGGAGCAATTTTGCAGTATGATGCGCAGCTCAGGAATACACCTTTTGGCAATGGATTACATTCCCATTGGAATTCCCATTCACGTGGGATTCACAGAAGCAATTTGACAGTGTGCTGCGCAATGCAACACGACCTGCGATTCTGCGTGCGATGCAAACTCGCATGCACAGGAGCAATTTTGCAGTATGATGCGCAGCTCGGGAATACACCTGTTGGCAATGGATTACATTCCCATTGGAATTCCCATTCACGTGGGATTCACAGAAGCAATTTGGCAGTGTGCTGCGCAATGCGACACGACCTGCGATTCTGCGTGCGATGCAAACTCGCACAAAATACCATTCACAGAATCACGACAAGACGTCAGCGATGCAACAGTGCCTTGCTGACGTGCCTCAAGTCAAAGCTCAATGAGAATGCGTTTGTCGGTTACAACTGGTACAAATGTACAAGCAATTTCTGAAAATGCTCCTGTGAATCCTACTTTAAGCAGTGCAGGAATGTCCCTCCTCCGCTCCCCCCCCCCCCCCTCCACATCCTCAGGGAACTTGACGAGGAAGGGTGGTCTTCGCGGTTCCCAACATCTATTTGCAGTTTCTGGTCTCCACTATGTCTTTTCAATGGGGATTTGTACGTACCATAATAGCAAGCCAAAAAATGAACAGCACATTTGCCGTTCCGCCACTGGGGAGGATGCGTTCCACAGCTATCCTGACAAGATATTCCGAGAAGCGGTGCTGAGTGCAATGCATTGTGAAACTGAAAAAGCTGACCAAGCCGCGGCATATAATGTCTAAACTTCAATTGTAGTTCGCCAGCTGACTACTTTCAGACTCCATGTAGGTCGGAGTACATCTGGCTTAAAAGTTGACAACAACGGCGCACCCACATAAGCAATGACCACCTTACCTGTACTGTAGCAGTACTTCCGAGTTCCCGTATGGGAGTTCCCTCACTGTGTGTGCAATAGCAGCCTCATCGGACCAGTTCAATGCGACGCGGACAGTCCGACACTGAGGAGGACATTGAAGAAGTCAGAGACAGGAAGAATGGTTGATTTACAATTCAACTAGCAAGGCTGCACACCCACGAAGTTCCACTCACCATTGTGCCGTCCTTCTTGGAATGCAGAAATAACGCTTCTTCTCGAGACCGCAGCCTGTGACAGAGAAAAAGGAAGGAGCATCGCCATCGGCATTGGTCCTCTGCTATCACCGATTGCCGAGTTGCACAGTTCACTCTAACAAGACTGAGGATGTTCAAGAACTCCCCATCCATACCATTATTGGAGTAAGAGGAAAGGTCAGATTGCCTAGTTCCACCTAGCATTCCTGGATGCCAGGATGTACTGCCCCCCGCCCCTCCCTTTTACTGCCTGGAAAGGGCAACATATGTCACAGCGTTCACCAGTACAGTCGGAGGAGAACATGGGAGAAGGCAAAAAAGGGCAACACACATGAATCCCTTATAAACAAGCAGTGGCAACTCTAGCACCAGAAATGTTGGACTTACACCCCAGCCATTGCCGCCGGATTCAGCGGCTTCTTCTTCTTGGTCTTCCATCTTGGAAGCACTCCTTCCCGTAAGTTCAGTCCTGGGATCGGGAGTACAGTCGGAGGAGGACGTCGGAAAAGGCAAAAGGCAACACACATGATTCCCTTATATTAAAGCAAGCAGTGGCAACTCTAGCACCAGCAATGTTGGACTTACATCCCAGCCATTGCCGCCGGATTCCCACGCTTCTTCTTCGTCGTCTTCCAGTTCCCAGATTCCATCTTGCAAATACTCCTTCCCGTAAGCAAGTGCAGTCCTGGCCTGGGTGGATGCGCAGTACATTGACGATGGCGGAGATGGAGCAGGTCAGGGAGCCCTATAGAGGTCCCGAGAGCAGATTGCGGCCAAATTCGGGACGATGCCGGACGCCAGTCAGTGTGAAGTAGCGAATTGCGGACCGCCACGTAGATTGGGGTCGCGGGGTCATAATCCACGGGCACTACTCGTACGTTGCTCCAAAAAAGGGCACTGCACTGTTCCACAGTTGCTGTTAGCGGTCGCCAAAGGCACTTGGTAGGCCGGTAATTGGGTCACTTGTCAACAAAGTGTCAACAACGTGCCAACAACGTGTCGACCACGTGTCTTTAGCGGTACACTAATTTTGGTGTCCCCAAACTAAAAACATCGAGCACCAGTATGGAAAGGCTTTAGACAGAAAGCCTTTCCAATACAAAATAGCTTCACACACGACCCAAACAGGAAATTCTTGATGAACATTGTATAATGCCATGCAAAGCAGTGGCCACCATACTTCAGGAAGTCAGTTGTGAAACAAAAATAATTCAACTACAATGTGTAGGTAGGCTAGCAGCCAAAGCACAACATTGCAAACCGTGATGATATTTGCCTAAGGATTGCAGTTTGCAGACCACACCATGGAAGCAGTGAATACAGAATTATTGTAATGTCATACAAAGACGAGCAAAGAAGTGGCCACCATACACCGGAAACTTGCAGAAAGTCACATATCCAACAGATAGAGAAGTGAACAGCATCTGGTCCAGCCCACACAAAACCAAGCTGACCTGATACTCGTCCGAAGATCGTAAGTGGCAGATCCTTTTCAACGATAGCATGCAGGTGTACGTTACACGCATGGACAAAATCTGACCGTGTCATCGGCATACATTGTCATCACATGCATACCCCACAGGTTACAGACATGCACAGTAGAAGCACAATAAAAGCAATGGAAAAATATGGAGGGGTTGCTGAAGCATCTTCACACTTCAATTTCAGACTTCGATGTGGTCGTCACGGGGTGATATACCTGCAAGATACAAGTGATACAGAAAGAAAGCATAAGGTCGTGAGGTAGGCTATGAGACACCACAAATGGGTCACCTACATGTATGTTCAGGGCTGGTGTACACACACACGCAGAATTATCATAATCGAGAATTTCCCAAACTACAGAAGAGCAATGAAATCCATTTGCATGCACAGGAGCAATTTTGCAGTATGATGCGCAGCTCGGGAATACACCTGTTGGCAATGGATTACATTCCCATTGGAATTCCCATTCACGTGGGATTCACAGAAGCAATTTGGCAGTGTGCTGCGCAATGCGACACGACCTGCGATTCTGCGTGCGATGCAAACTCGCACAAAATACCATTCACAGAATCAGGACAAGACGTCAGCGATGCAACAGCGCCTTGCTGACGTGCCTCAAGTCAAACCTCAATGAGAATGCGTTTGTCGGTTACAACTGGTACAAATGTACAAGCAATTTCTGAAATGCTCCTGTGAATTCTGCTTTAAGCAGTGCAGGAATGTCCCTCCTCCGCTCCCCCCCCCCCTTCACACCCTCAGGGAACTTGACAAGGAAGGGTGGTCTTCGCGGTTCCCAACATCTATTTGCAGTTTCTGGTCTCCACTATGTCTTTTCAATGGGGATTTGTACGTACCATAAAAGCAAGCCTAAAAAATGAACAGCACATTTGCCGTTCCCCCACTGGGGAGGATGCGTTCCAAAGCTATCCTGACAAGATACTCCGAGAAGCGGTGCTGAGTGCAATGCATTGTGAAACTGAAAAAGCTGACCAAGCCGCGGCATATGACGTCTAAACTTCAATTGTAGTTCGCCAGCTGACTACTTTCAGACTCCATGTAGGTTGGAGTACAGCTGGCTTAGAAGTTTGACAACGGCGCACGCACATAAGCAATGGCCACCTTACCTGTACTGTAGCAGTACTTCCGAGTTCCCGTATGGGAGTTCCCTCACTGTGTGTGCAATAGCAGCCTCATCGGACCAGTTCAATGCGACGCGGACAGTCCGACACTGAGGAGGACATTGAAGAAGTCAGAGACAGGAAGAATGGTTGATTTACAATTCAACTAGCAAGGCTGCACACCAACGAAGTTCCACTCACCATTGTGCCGTCCTTCTTGGAATGCAGAAATAACGCTTCCTCTCGAGAACGCAGCCTGTGACAGAGAAAAAGGAAGGAGCATCGCCATCGGCATTGGTCCTCTGCTATCACCGATTGCCGAGTTGCACAGTTCACTCTAACAAGACTGAGGATGTTCAAGAACTCCCCATCCATACCATTATTGGGGTAAGAGGAAAGGTCAGATTGCCTAGTTCCTAGGGCCTAGCATTCCTGGATGCCAGGATGTGCTGCCCCCCCCCCCCTCCCTTCTACTGCCTGGAAAGGGCAACATATGTGACAGCGTTCACCAGTACAGTCGGAGGAGAACATGGGAGAAGGCAAAAAAGGGCAACACACATGAATCCCTTATAAACAAGCAGTGGTAACTCTAGCACCAGCAATGTTGGACTTACATCCCAGCCATTGCCGCCGGATTCAGCGGCTTCTTCTTCTTCGTCTCCCATCTTGGAAGCACTCCTTCCCGTAAGTTCAGTCCTGGGATCGGGAGTACAGTCGGAGGAGGACGTCGGAAAAGGCAAAAAGGCAACACACATGATTCCCTTATAAGCAAGCAGTGGCTACTCTGGCACCAGCAATGTTGGACTTACATCCCAGCCATTGCCGCCGGATTCCCACGCTTCCTCTTCGTCGTCTTCCAGTTCCCAGGTTCCATCTTGCAAATACTCCTTCCCGTAAGTAAGTGCAGTCCTGGCCTGGGTGGATGCGCAGTACATTGACGATGGCGGAGATGGAGCAGGTCAGGGAGCCCTATTATTATTATTATTATTATTATTATGAAATGACCCAAAGGCAATGTGCCTATAGAGGTCCCGAGAGCAGATTGCGGCCAAATTCGGGACGATGCCGGACGCCAGTCAGTATGAAGTAGCGAATTGCGGACCGCCACGTAGATTGGGGTCGCGGGGTCATAATCCATGGGCACTACTCGTACGTTGCTCCAAAAAAGGGCACTGCACTGTTCCACAGTTGCTGTTAGCGGTCGCCAAAGGCACTTGGTAGGCCGGTAATTGGGTCACGTGTCAACAAAGTGTCAACAACGTGTCAACAACGTGTCGACCACGTGTCTTTAGCGGTACACTAATTTTGGTGTCCCCAAACTGAAAACATCGAGCACCAGTATGGAAAGGCTTTAGACAGAAAGCCTTTCCAATGATGTGTGATAGGGCTTGACTAAAAGTGATGACGTCAAAAACGGCCAGGGAGTAGTAAGTTGACATCAGATTTCTATTTTGGATCCACTAAGGTGTGACTTCGCAGAGTATAGCAACCCACTCATGTCGAATGCAGGGGTGACTTTTACTTCGCCACCAGTTGTAACCCCGCCCCCAGTAGCCAAATCAGTCAGTTTCACTGGCTATATCACCTTGCTGTGAGTAAGACGGCTTGAAATGTGCTTGGATCCATACAAAAACTGGACCTAAGTGGATCCAGTTTTTGAATTTTTGAAATTGTTGCTATGCTGTGACGTAGCACTTTCAAGCCAGGGAGTAGTAAGTTGACATCAGATTTCTATTTTTGGATCCACTAAGGTGTGACTTTGCTATTGCCTAAGTATGTGGGTGCATAGCAACCCACTCATGTCGCATGCACAGGGGCGTGCTCGGCCCCCCAACTAGGGGGGTGCACGGGAGCCGAGGGGAGCCCCCCGGCAATTTTCTGCAATTTGTTTGCAACCTTTCTTGAATTTTAGAGCATATTCGCATACATTACAATTGCCTTGGATCCCAGCAGGCACGACCTTTTTGAACTGGCCCTGCCTGGCAACGGCGTCTTTGTGGGTTGCCTGTGAGCCGTGTTTGACCAGCAAATTGGTGGCCTTTTTGAAGTTGGACATAGGTCTTGCTGTGAGCTGTCCCTGATCCGCACCACTGGGAAATAGGAGGCACGGAAGACAGAAACCCCCGTCGCATTTGGGTGAACAGAATAGACCAGCCACGTGTTGTCCTCTAGCCACTGGTGACGAAAACGACGGTTTCTGCCATCATTTCCTGTGTGGACAGGAAAGTCGTGTTTCGGCCCTGGCACAAAGTCGTGGTCGACCAAGCGACACTTCTCATCAGAGGACAACGATGACGGCAAACAGGTCCACTTTTGTGATGCAAGGTTGTAGCCTTCTCCAATGTCGTTTGGAGTGCCGCCTGAAGCGACTACATCAACCTCGTCGGGTTTATCCACCGCGGTAGACCCGGCAGCCTGGGCTACTTCTCCTGCGACCTCTTCAAGTACTACCACTTCGTCTGACTCTTCACCTCTTGAAGAACCCTCATCGCCACTCGAGGAAATATTATCAGATTTTTTCGCTGCAGCAACAGCTCCCGCAGCAACAGTTGCAGAACGACCGAACGCTTCACTTAGAGTTAGCTGCGGCAGCGTGGAAGCTTTGCGCAATGACTTCAATGACGGCGGTCGATTTGACATTATGAAAAGAGCAGCTCAGTCATAGTCAGATACCCATACTTCAGGAAAGAAATCAAAGAATCCAGAGACCTGAAAGCAAGAAATCGAAACCGGGAAAGAATCCGACTGTCGCAAGGTAATGTTTATGCTGTGCACAGTGTAGATCTACGTGCAAAATTCTTGTTCGCGCTGCACGTGTACGTGTACATGAAGGCCGTTTGTACGTGTCACATCCGAGGTGCAGTATTATTTTTTTCAAAACCCAGATTGAAAATTTTGGGGGGGGTGCACGTGCCCCCCGTGCCCCCCGCCGAGCACGCGCCTGATGCAGGTGTGACTTTTATTTCGCCGCCAGTTGTAACCCCGCCCCCACTAGCTAAATCAGTCAGTTTCACTGGCTACATCACCATGCTGTGGGTAAGACCGCTTGAAATGTGCTTGGATCCATACAAAAACTGGATCCAAGTGGATCCAGTTTTTGAATTTTTGAAATTGTTGCTATGCTGTGACGTAGCACTTTCAAGCCCTATTGCAATATTGCCTATTATTGGGTGAACGACGTTACGTACAAGTAGTGTGCCTACAAAGACTATGAAGACCAGGTAGATCAGAATCTATGTAGATTTTTTTTTTTTTTTAATTCTTCGGAAAACACTGAATTGAGACAAATATATGACGCCATGCTAGACTATGTGGAAGGTAATACCGCAGTAATGAGATCGAGAGTTCACATGATAATAGCAGCAATTCATCATGTATCGTGTTTCAAGACTGTGTTCGAAACTTCATAGCAGTTTCTCCAACTGCAAGAATCGTGCAATATTGTAGGGAGAGTCGGCTACAGCTTGACTGACGGATGAAGACGACTGAAGAGCTGCAGAGTGGCGGCTTTGTGCTCTTCCTGGGCAGTCGAAAAGGAAGTGCATTGCATCCTCGACGACGCCAGGGCAGAAGACACAGTGAGGCGAGTCTGCAGCTCCAATGCGGTGGAGGTAGCCATTCAGAAGACTCAGTGGCCGGTCATCAGCTGGTTCAGCTTGCAGGACGCTTTCCGTGTCCGAAGGTCACCGAGCTTCTTGGTGTCGAGCAGTGGTGGCGGGTACCGTGCTGCCTTGCGGACTGCAGTCTTGGTGGCTTGCACTGGAAGACGAACGTGACCCTGGGGAACCTGGGTACCAGCCGCAGCCAGGCGATCTACTTTGTCATTGAGGAATAAGCCACAGTGACTGCTAACCCAGACAAGGTGGATGCTGGTAACAAGCTGGCTAATGCTCTTGATAGCCTCAAACACAGGAATCGTATCTGGGCTCATACGGTACGGATCGCCGGCAACAGAATCAGTCAACGAACGACTGTCCGTAACGAGGATGAGGTCTGGCAGCGAGGGTTGATCATCTGTGTTGGTGAGGCCAGCCGTAAGTAGATCTCCTGCCGCAGAGAGACCGGCCACTGCTGCAGTTACCTCGGCGGTGAAGGAAGTTGCTACCACGCCTGCAGGATCGCTTCCACTGCACACTTCAGAGCGTTGGCCATCAGTGACTTTGATGACAAGATAGCCACTTCCTCCTGTACCCTCATCAGTGACACTACCATCTGTCCAGACTTCATATGACTGAGATTGAGCACAAAGAGAGGAAACCTTGTCCAGGCAGACAACCGGACATGCGGGGGATCATCTCTGCTGCAGTCAGTGGATTGGTTTATTTAACGTCGAATAACAAACAGGCAGTGTTGCCTTATTACATGAGATCGACTAAAGACAAACAGGCACACAAATGTAAGGAAAAGATTAAAAAGAAAAAAAAGAAAATAGAAAAAAAGAGTAGGATTTAAGACAGCAGCTAGCTAGCAGAGGAAAGATTGCATAATTATTTGATCAGTGAGCAACGTAAGTCGGTGAATTTTTCAGGTGGGGTAAGAGAGCGGTCCGGAATTGACAGTGATGTGGATCGTCAAGTTCTCCACCTTTGCCCATGGCGGTGGTCGCGAAGGCAGCGGCAGAAATTGCTGAGTAGGCAAAGTCTCCTGGGCTAACTGTTGCCAAGTGGTCTTGTCCTGGCGTATGCGTTGAGGAACCTGAGTGGAGAGAACGGTGCGAGCAGGGGTTGGGGTGCTGTGACGATGAGCAATATTGGCCAAATTCCCAGCCTGGCGTGTGCTCTTTGTATGCAGGGACGGATTTATGATCTACTCAGTACATGTACTACAGTCTACAGTAGATCAGAGATTCTACATAATGACCATGATGACTGTACTACATACTCACGTTCTAATAATAATTATGTAGCTTATTTTGCCCGTAAAAGACTACATACTCACGTAGTAGACCAGGCCAGGGAGTACTAAAAAACTGATTTTTAGGTCTACTCCCTCATACGATGTAGACTTTTTTTTCCTGGAGCTTCTCTCTAGTTGTAGATCTCTCTCTCTCTCTACTACAAGTGTCTCAATGTCGCTATGATATTGTCATGATGATTACAGTGAGGAATCCGGCCACAACGCCTGCACAAATACATCTGAATAATAAACGGTTCTAAAAAAAACAAACAACTATCTTGTGACAGAAATACTGAGCTGCCTCAGAAACCGCCAGCGTGGCGGGAGGCTCTTGTTGATCAATTCTTTGTGGATATTTTCCAAACAATGTTCTACTTCAAAGAAGTAAACCCTCTAAGGCACAGTATACAGGACCTTAGGAGGGCATAGGAAATGCGGCTCCTGACAAATGCCATGACATGTGCATACGGTTCACTACGCTTGTCAGCCGGCAGCAATGCGATTGTCTTATACAGGATGGTTGCCGAACACCCCAAACCCGTGATCTGACGCCGTCATGACCACCGGGGCAATCGGCATATGTTCGACATTCCGGACCCGCTCCTCGTACTTCTTTCGTTTTATTCTGTTAATGTCGGTGATAGACAGTCACGGGCCAGTGGTGCAGTGCGGTTCGAGGCAGCATGAGGGTTAAACACCCGTACATCAATGAGTGTACACTTGAAACGACTGTCCCACAATCCACTGAGAGAGTGGTGCAGCGTCAGCTAGTTCGCCATCTAGACTTGAGTAATGCCCTACCTGATTCTCAGTTTGCTTTCAGGAAGAAGTGCTCCACTGAGGATGCCCTCTGTGTTCTCACGGACAGCTTGCAGAAGGCGAAGGACAGTGGTCTGGTAACAGGGCTGTGCCTCCTCGACATGTCCAAGGCTTTTGACAAAGTCCGGCATGGTATCCTCATCCAAGACCTTTTTGACGTTGGTATCTCTGGTGTCGCCCTGAAGTGGTTCGCGAATTACCTGACAGATCGCAGGCAGCAAGTTACAGTCGCTTCGGCCACAAGTCGTGCTCTTGACTGCACCTGTGGTGTGCCCCAAGGCTCCGTCTTGGGGCCTGTTCTCTTTAACGTCTACACCCGTGATGTGAAATTGGTCTCATCGCCAATACCCAGCGTGCAATTCGCAGACGACATTGCTCTGTACGATTCAAAAGCTTCCGCTGGGGAAGTCTCCAAATCCGTCTCTTCAGCTGTTACTGATCTCGCCATATGGCTTAAGTCACGCGGCCTAATTTTAAATGCCTCCAAAAGCCAGGTAATGACTATCTCACCGCAACATGCCGGGCCTGAGGTCTCTATCGTGTGCTGCGATACCTCTCTACCGATAGTGAAGTCTGCGCAGTATCTTGGTGTCTTTCTTGACAACCGCCTGAGTTGGGATGTACACGTCAGCGCCATAGTCACCAAAGTTGCAAGGAAGATAGGCGCCTTGTGGCGAGCCCGTCGATGCCTCTCCCGCAGCTCGCGCAAGATATATGTAAAGGCTATTGTCATGCCGGATATGATATATGGTGCCTGCAGCTTCTCTGCAGCCCTCCGCGTGACCCAACTTCAGCGTCTGCAAGCCATGCAAAACCGGGCGATCCGATGCATTGATGGCAGCCCCCCATGTTCCGCGATGCAGCCCCTCCTGGCTGCCAACTCGATTTGTAGTATCCCTGCCCGACCAATACGGAAGCAGTACGGAACTAATACGGAGCTTGCCTGATGTATATTATTTTAGTGTATCTCCGTATGTAAGCGTACGTCGTCTGCTGCATAAAAGCGGCTGCGCATTTCTGTTTTGATAAAGAGAAGATTAGATTAGATTGGATAGCAATGAAAGCTAACTCGAAGAATAAGGATTCAGCCTCTAGGTGAGCACCGGAGAGAAAGTTATTTATTTTGCCGCTTCTTCTTTCACTAACGATTATATCTCAGGTGTGTACCTGAAAGTAGAATAAAAGTAATTGTTGTTGATTTCACCGCGCCTACCACTCGGCTACCTATTACATTGGTGGCAGCGGTGGGATTCGAACCCACGCCTCCGGAGAGACTGTAGTTTTAAATAAAACAACGTGATTCGACCCCAGACCCCATGGCTCAACCCGCTGCAGCTCCGTGCGACGAATCAAGTTGAGAATCATGTTTCTTGCTTTCCTGGGCTTGGCCCTACTTATTAATATTAGCTTGCAGCACAGTCAGGGTGCTAGCGTGGATCACCCTTCTCTTCGCACGGCACACACTGGAGACTCCAATGGCGATTCCAAGCGACCCGCCAACGACATGTATACTACCGGTGGTGATAGCGAAGCTGATGAGGACTACGACATGCAGGCTGCTGACCAAGACAAGGAGGGTATTCCCCAAGACCAGCAGCGTTTGATTTTCGCCGGCACGCATTTGGCAGACGGCCGAACCCTGAGTTACTACAACGTTCAGCAGGGGTCCACTATTCACTTGGTACTTCGTCTCCGTGGTGGGATGCAGATTTTCGTCAACACTATTCCTGGCTAGACCATCACTCTTTACGTCGCGCAAAGCGATGCTATCGACAATGTGAAGACCACGATTCAAGACGAGGAGGAAGGTCATTTGTCTGACGCCGAGCTAGCCGCTCTGGGTGACCGGCTCAACCAAGATGAAGATAAAACCTGGCTTGCTCTCCGCCGTAGCTCCAGCCGCCGCCGTGGTTACTAACGCTGATTCCAGGTATGGCATTTTCTTTCCTGTCTTCCTTCAGTCTCCCTGTTCTCTTCAGTCTTCCTTTATGCGAGTGTGTGAATCCAGTTTAGTTTGGTAGGCGTCTGATCATGGTGAGCCACGGCTTACCCAGCTAACGTGGGACAATGTGTGTGACAACGCCCCTTATAGTTATAGTGTATTCAGTTCGGTTTTTGAACTGCGATGTTCCTGGCGGGTTGTGCCAGCGTAGTGCAGCAAGAGTGCTGTGGTTTCAGGTCCTATTTGGAGGACAGTTCTTTCCCTTTTGACCCCGTGAGATCGTGTGAACCTGGTGTGCTTTTACTTCTATTTTATGATTTGTTATCAGTTCATTTCTTCTGTCTACTCTAAACGTTATCATTTCCGATATAATTTGCCATCTTCCGGTTGACGCTGTTGTTCGTAACTCCTCACTAATTTTTTGAAAATCACGAGGGCGTGATTATCTGTAGGAAGGGAGGGTGTAGTATCCCTGCCCGACCAATACGGAAGCAGTACGGAACTAATACGGAGCTTGCCTGATGTATATTATTTTAGTGTATCTCCGTATGTAAGCGTACGTCGTCTGCTGCATAAAAGCGGCTGCGCATTTCTGTTTTGATAAAGAGAAGATTAGATTAGATTGGATAGCAATGAAAGCTAACTCGAAGAATAAGGATTCAGCCTCTAGGTGAGCACCGGAGAGAAAGTTATTTATTTTGCCGCTTCTTCTTTCACTAACGATTATATCTCAGGTGTGTACCTGAAAGTAGAATAAAAGTAATTGTTGTTGATTTCACCGCGCCTACCACTCGGCTACCTATTACAGATTTACCGCGTCACTGAACTTTTTAAACAAAAGCTCCTGATCTTCATCTGGCGTTGTCTAAATGACTCCACTAGCCTTGCTCTAGCCCAGCTTCTCAAACCAGCAGCATGCAGCGGCAGAAGTACGCGCCATCAGCATGCCAATGGTCTGCTCAGCCAGCCAGCTCGCAGTCGGTGTGGCCAAACGAGATTCGCCACCGCAGGAGCATTGCTGTGGAACAGTTTGCCTAGAGAGGTGCGCACCGTATCCAGATTGCAAGATTTTAAGCTAGCCTGCCTTCCTTATGTATGCCTGAAATAGGTTGTGTTTCGTCAGGCTTTGACATGTTCCTTTCTTCTCAGTATTCTCGCTCGCATAGTACTCCACGTCTATGATAATATTGCCTATGCTGTTGCTCATTAGGATTTTGGCAAATTCTACCCTTCGCTTTCATATAACTGGGCCAGGAACCCGGTTGCGAAGTAAAATAAAATCAATCAATCAATCAATCAATCACTGACACCGATATCGAGACGTGACTGGTCCTCGGTGATTGCCGTGCGATAGTAAAGCTACTCTCCGGTTAATGGTTGTAAACTTGGCTCAATGGCCACATTATTGCATATGATCTTCAAAAGTGAAGCCGTTACGTCTCTAATCTCGTTGTCTTATTGATGGAAAACCGCCAACTGGATACGATCAGAGATGGCTCACAGAGGCGGTCACCCTACATTCACATGACGACGGCAGCCGCTGGGGTGTCCAACCATACCATAAGCAGAGTCCATCTCTGAATTCACCTTTCGTTAGGTTGAACCCATAGCGACGTAACGGCTTACAGGTGAGCCAACTGGACACTCCCCTCTCCGGGCCCTTGCCAGGTCAATTGTCTGGACAAAAGTTGGCGAAGAGTCCGCGATGACAGACAACAGTGCATCCTACTGGCCTCTTCGATTGGATGACCTCGATTGGTTCTTCCTCTTCCGCACAATATCCAACGCATCTCCGAGCGCGTGGATGCCTCCCTTGATTAGTTGCACAATGGGAGCAGTGATGAACCTGGGCGTTTCATACTGATGTATTATAGTTGAAGGTTGCATGATCGCGAGACCACCCGGCCAATAAGGCAATGCAAAAAGGCGTATTATAGAGTCATTTGGGGAGGAACGGCCAGTAATGGCCGGTATCAGCTTGTGGTGGGTGGCCCTTTCCAATGGCTCAAATGCCTGGTTGGAACCTCCATCGTCCGGCATACAAAAGACCATTTGCTTCGTATGGCTTGGCACAAAGCGGAATATGCTGCCTGAGGCTGACTCTGAGCAATCTCGGCCAGTCGCAAAACTTCATCGGTTCACTGCCAAACTTTGTTGTTAACATAGTCCTGGCAGAATTGGGAGGCCCCTATTGCAGCCCCTAAGTAACGTGATCCTTCACAATAAAATGTTATTGATATATCCGGACCCTTGAAGAGAGACTTGGCCCCCTCCATGCACCGCTCTTTCACAACCAGAACTGATTCGGAAGGATTCAGGAAATATCCTTACTTAGGGCCATCCCCAACAAGAACATCACACCAGGCACGCGAGTTTTCCCGCCACCAAGGCATCACCAGCGAACCAGAGTTGAATGGAATACTCATTTGTCGCCTTCCTGACCAGAGGCAGCATGGCAATGGCATAACTTGAAATGGCATTGCCAGAGGATCTCCTACATTACGCACTCACCACCAACATACAGTCGGACAGGGGTGGGATAGGTGTTTATCAGTACTGGAGCTAACTCAGGGCAGATTCTTTGAACATTGCGCAGGCTTACAGCTCGATTCATTCTATTAAAGGCATTGGATGCGTCCGCCAATAATATACCGTCTGTGCTTTCATCATTGAACACACTGGTCATAGCATGAATACCGGCCTCTATCCCACTGTCTTCTCCAGCACAGAGTTGGACGCATCCAGCCACCTCCTTAACTGCATGCCCCACCTGCGACAGACAGTATTGCCTTGCCAATTATTCACCGCATGACCTCGCCAATTCCAATAGGCGGCACTCCCGGGCTCTTGTCCAACAGAATGAGGCGACACGAGGTATATGCCATTGACCCTGGCTCTACAGAAGTTGAAGCCAGCCGCTGAGCACACAGGGCCAGTACAGGGCATTGCACAGGGACCGAGACACATCCGTGAACGAGGAGCACATGTGCCGCCACCCATCCGCGTCCACACCCGAAGGGCCAACTCCCCCCACTTGTGCCCATGGCGGCCTGCTTAATGACTTTTTGATCAAATTGCATTGAAAAAGATGGGATGGGGCTCAAGGAGTGGTGGTCCATCCATGATCGCATCCTCGCTCACGGGCTCAGCTGCTGGGTGTTTCGGCTGCAGTATATCCCGAGCCGATGTGCTGTCAATGATGGCATCCAGTTGATGCACTCCACCACATTCATCATTTGACAACTGGCGCAGGGCAGCAGAAAACCTGTCATCGTTGACCGACTCCGCGAATTGTCTTGCTGAATCGGCAGGCTTCCTTTCTTTTGCTGATCCTGAATTCCTGATCCATCCCCAGATAGCCCTTTGTGGATAATGCTCAGAAGATAGGCAGGTTCTACTCGAAAAACAGTGAAAGTGGCGGAACCCAGGCGCGTACGCAGGGTCACCTCTAGGGGGGTTTCCAACCGAATCCCAAACAACGAGTAACAAAGTGGGTGTAAGTGTGTTAGTTTTAACCCTTCCTACAGTGCATTTCAAAACTATAGACGCGTAGGGTTTTTGAAATATTTCAAATTTGGCTGGAACTTTTTGAGAATAGTTTTCGGAATATTGCTCAGGATCGCTCCACCATTACTCTCATATAGTTTCTAAAGGATTGGATAACAGACGCCCAATTTGGAAAAATTATGCACAAAGTGATCACAGATTTTATGTGGTATAGATGCTGGCATAACGGTTTTTGCCTAGGTACGCGTCTATAGTTTTGAAATGGACTGTAAAGAGCCCTAGGAAATTTTCAAAATTATGCATTTTTTCGTGTTGTTTGGATCATAACTTCAGTTCTACTCACTCAATCTTCATTATCTTGGGCTTCCTGGAAGTGGAAAGGTATCAGGGAGAGAATGAGGTCGACCATGATAGCCAGGACACAGTACAGTCATATACATATCCAGCGCTAGCCTATACTATAGGCTAGTGGTAGATTGCAGCGACGGTGCGAAAAATGCCCCAAACAGGCCCAAAGTCAACGCGTCCTGCTCCAGCGATTTCGTTTTTCTTGATCGCAGAGTTTCGACTTTTTCCTGTGTACTCTTGAAAATATCACAAGGGAAGCCCCTGCAAATTTGAGCAAATCAGCGCGACGAAAATCTCAAATTCTCGATACTCAAGTCGCACTGCGCGCTTTTGAAATTGCCGAGATCGCGGCTCAATTTACGAATGATTTATCACACGATACATTGCTCGCAGCGCTTCACAAATTATTTCAACCGACAGCTGAGAGTTTTCTATTCGACCTGGATATTTGGATCGTTGGATTTGAGCGAGATTTGACTGAGTTACGATCTTTTGAAGTTTTGCATTCTTGCCAGATCGATCATCATGATCATGCGCCCTACCAATAAATGCCCAAAAACGTTGCTCGTTTGGAACATTTGGGGGGGGGGGGGTTCCGGGCAACGGGAAACCCCCCTGCGTACGCGCCTGGAACCATACACACCTTATTGCAGGCACTTCATTGACATTCCGTTCCATTTCTTTATCCACATACCAAACATGCACCATGAAACACTCCAGAAAAAGTACCAGATTCTGCTGTTCTGAAGGCATTGTCCGTCAAGGGTCAAGTGGTTGGTTTTGGTTGGTTGGTTTTTATTTCACTTCGCACATTCAAACGGGATGACGACCCAATAAAATGACGGCGAAGGCTTAGCCTAGAAGTGGCTATGGAAGAACATAGTAAAAGCTATGGAAGCACATAGTAAGAGAATAGGATACTAATAACTGCGGGTAAACGGGGGGAGAGAGAGAATACGATGTATCTGTGATACTACGTGCGGGTTACTGAACTGCACGGGGAGGGAGAGCAGACCGATCAGCAGCAACTCGAACTACTCCCTACAGGCGTATGGTACACATGCATGCTTAAACTCAGGTAGCCGGGTAATTGTGCGGACCTCACCAGGGAGAGCGTTCCACAGCAGAGCACCAGCAACAGAAAATCTCCGCTGACCGCGGCGGCTACGGTTTGCCTGGCTAAAAGTTAGTAGGCCATTTGACTGCTGATGGCGGGTAGGGGTGCTTTGTGCCGGGGTCAGAAGCTGGGCGAGCACAGGGCTGGTGCGGGCGTGGATGCACCGCCAGATGGTGATCAATATTTTCTGCCTGTAGAGCTCGCTGACACGGTACAGGGAGTGAGCAGTGAGCAGCGGCTGCATGGCTGTCCGGGGCGGGTTCCCATCGATACAGCGGATGGCTCTGTTTTGCGTGGTTTGCAGTCGTTTCAGTTGACCCTCTCGCATTGCGGCTGAGAAACAGCAGGAGCCATAAAGCAGGTCGGGCATTATGACCGCCTTCACATACACCTGACGAGAGCGTCTTGATAGGCTTCGGCGTGCCCGCCACAAGGCGCCAATTTTCTTGGCAACCTTGGTGACCACATAGTTTACATGGGTGTCCCAATCTAGGCGATTGTCAAGGTGAACGCCGAGGTAGCGCGCAGAAGACGCTGAGGGGAGGAGACAGTCGCCGCTTTTGACTGTTACTTCCTGTACATGCTGCTGGGGAGAGATAGTCAGAACCTGGCTCTTGGTGGCGTTCAAGATGAGGCCTCGGGACTTCAGCCAACCGGCCAGAGCAGTTGCCGCTGTGGTGAGGGTTCTGGACGCTTCCGCCGCTGAGGCCTGGGAGTCGTACAGGGCTATGTCATCTGCAAATTGTACACTTGGCACAGGCGAGGAAACCAAAGGGACATCGCGTGTGTATATACTCAAGAGGACAGGGCCGAGAACAGAGCCTTGGGGTACTCCGCAGGTGCAAGCCAGAGCAGGGCTGGTTGAAGGCGAGATGAGGATCTGCTGCTTGCGGCCGGACAAGTAGTCGACGAACCAACTAAGGGCTTTTCCAGAAATTCCAACCGCAAGGAGGTCTTGAATTAACTTGTCGTGGTGCACTTTATCAAAAGCCTTCGACATGTCTAATAGGCACAGCCCTGTGGTCTTGCCACTGTCTCTCGCCTTCTGCAGATTATCAGTCAGCACACAGAGGGCGTCTTCCGTGGAACATTTCTTGGGGAAGGCAAATTGTGTTTCGGGTAATGCCTGGGTCAAGTCCAAATGACGAACTAACTGGTGTTGCACTACCCTCTCCAGCAACTTGGACACTATTGGGAGAAGGGATACAGGTCTATAGTTGGTGGGGACTGATGGGTCACCGGCCTTGTACAGTGGCACGACAGACGCCAATTTAAATGCGGATGGAATGGTTCCAGTCCTCAGCGAGGTGCAGAACAGCACAGCAAAAGAATATGAAAGCAAGTCAGCACACTGCTGTAGCAGAGAGCCCGGTATGCCGTCACTACCTGTGGCTTTCCGCGCATCCAACTTCTCAAGGAGACGTCGGACGTCAGCAGGAGTCACAGGATCAAGTTCGGTCAAGGAGACGGGTCCAGCGGGACCGTGCGGGGTACAGAGTTGTTCAGGACGGTTGGGATCGGTGACAATGGAGTGGAACGTGTCGGCCACCTCGCTGATGCTACAACTAGGATCTTGGCGGCGACGTGAACGCCCACTGACAGCATTTAGAATGGCCCAAGACTTCCTAGGGTTGGCCACATTTTCTTCGCACTGACGGGAGAAGTACTCGTTTCGCTTGCGCCGATACGCGTTCCGAGCAGTGCTACGTGCTTGTTTAAACTCTGCATACAGTGTGCCGTTTGTCCTATCCTTCCGCCAACGGCTGTGCAGCCGCCGTTTACGCTGTTCGAGCTGGTGCAGCTCTCTGTCAGACCAGGGAGGTATCGCCCTCCGGGAAGGCTTAGAGTTGTGCAGCGGGGCATGCTTGTCCAAAACGTACAGGAACTTAGTGTGCCACTCTTTCCACATGTGATTTACATCATTGTGATCCGAAAAATCATGTAGAGAAGCCTCAAGGATATCTTGCCGAAAAGAGTTAATGTCAACGCCACGTATATTCCTGGTCAGCTGCGACGTCGTGGATGACGCGGGTGGAACGTCAACGGCAAGCTGAATAAAGGCTTCCACAGCGCTGTGGTCACTAATATCAGTGGGCACAACCGTTGCTAGGGACACTAGCGCCGGGTTGGTCAATATGAGATCAATCATCGTGCCTTCAGGGCACTGTGGAGTTTCACGGGTCGGCTGCATGACGATGTTCTGGAGGCCAAACGCAGCACAGAGGTCGGTGAGGTGTTTGTGCTGGGGTGCCGGATGGGCTGGGTCCATATTTACATTAAAGTCTCCAACTAGGGTCACGGAAGAAGACTGCACAGCTGCTCGTACAATATCTGCTTCCAAATCTGCCCAGTAAGACACTGGCTCCCCCGGTGGCCGGTACACGCAACCAACCAGGTGCCGACCTGGTTTTCCGTTTATTTCTACCCAGACTGTTTCTGTAGATTCAGAATGCAGATCTGGGCGGGATCGAACTGGGAGATCTTGACGGTAGTAGAAGCAGACTCCGCCACCCAAGCGTTGAGTGCGGTCTTTTCGAATCAGATTGTACCCGTCAATACTGAGCTCTCCGTCTGTAATCTCGGGATCTAGCCATGTCTCTGATAGACCCAAGATGTCGTACTGACGCGTGCGGATGAGGCTTGCAATCTCTGGCAGTTTGTATCTTTTAAAAGCTACATGCATTGAGCGTGGCTATTTTTATGCCAGACTGAGTCGGCGTAGATGCATGGGGTATAAAAGGTGGTGCATGAGGATTGAGAGGGAGAGTCATAGTAGGGGCTAAAATGTTGATGCAGATAGATACAGACAAATGCGGAATAAAGTTAAAACCTCTAACAACTTACAAGCTGTCCCTTCGCCTGCTCCCGAGCTTTCGCTGTGGCATACTCATCCGAAGCCTTGTGACGAGTTGACGAATGGCTTTGCTCTCCTCACTCTCAGTCACCTGGACTCCCTGCTTTGTAGCAGGAGTAATAACACGCGCTGGGAACGTGTGTTTCCCACGAGCCAGCTTGAAGCCTTGGTCATCGGGTGATGGGTGACCAGCTTTGCCTCTACTCATCGGGAACGCGGGTGTGGATGAAGATGTGGGGGCAGTCGCCTCAGTTCGAGCACTCGTGCAGGGAGTGTGAACTCCCAACGCATTGGCGTACGTCCAAGGTTGTGGTGCATCAGGGACATGATCCTGTGCCTCCTTGTTCACACTGCCTTCTTGTTGCTGTTTTGCTGGTGTTGGTAGCGCTGCCACTTCTTGGTTTTCCTGCCCCTGCCCAAGTGGTTCTTGGGGTGGTCCAAGCTCGCTTGTTGACGTTGCAGCTCCCGGACTGGGCTTGGTGCTAGCTGCGGCCGGATGAACGGTGGTGAATGGCTACACTTCCTAAGTAAGGACTAAGGCATCGCTAGCACAGCTGGAACATAAAATTTATTTGTTATATTACTTATAATATTCATGAGGTGGTGAAGAACTTCTCCGGGTCCGGCGGTGGGTCGCCGGTGACAGCTACAATGTATGCAGAGGAATGGAGTCCAAAGTATTTAGTTGAAACATAGTACATGTAGCAGCAAACAAGCCTTGATTGTCCTTGTTGTTCTGTTGTGTACATGTACTACAGTAGTTGAAACATACAATGACTTATGACGTTATCATGGTTTATGTAGAAAGCTCACTCTCGGAATGCATAATTATTATTTGCGAAAGCAATGACCATGATGACGTGTGGGAGAGGAGAGCGTGATCTGTGTCAAGAATGCTGTTATGCAAGGCGTGCTAAGACTGAGACTAGTAATACTAGAGTAGTAAGAGTAAGATGCGAAGATGCGTTGGTAATGTATGGTAGATCTACTTGGTAGCTAGTGTCGTAGTGTCTAGTGAAGGCGATGAGCCGCCACATGCATGTGCATGCAAGAGCCTTTGACGAACGGTGATTCCACTCCTCCCTCCCCCCCCCCCCCACCGAAAGCATTACGGTTCGAAACACCAGCAGGGAGCTACTTTACAAGTAGGGATGGTCTGGAATTTTTGCCGGCTTTCCAAGTTGCGCTATTGCGAATAATGATCTGCTTTGATAGTAGTGACTGACTGCTAATAATTGCCTGAGTTGACTTTGGATTTTTCTTCAATCATCTTTCCGATCACATACATGTAATCATTATCATGGATTTTCAATAAAGCAGGGAAGCTTCTACTAGTACTAGTACACAACGTCTGGTCGCCAGAAGGGGGGGGGGGGGGGGAGGGGGGAGGGGGAGCCAGGAACACTGTATATCGGGAATGCCCTATTAAAAATTTAATAAATAATAATAATAATAATATCATCGTTTGCAATATTGGCAGAAATGACTATTAATTTTTGTTGTACTACTACTAGTCATTGTCATAGCTAGCAGCAAGTCCTGAAGTAACTAATAGTAATACTACTAGTACTACTAGTACTATACCGGTAGTACTAGTAACAACAGTGTACTCTGTTACTGCTACATTTGAATGCGTTGAGTTCTTTACCTGCCCATAGTGCCATACCATTGAATGGTCTTCTCACATTCTGCTGTAAACGTTGTGTCAAGTACTGTTACTAGTTACTAATAATAATATTATGACTGTACTACTTTAGTAGTCATGAATGATGCAAAGCTACACGCGAGATCGATTGGCGCGCAGACTACATTATGGCACAAATACTTGGTCACACGTACACGCACGTGAAGAAAATAAGTAAGATATTACACATTTTGCCACAAAAAATAATTGTACATGTAGTTCCATCTTCACTCAGTTTCCACTGTTTTTTTTTATAGCTTTGTTTCAGACTCCTTCGCCCCTTTCTGTCTTGCACAATATTCGTTCACCTACGTAGCATAGTAGAGAGCTGCTAGTCTCTTTCATTAGAAGGAGTTGAATGCGTACCCGTTACCGTGCAACTAGTATCGTTTGTTGATCCCAACCGAAACATAATCTGCATGCTAGAAATCGCTTCTACTTCACTACAAGTACATGTGGTAACTAGCTGTTCGTATTCAGCCATCAAGCGAACACAAGTCGTGCTGAAAGAGTAAGCGTTGTAGACTAGTCGTAGCTACCACTGCTGAGCGGTGCCAAGAGAGAGAGAGAGAGAGGGAAGCGAGAATGAGTGCCGTGAGCGGTCGACACAACGCCAAGAATGATAAAATGGCGCCTCCCAGCTCTGGTTTGAAGCGCAACGCAAGTCCTGCAGCAGTCGTGGCACCACCGCCCAATCATCCCCACCAGAACCACCACCACCACCACCACCAGCAGCAGCAACAACAACAGCAACAGATGTGGTACAGCAATTCATCACCTCTTCCACCAATGTCCAGTGCTGCCACGCTCCTTGCTGATCTTAATCGATGGCTGGCTGCTTTCTCCTGTCGAAACGTAAGCCTGTAGAGTGTGGTTGATAGAGACTAATTCTGATGGAGAACGTTTGTGCGTTTCCCCATCTTCACACTAGATTGCTACGACTATGATACCGCTATTTGCTGAGATTTGTTGGTCCACTACAAACTGCTGGATGCACGCTGTTTTCCTGCGGCACCAAGAGATAGTGAGACCGGCTGTGAATTGCACCATGCGCATGCTGAATTACAAGATTGAAAAACGGAGGAACACAACCTGCCTTCCCATCCATGTGACCCTGATGGCTGACTACGCTGCGCTGAGCAGGAACACATCGGCCCAAAGGCAACCCCGCATTACACCATCGGACAGGACTTCTGTGAGGGGTGGGTGGGGGTGGGGGAGATCCCATTCTCCATCACACACCACTTCATTCATGCAGCAGACAATGCTCTGCACCAGTAGGTGTGGCTTCTACCCAGATCTCCGAAAATACGAATCGTATCTTTGAGGCTCAACCCCCCCCCCCCCCTGCATGCGTTCATACCAGCCATTGGGGGGGGGGGGGGGGGTACATTTCCAGGTGGTGCCATACCATATCCTGTACAAGGACCCCGGAAACCTTGCAGATCAGGATCATGCGAACCGTGATCACCACCTGTCAGCATACTATGCTTACCATTTGCTCTCGGGACCAAGGCGTGTCTACGAAGAGCTAAATGTTGTGGAGAAAGTGAACTGTAGGCGGGAACATTTGGGTAAGGTACTTGGGAAGACGAAAAGTTATTCATCCAGCATGTGTGCGTGTGTGTGTGTGCGCGTGCGCTTGTGTATGCATGTGTGCATTTGAATTTCAGGATAGCGGTATTCAGTATTTTCACGCAATGGTTTCCCGGTTCTTTGACCCAACAGCATCAATCAGCGTAACACTAGCCCGTTTTCCTGCCCCCGCGTACAGTAAGATCTGTCTTTCTGGCGAGAATGTTGCACGCTGAATATGTCACACCGTTGCACCTTGACCACTTTCTTACATTGTGTGCTAACGCGCTAACAAGCTCCTCACAAACCCGTTTCGGTATGGCAAGAATACATAATAGCAATGTCCTTTTTATGTTACCCTGGACATTTGGATGGCCACCCAGGCACCATATGACAATATTGAAAACTGCATGTACTGGTACGGTAAAACTCGCCTAATCTGAAATTCTTTTTGGAGTTCTTCCTCCAGGTAGTCTCGAGTGATAGCAGCTTGTCTTTTCTGTCGATCCACCCACTCACTCTCAGACAGCAGAGTCTCGTTGCTACTCTCCACCAGTAGGTTCCTTGGCTCCCAGCCGGTCATTGCAGCCATCGGCGAAATCTTGGTCACGGAGTGTGGACGGATGCGGTAGTGGAACAGTAGGCAATCTAGCGCTGACTCCCAATCATCTGTCTCCCCCAGGGTCTTCCGGATGACACTGAGGATAGTGCGGTTTACTCTCTCGACCGCTCCCTGAGACTGAGGATGCCTCTAGTCTTGAGTTGTCGTTGTCCTGTTCTCCTTCTTGTCTACACTCTTGTACTTGCATAATTCAATACTATAAAACCCTTGTGTTTTGGTGTGAGGGGACTTTATAAGCCGGGAGCAGCTAACATGTGTTCCACGGACCAGACGGCACTCCTGGTCGTGTCGGGGAACGCGCTCACCACGTCTTGGATTGGCCGCCGCACAGGAAGAACATTTTTAAAGGACAAACTCCTGACACTTTGCCGCCATGCCGGGGAAATAAACTCTGCCTCGTAGAAATCTCCACGTTCCCTCCCAGCCTGAGTGACCCGTCTGCCGATGAGCCATCTTGATGCTGGCAATTTCCAGAACAGGAGGGATCACTGGTACATTAGATACCTGACCCATCGGTAGCTTCACACTGCGCATCAACACGCCGTCGACCACAGCTAGCTGGTCCTTGACCTTCACATACTCTGGTGCATCAACTCTCTCACCTGCGACTTGCTGCTTGATCACTGTACTAATGATGCTGTCCCGTTGCTGAGCAGCAGCGATGTCGTTCATCTTCAGAATGGGATCTGAGGATGCGACTGCCGTCACATCTGGCTGCTACTAGCTTCTGTCTGTTACGGAATTACAGCCATTCCATTCCCCGGGACGCAGGACACAAAGGACAAGACTGGTTTGTATTACATTATTTATATTGACAAGACGGAAATGGAGACAGCACTCCAAGGGACGAACAAGAAGACTGACAAAAGGACTCTCGACTACAAAATCGCGCATGCTCATATCACACATGCACGCGACTAGACGAGACAGTTTGGGGAATGCCATCACACAGAAAAACAACACATCATTTTACAACATGTCCTTCTCCAGTAGCGCTCCAACTTGGCCGGGACGCGTGTCAACTTGTCGGCGAGGTTCTCAGACGATGGCACCCATTGGACTTCCACGGACAGCTCGGTTGTCTTGACTAGGTCGTCGATGATGTCGAGGCGACGGAGCACCAGAACTTCATACAGCCCACCGACCTTCACTCGTCGGATGTTGCCCAGCACCGCTGTTAACCATCCCACTACGGTCTTGGAGTCGTGATTAGCGTCACTCTCTTCGCTCTCCACTGAACTGCTAGAGAGAGAGCGCCTTGATAGCAGCATCGAGCTCTGCAACGTTGATGTGCCGCTTGTCGTTCTTGGCCCGCAGCCAGCTCTTGTCCTCCACAACGGCGCCCTCAACTTCCAGGACAGCACCGTATGCGATGTCCGATGCATCGCACCACACCCGCCACTGACCATCCCGACCGACGTCCCAAATGCCACGCACAGGGTCCTCACTTTGCACACGGACAGACACGTCGTAACATGGCGCTTGAAGTTCGGCTGGTATGCAGTCATCCCAGCTGGCGGTCTCACATGCCAGACGTTTCAGCCAGCTGGCTACCGGTCGTAGCCACGAACACACTGGATAGTGGCTCGTTAACCTGCCGCACCACTGAAACACGTGTCAACGCGTAGCGTTGGCGGTCACAGACAAATCCACACCCTCCCGACGACGCCAGTCAAACCTGCCACCGGGCCGAGGCTCCAGCTGGAGCCCCAGGAGGCTCGCATCCTTGAACTGGACGACTGGCTTTGTTGGCAAGCCGTACTCTGCCAGGCGACTGACGACTGCTGGCGACTGGTCTCGTGGGGTGACAATGTCGTCGCTGTAATTGTCAGCATCGGCAAACTTCCCATGTACCCACTTGATGATGAGGTCCATCATCTTCGGCGCAATGGAGAGGCCGAAACCCATGCGCTCCATGACGAACCGGTTTCCTTTCCACACTACGGTCTGAAAGCGCTGCAGACTTGGGTGAATCTTCACATTGAGGTAGGCCTTGCGCACATCTACTACGTGGCTATCGGTGCTCCGGCGACGCCACTCACGGATCTTCTCCTCATATGCCGGAGAGTCGGTGCCGGGATGGGATACCAGGTGGCTGTTCAGCTGCCGATAGTCCAAGCAGGGCCTAACCGGTGTCGACACTTTGTGTTCCTGGACCTGAGCCAGGAGCGACTGGACACACGCGGGCTCACCGTGCTTGGCAGTATCATTCGGCACAAGCCAGCCTTCTCGTATCCACAGGTCCACCTCCTCGCAGAACTTCGCTTCTTGTTCAGTCGTTAGACGACGTCTGAAATACTCTCCAGGCCGGGTCCGATGGAAGATGCTGGAGGCACTCCTTCGAGTCACTTCCATGACACGACCCAACACCCTTGACTTGGGTCGAAGTGTGCCTCACCATCATCGGCTTTCAGCCACACTTCCCGGCCATTCTCGACACCAGTAACAATCATGCCTGAGCAGTTTACTGCTATTCTCCTCACCCACTGCACCCACTACATCGCTTGGCACATCGGAACATTGGGGACCGAACTTGGCACTCGACAGGCCATGATCTTCGCTGTCGTATGTTAACGTGACGCCAACCAGGCTAGATATCACATCCAGGCCAATCAGCAGATCTGAGCTGACCACCGCATGGTCATCAATGACCAGAAACTCGGCCTCGGTCTCTGGCAGCTGGACATGGGCGTCTTGGCGAGAAATCGTCATCACCACAGATCCCACCACTGGCAAGGCCTCTCCATCAATGGCAGTAATGGGTTCTTCATGCGGCTCCACTGCCAGTCCTTTGCTGGCCACAACACTGCTGCTTACAAGTGACCTGGTGGAGCAGGAGTCAATGGCAGCAGAGTGCCTGCTAACAGTGTTGGTTGCCACTGCTGACACATTCACGTAGATGCGGCGCAGGTTCACTGGAGATGTTGTTGCCACAGCACCCAGGCACTTCTGACTGTGACTGGACTCCGACTGGGGTGCCACAGCCGCACTGGCACCAGTTTCACGTAGTCGCGATCATCAGGCAACTGATGGCTCCAAACTGGGCATATGATTAGGCAATTTCTAGTTACGGCCAGTGCACAGTTCCAGCATGCCTGGACAGGGGGAGATCTACTGTATTTCTTAGCCGGAGGGAAGCTGTTTGCTCCCCACACTATCTCGTAATGTCTCAATCTTGTTCACTCTTATCATACAGCTTTACTTTCGGTGCATTCAACTTCATACAGAAAGTCACGTCTTGTGTGTAAGGTGCATGGGAGAGATATTCCACTCTGTGGGTTACAAATACCTCTTGGAGACTCTTGACCAGGCTATGACACCTATCAGGGGTGTACTAGACAGGGTTCTTCAGAGGGGGGTTACATCGGCATGCATGTAACCGTGCGGCGCGTAGATATCACGATATCGGTACTCTATGCATATGCACGTGCAGTGCGAGATGAGAATCTGGAGGGGGGGGGGGGGTCGTCTGCACCCCCCCCCCCCCCCCTGGGTACACCCCTGCCTATCAACCAGCTTCCATACTGTTTACTTTCTGTCATTTTGTTGCAGACGTTACTTACTCCGTGTTAGCTCATTTCTTCGTGAGCATTTTCATCAAGCCCAAGGTGCGCTGCGTGCAGTTCCTGGGTCTGGACAGTGTGGAAAGGAGTCATGAGACACACGTGGAGGTGTGCTGCAAGCAAGCCTCGATCAGCATTACAACCAACACACCTAATGCAAAGGTAAGCGACTACGGATTAGTAGCCAGCATGTGTTCTGAGATGTGGTATGGGTCATGTATAGAAGCAGTATTAACCCATCGGGCGATATTTCTCCCAAAGTTATTTGAACGCACAGTAAAACCTGTAGCTAAAGACCACCGTGACTAGCGACCAGCCTGGCACTAAAGACCACTTCGCCAGGCACGGACGGTCTGACATTATGTTGGTGCGGTGCAAACCTCTAACTAAGGACCACCTGTCACTGAAGACCGCTTTCTCTGGGCCCAAGGGGTGGTCGTTAGTCACAGGTTTCACTGTATCTGACTGCTATCATGTGGTAAACTGCTATAGGCAAGCAGTGAGCAGCCAGTCCTGGATACCAACTACAAACATATGTATGCGTGGTCATGTACATCCGAATGTGCGTACGTGTGTGGGTGGGTGTGTTTTGGTGCTTGTGTGGGTTGTCTTCTGGCCTACCTCTCTTGCCTAGGTGGATTGCAATTGTGAGTGGAAGATTGACATTGTGCCAACGGCAGCAGGATTTCGGATATGCAACTGGGATATCCTCATACTTGATCCTGACGAATACTTGCACATGCAAAGTCAAGCACTTCACACATCTCCTGTAAGTGAGCAAAGGCCTACTGGAGCGTTCCAGTACTGGGGAGGGGGATTCGTGGAAGTAGTGGGCATCAGGAGGAAAGTTCTCATTGTCAACACACCTAGTTTCATGTTTGCACCCTCAAACGGGGCAGTCCACGACCAGTAACTTTACTTTTGAACCCCTTTTCCTTTCCTATTTCACAACATTGGACCGGCTCTTGGAACAATGTTAGTGATGTAACGAACCATGAATTTTACGAACGAATAAACAAGCGAATATGACTCAAACGAACGAACGATTATTCTACTATTCCACAAGAAAATTTGTCATTGACAATTATCAAGCAGTTCTTGAAGAAATAAGAACAAGACACAACACAGGCGCTCAGACTCGAGTCCGAGTAGAGTCTACCCTGGTCTACCGCACGTAGTCTAGTCGTTGTCTGCAGCACAGTACACAGTTTATGCAGCTCATGGACTTTGCCCGCCTGTGAATATTCGAATTTTGGAACCTTCGACCTAGATTTTATCCGATCGATTATTCATTGAGGTCCAAGAGATTGAGGAAATTCAAATAATCGATAATTCGTTACATCACTACAAAACCTACATGCTACATTTACGTAGTGTGAATGCCCCCCCCCCCCCCCCCCCATAGGTAAGTCCTGTGTAAAGCTGGGACCTGAATAATCATGGTTCCTGGCTCTTCTCTCCTTTTGAAGACAATGTAGGATGGCACTATCTGTGACTGGGATGGATGGCGGGGGGGGGGGGGGGGGGGAGGGCTATGTTCTTTTAGAAGTGAATCATAAGCTGATTGCGAAGCTCTACTAGCAATTGTCAACTGAATTTGCGACCTTGGGCCACGTTGGGGTGACGTAAGGTGTGTGTCGCAATTTACTAGAACTGCCTGTGCACATTTGCTGGATGCTCTCATACACACTGAAGTAGAATGTGCACCCCTTTGTCAAAAAGCTGTACTGTACTGTCGGATGCCAGTGAACTGGGGGTCAGCCTCGTAGGCTAGGCTGTTCTTATTTTCATGTACAGCGGTCTAAGCATAGTGGAGTCACCGGCGTATATAGTGGTATGCTGTGCTTGGTGAAATGCTAGCCTGTTCGTTCTTTGGTGCTACGTTCTTCGGCACCCGACAGTACTGTAACCATCAAAGTGCCCCAGTTTTGATGGTATAAAATGTGTCTGGAGCGCACAGGAGCTTAAGACAAAAAATTAATAGTGCAGGCAAAGTGTGCACTCCACACTGGTCAATATATGAGTTCATGATGCGTACCCTATGTTTATTCCATCCAGGCATGAAGGATTGTCCTTCACTGAATCAAAACTGCTTGTGCAGTGAGTTAGGACCCCCCTCCCCCCAGGTCCCGAGGTCCCACCTGCAGTACTAGTTCTAAACTAGTACTAGTATGGCCATGAGGCTCCACGTGTTCTGCATGCGCTCTGTATGGCCCTTGCTGCTGCACACTCTTCAATTCACTGATTAGTGATTACAAGAAGTATGGAATCAAGCAAAGAGTACGAGTGTGAGATCGCCTAATCACAGCCCGCCGCGCAAAGCGTGAAGGGCTGTGATTAGGCTGATCGAACACACACGTACGGGTGTTCTGGTATGCACCCACATGACACCATAACTACTTGGCATACGACGTCTGCCTCATTTTGGCTCGGCTAGTCCGCATAATTTCGGCCCACTCACAAAGAAGAAAATCGCAATAGATGTCATGTACACGACTGTATTGTAGACCTACAATGTTACTACTAATGCTACACAGGAAACTGTACACGCTGTTGCTTGGATAGACGTTACTGGTATTCACTAGACCTACGAGCTACGGGCGTCGGCGACGATCACAATAGGAGATTGATGGTGCAGGTGTCGCCAAAGGTCCCTCGTAACAAATTAATGGCCTTCATCATTTGCATTCGCCTGTCGTCAGGTCGCTGGCTGGAACACAAACTGTCGATGTCACGAAGAGGCAAAGTCGTCGATATCAGCATCTTAGAACGCATTCTGTCGGACAGCCGGACTTTCCACAGGTTGCCGCTAAGTAGGCGGCCATGCAGCACGCCTTGACGGGGACTGGAGGGCTCGAGTGCGCTGTTCCTTCGGCGGCTCCATGTCCTCTCCTTGCACCGGAACTTTCGAGTGGCGTAAGCAGTCAGGGGGACTGGACTTGTTTGTGTCCCGTTGTCCCCATTATCGACGTTTCTGGAACGTCTGCATCAACCAGACGCTGAATTGCTGTCGCTTGGACACAGTGGTGGGTATATGTCTTCGACAAGTTCGCTTTGCTTCAAATCCGCTTCATCATCTCCTTAATTGTGTTCCGGCCCAGAGGGAGACCGTTGTACCAGGCACCGTCGACGCCTTTCGCTTGTTGGCCTCAGCATGCCATCTGAAAGATCCGATCGCACTTCGGGCTGATCTTCTCGAGCAGTTTCTTGACGGCTGTGACCTGCGCTGTGTTTTGAATTTTACCATCGCTCACCTTTTCTCTACTGCCACCACCTTGGTGGTTTTTGCCAGGAAAGCAGTAGCTAGCTCAATGAGCTCAGTGCCATCATCAGCGACCTTGAACGCTAGATCCTGCTTCATCAGGAGTTCTTGGTTTTCACATCCGCGCAGTGCGAAATGGTAGGTTACTGCAAACCACTCACTTTCCTTCAGAATCACTGGTGAGGTTCGCACCTTCTTGAAGTACTCTCCCTGCTTCTCCATATCCATGTCTGAAATTATCTCTTTATGCTTTGCAGTCTTGCTTTCTCCGCTTCTTTTCATTTCCTTCAACCTTCCTTCCAGGGCGTCATTAGCAACCTTGAACTCTTTGTCGCTGATAATGTTCCATTCCGGACGGATTGAAGAAATTTCTCTCTTCAATGCTGTGCGCATACCTTGCAGGCTCGGTCTTTGGTATTGCTAACCCTCTCGTCCTCTCGCATTGACGTCACACAGCGCCAATGCCTCACAGACCTTCTTTGGCGCATCCACACTTAGGTCAATGCCAAGTTTCCTACTGGAACAGAAGTCGTTGAAGACTTTCAGCCATGTCTTGGCAGTTCTCTTTGTGCTAGCCGGAGTTCGCGTATCGATCAGCGTGTGCACACCATCCATGGTTCCGGAACCAAAGCGGCTTCTCTTGGCAGTAGGCTCCATCACTTCCCCCTGCATTGCTTCATCCTCGACGTCCAGATCAAAACTAGGTACAACACGTGACATTTTCTCTCGCCCACCGGAAACGCTTGTAGTCTTACCACCACGCCTACAGTCTTACCACCACTCTTGCAAAACACTTACTAGTAGCAGGATTCAACCTTCCCGCCTAAAAAAAAGCGAGCTTGATCGGTAAATCAAAGCCCTAGTGGACATGCCAAATATAGTGGAGCCGGCTTTGATCGTAAAATCAAAGCCCGCTCCACTAAATATGGAGTTCTAGCATGCCTTGATCGCCTCATCTAGGCCCTGCTAGGTGCAATTTCATTGGTCATTGCCTTGCCTACAGTCATGTGACATGTCAGAAAGTACTGTCAATCAATCCTGTGCAGCACAGCAAGTGACACTGTCAGTTTCCCTGATCCCCTGACAGCCTTCAAGTCTGATTCTTGACAACACTCTGTCAGTGTCAACTGCATGGTTGAATCAAAGGCGCATCAGACTTGGAATCAGGCCAGGGTTTCAAAGGATCTGGGCATTACTGTGGCTTCTTTTAGCTACATGACTTTGGAGATTGGCCAGGAGCAGGGAAGTGGAGGTAGAGTGGTATCATTGCCAGTGAATCAAGTTACAGTATAATTTGTATATGGCTGCTGTGTGCTACAGTACAGTCCAACTTTTAGTCATAGTCTGTGTGCTGTACAGCAATCATGTACTAGTACTAGCTTTTATCTTGGCAATGGGCACCCTCTCTCATCATGTAGCAATCACTGCAGAAAATCCCAAAAATGCGCCCAATCACTACTAGCACTTGTGCTAGAAAGAAGCACCCCATGCCATTAGGCTTTTGTTGGAGGTGATGCTGACTTCACAGAGACAGATCATCATCACTGACATCAGTGTGTATTCTGACACCCCCCTCCCCCTGATCCCGGATAGGTACTTTACCAGTACTACCATAGACACTAGCTGATGTGCAGTTTCTCCTGATCACTGCTTGACTGAAGGCTGCAATGCTGATACTGGTCTAGTAATGGGAATGATCTGCTCAATCATGTACTAACTTCCTTGTACATATTCATAGCGGAACGAACCTCCAAGTAAACATGCGTCTGTTACTGATACCAATGATACCAAAGGCAATATAAAGTGAGAGCATCATGTATAGGTATCACCTGACAGGTAGCAGAAATGCTCTAGATAGATCCAGGCCAAGCCCTGGCATTGCCTCAATTAACAACCTTGCACTCCTCTTTAGTTAGTAGCTCTGTGCTGCTACTTCTGGTGGTGGCTGTGGTACTCTGCCAAACTCATTAATGATTGCTCCCTTATCATCAGTATGAAGCTGGTACTATACTGTTGATGTTGTAGTCCTGATTCTGCACTGGAGTTCCAACCATGACTTTGCAGCTAATGACATTATGGCGCACAAAAATACAACTGCAGAGTAGAGTGTGGTAGTTTGAGTGTGTGAGCTGTATGGCTGCTGATCAGCTTGCCCTCAGAGCAATTACAGTTTAGGTCCTCCTGGGGTAAGCTGCCTCATTGCTTTACACATAGCGGCTTTGTGTGATCTACTTGAAGTATGAGTACAGTCTGGGTAAAGTTTTACTATGCCATGGTGTTTAGGCAGAATAGCTGTGCTGTTACAACTACTTGGACAGGTGATGATGATGGTAGTGGCGCTTTTGTGAATATGCCAGTGTTTCAGGGTTAAGGCAAGCAAAGTTGTAGCAGGGGACACTAGCTGCTCTAGATGTGTCTACTGCTGGTGTCCATGTTGGACATGTTGTGGATTGAGGTGCTATTCCACTCTAACGTTATTTTATCAAGTACTGCTCTACCCAGTAAGATGTGTGTATGAGTGGTGATGGGTGCTTCTAACACCTCCCTACAAACACAATGGCTTTTTAATTATGCTGGAGCTGCACTAGTCTATGACTGTCTAGCTTCACAGTGTCAAGTGCAGTGTGTTCAGTGTGTAAGGATGGATCAGAACACACTAGCCTGGCCCAATTCATTGCTGTCTATACCATAGTGTCGCTGAGCTGATTTCTGCGTCACTACGGTGTGTGTCTGTCTCTCTCCCTCTACCTCTACCTTGTACAGATCACTGAGAATGGTCTAATCCGTGAATGTTTGAAATTCTTGAAGGTACGTTGACACTGTGCGGGCTGTACTTGTCATGGCTGCTGCACGTCTCAGGCAGCAGTACATGAACGAATCCGCAAAGGAGTGAGCCAGTAGTGTGTGGTCAGAGTTTATGCTACACTAGTTCGGCGGCTGGTAGTTGTTAGTTGTGGTGATGTGGTGCACTGCATTGCTGCTGGGCACAACCATCTTGCATTGTCATTCTACATCTAGTGTTGCTACACATGTAGTGGTGCATGCAGATCAGGTCTTGAGAGAAGTTGAGGTTTGCTTGCTGTCATTGTGCTGTTACTGTACACTCAGATAAATGCTATGGCTGAATGGCTGAATAGCTGATAGAGCATTCGTGTAGTAAACCTTTCATCTGAGATTAGAGTTCTCAAGGACATCATCAGGGTGCTGCAGCTCTTCCCATTGATCACCCTATCACCAAGCACTAAAACAGGATGGGCTGTGAATAGATCCATGCTTCTGTTGTGGACTAAGGACGTCTGGTCTGGAGTACTAGGGCTGTGGATTCCGTGACTTAGTCCTCCAAGTCTGCTGCCCTTGGCTGCTGCTATAGTTGCTCACTATCTAGAGCCTAATAATATGGCCTTTGCTGATATAGTCACTCACTATCTAGATTCTGAGACCACCCTACATAATTGCCTGTGCAAATTCCAGTTGGAGCACATTGACGTTTGTCAATGGCCACCGGCTGAACTCTTCTTGTAACTGAACGCAGATATCATGGAGCATTCAGGAAGCAGGTAGCTAATGATGTGCCTATAAGTAGTGAGTTTATGTGACGAGTTGCTTGATAAGACGAAAGAGAAATTTCCCTACAATTCTGCAGCCATCATGATGGACCATCTCTAAGTGCTTTTCTGCACATTTGGCAGCTCTTTGAGTGGCTTAGCACAAGAGTGTATCCTGGCGATTTGTTCCGCAATTTCCGCTGTGGCTGTACCACCAGAAACAGAGGTGTCTTGATTGTTGCGAGCTTCCTGATTGCCGGTGGTAGTGTGGATTGCTGCCAGTGATCCAGTGATGCAATGGCTGTGTAGATGGCACATGTCCCTATGCATGACTTAACACATTGTTCTAGGTGTTCCTGGCCGCTGTTTGGTTTGTAGGCAGTTGTTAATGACCTCTGTTGTTTCGCAGGCAGTTGTTGGCAGAGTGCTGGCAGAGAATGTGCCTGGAATCCCATAATTAGTGTCATAATCACATACAGCCTCACACACAGCCAAGATCATGTACCAGTGGCCAGTACAGCACTACTAGTAGGCAGCACTGTGGGTGTGCGGAGCATGGCTAGGTCTGTCACATGTGTGCAGAGCACCTGAATGTTAAGTGATGGAGACAGCTTGAAGTGCTTATGCCCTCTAATCACATCACGGAACTATCACCTTTTGAGGAGCAGCAGACATAGTTTAGGGGTAGGGGTAACTTGTTTGTGCCTCAAGTTGGTGGTGCATTTCCTTTGCTGGCTCACAGGCGACCGTGACTGAACTTCTTCTCCCATACAGTGATGGTGGTGATAGCTGGTGATAGCGGCAAGTGAACAGGGAACAAGTTAATAATGATCAGTAGTGTGATGCCGATTGCCCCCTGCTTACACCTTGCAAAACCAAGGGCAATACCGTATCTCAAGCAAGGTTTTAATAAAAGCTGTTTCTCGGTTGTTCCCTTGTACCACGGAAATACACTGAGTTTCTGACTGCGCATGTAGTGCAGCTACAAAGACACTTCGGCCGCTTAGGTTTAGGCAGAATCACGAGCCAGTTAGTTTGGGTCCACGCGCAATCACCAGCTAGCCGGTATATCAAGCATGTCCTGTGAGGTGAATAGCAAATACATTCTTACTGTCCATGAGTACAGCTAAGAAATTTGATTATGCCATGTCTGGTAGGCTCAGTTCCTTTCGAAGGAATTGCTGATCTCTAACTTCCTTCTCTTGTTACCCCCTGTTGTTATCTTGCGGCTTGAAAGAGTCACTGCTCATTGTGTGTGTGTGTGTGTGTGTGTGTGTGTGTGTGTGTGTGTGTGTGTGTGTGTGTGTGTGTGTGTGTGTGTGTGTGTGTGTGTGTGTGTGTGTGTGTGTGTGTGTGTGTGTGTGTGGATACGTGTGTGCATGCGTGTGTTTCTGTTGTTTTAGACATCACAAGTGTTACAGCCGATGAGGGAGCTGATGGCAATGCACCGTGAGAGCAAATTGTCACCAAGAGGTAAGTGTGTCTTCTCCATCTTCATCTCCAATGCTTTGTGCAGTTAATTTCATGTCATCTTAGTGCATTTCTTCTCCCATTATAAGATGAATGGTTGTGTTGGGCTGTTAGGTTAGTGTTAGTGGTAGAGCAGTACTCCGCTGCTATCACTGCTACTGTTCTCATTAGCATGTCAGCTGCACAACGGTGTCATTGACTGGGGTTCGCACAAACACTTCTTATTGCACAGGGTTAGATCAGAAATGTGTGCTAAATCTTTGTATCGTCATCCGATTTCTGACATGTGAAATGCAAACTGAATCATTCTTTCTTGGTCCATGCACAAGTCCATCTATATCCTGACTGTTGATCGTAATGATTTCGTGGTCCCGATGTGCTACATGTCCACACTGCAGAGTGCTTAGAGAACTGGGCAAAGATGTCGGGAGACACTACCAAGCCAGGTCCAACTCAACACAGTGGTATGTGTTCATGCTGTATACGTCTAATATGACGTAATATGACATATACCACTCTTTTATACAAACTCTCATTCAACTTCAACGGAGATTTCAAGTTTATATTTTCAATACGAGAGAGCTTGGAAGCTCAGGGCCCTACGCTATGCTTTTTTGCCTTGATGACCTAGACAAAAAAAGTATAGAGATGTTACTTATTTATTCTTATAAACTTCTCCTTTTTTTTTAAGACATAACCTGGGATTCGAACCCGCATTATCGCCCTGCATGCATCCCCCGATACACTTCGCATACATACTACAGTCCATTTCAAAACTATAGACGCGTACCTAGGCAAAAACCGTTTTGCCAGCATCTATACCACATAAAATCTGTGATCACTTTGTGCATAATTTTTTCCAAATTGGGCATCTGTTATCCAATCCTTTAGAAACTATACGAGAGTAATTGTGGAGCGATCCTGAGCAATATTCCGAAAACTATTCTCAAAAAGTTCCAGCCAAATTTGAAATATTTCAAAAACCCTACGCGTCTATAGTTTTGAAATGCACTGTAATTCTTCCAAGTTGCTTCACGTTATGATCTTGCATTTTATAGCCCTATTTGAATATGCATTGTGGCCAGCCGTCTTTGATGGTGCGGTACGGAACAGGTACGGTCGAGGGTACTACGACACCGTCTATCGCCTTGATGACCGAGGCAAAAAGCATAAGGATGTTATAAATTTTTCAATTCTCCTATTTTTTCAGGCATGACCTGGGATTCGAACCCGCACTATCGACCTACATGCATCCCCCATACACTTTGCATTCATACTCATTCTTCCAAGTTGCTTCACGTTATGATCTTGCGTTTGAAAGCCCTATTTGAATATTTCGGCCAGCTGTATGTGGCCAGTTGTGTTTGAAGGTACGGTACGGGACAGATACGGGATAGCGCCAGGCGTGACACAAACACACAAACAAACAAACAAACACCAAATTAAAGCTGTGTGGACCCTGGCTAGCGCCAGACGTTACTGAAGTAACGTCTTCTGCATAGCTACGGGAATAAACCTGAATATAAACTTGAGTATAAACGCCTTTTTTTTAGGGCCACAGCACTGTCAGCAGCAGGATTAGGCAGCAGGATCGGATGTAGAGCGCTTTCTCTTTAGCTTTTTGCGAGCTTGCTTAGCACGGTCAGCATGAATGTAAAACACAATAGATGTGTTCTGAAATGTAGAAACAGCAGCATTCAGATAGGGAGCCAAAGCAGATGAACCCGTGGGCCACAGTAGAAGTACTATTCTGAACAGGGCTAGCCTGAACAGAAGTGGCTATGGATGAAGGGTGCAGTGGCAAATTCTCTTTGCAACTGGCAGGCGGAACAGCTTTCACAGAGCCAAGATCAACAGCAGCAGCCATAGAGCAAGAATCTTTTGTGGTGGGGCGATCATAAGCAGATAAGGATTGAACATTACGATGGCCTGACACACTGCAAATTCGCCTATCATCAATGCCACTGCGCTTCATGTTGGTAATGCAAGTGGCACGTACATACTGATTAGTATAAGCCACAGAAAGAACAGCGAGCTCAGACAATCGCTTCATCATTCCTGCTAACAGATTGTGCGACAGCGGTGAGCGTGTGTACCAACAGGACATATCAGCAGGAAGCTTACCAGGTTTCACAGAGCGCTGAAACAAGCGATCTTGGTTAGGGTGAAGCTTGTCAAGGTAACGCTTGATTGCTGACAACTGCGTTTGATCATTGATTACTCCTGCTGACGACCAGTCCGATCCTGTCAGGCCCCCTTGGTGATTCTTGGACATAAACGATGTTCCAAGCCTGAGCACGTCTTGTCCGTCGATAGATTCAAACACGAGGTCGCGTTTCGTTAGCTTTGACTGCATTTCACCACCTCTGAGGCAGAAGTGGAGAGTTATCTGGTACCAAACGTGGAACGCCAGCTTGATCGCGTCGGTTGTTTCGACGACATCCTCGAAATATGTGCGCAGCTTTCCGAGATCGTCTTCAGACACTGGTTCTTTGTGCTTTACAGCTAGTTCGTCGCCTGCGCGCTTGCGTGCCTTTAGTACACCATCCAATATTTTGTTGGTCCTTGAAAAGGCTTCATCGCTGAAGATGTTGACTTCTCTCATAGAAGACAGATGACGCTGTATAGCACTTCTTGCTGCCAGAAGACTGTTCTTTGAGAAAGGAGTTCCATGGCGCGTCTTCGCATCGATGTAGAAAGAGCCAACTAGGTCTGAAAGCTCCGGAATAGGGATTGAGGAGAAGTCCGTAGTCGAAGCCTTTTGATCTTTGCAGTAATCAGTGAAGAGCTGTACCCAATACTGGGTTGCTGAGCTTGTACTCTGTGGAACAGCGTCAGAGATGAGTTTTTGCTGCTCCTCCTTCGTTGACGCTCCGAAAACTCTTTTCTTGGGTGGATCTTCAGACTGATCTGCATACATAGTGAAATCAATGTTACTACAACTGCCAAACTGGAGAAAGTGGCAGATATGGGGTGCCCAAGTTACTTATAACTTCAAAAAGCGCGCCCAAATTTGCGTGCCTAAATTCACCATAGAAACAAGCAGGTGACCGTATTCTCCAACGTCGTCACCTAAAGAATGTCACGAAAGTCCTCACTTTTTGGAGGAAGCTCTGCACTAGGTAAAGCGATACCGTTGACTCATGCATAACCGCTGTGCAGTGCCAGTAGCCTAGTGTACTGTCTTGCACAAGTAATGAAGAATGGCTATCTCTTCGGTAGAACACAAGGCCCTGTCAAGGGTAATGATTAATGGCTGATACTGCTCACAGCAAAGCCGGTAGAGTTGAATGGAGGTTTGTATAAAGGCTGGTATAAATATACTACAACCTACTCTTAGGTTTACACGTGGAATATAAACTATCACACAAACCTCGGCTTCGCCTCGGTTTGTGTTCAGTTTATATTCCACGTATAAACGTAAAGTGAGTTTGTGGTAAAGTGAGTTTGTATTATATACGTATAGAGGTGTCTGCACGATGTGCACCATACCGGCCTTGGTCAACTGTACTCCGATGCGTCATGATGTATCCAAATGACTGGTATTTCCTGTGTTGCATGTACATTGTATCCGTATACTTTCACATTACGTCACCATTATACAAAGTTGGATGCTCCAGTGATACGCACAGTGCATGTAACCTGGGCGCGGCAAGATAGAAAATGGAAGAAAGTTGATGAAAAGCTCTTATCTGGTGGGGTCTGAGCATGTGCTGTTCCTATTTTTCTCAGCCTGGACATTTTTGGCAGTGCATTCTTCGAAGGGCCTGTTTTCTGTGTTTGGAATTTCTTTCCCCAAGAATATCATAGAAGAACGCTTTCCCCAGGGTGCAACATGCTGCCTTTGTTTCACTTTGGAGATTAGGAATTCTTTCCCCAATCACAGGTCTTTGCTTTCTTCAATTGAGGTGGACGACACGGTTTTTGTGTGTGTGTGTGTGTGTGTGTGTGTGTGCACGTGTGCACGCGTGCGCGTGTGTGTGTGTGCGCGTGTGCATGTGTGTGACTGTATGTTGATAGCAACTCACGTTGCAGCAGCACCGATACTGGCTGCCGCTGTCACATCCTCTGCCAGTGATAAGAAATCTTCTCCGATATCCACCACCAGCACTCCCACCACCAGCACGACGACGACAGCATCCACTGACAAACCGAGCACATCTACCACAACGACAACAACAACCACAACAACAACAGGAACAGGTAAGCGTAAGAAGCGTACACAGTCATCCTCGGCAGCTGCCAAGAAAGCTTCTGCGGCAGCACAAGCAGCGCAAGCGTCAGCAGCTAGCGCTGCAGCAGCGGCGGCAGCTGCAGCTTCGGTCACGGCATCTCCAACAACAACAGCTACGGTCACGTCAGCTTCTGCTGCCGCTGTCGCTGCAATGGCATCTGCAACTGCTACATCACCAGACACGACCTGCTTACCGGGACAGAGTACAACCACTGCTTTGGCTGGTACAGCAGTCACTGGCAGTGGAGTGGCATCGTCATCATCCCAGTATCCATCGCATGCCACTGGCACACAGTTCAGCAGCAATGTTACCGGACAAGCCAACCTGGCCACAGCCGGTAGTGCAACTCAGGCTGGTGGTGGTAGTGGTACGCTAGGACGACTAAGTCAGTCTGACTTCAGCCGAGCCGGTTCGCCCAAGGTGATGAGTGATGCGTTTAGTAAAAAGGAGCAGCTTACCATAGTGCGAGTTGAGAATCCTCACCCAGATCCAAAGGTGATGAGTGATGCGTTTAATAAGAAAGATCACCTTGCAAGTACGATTGTGCGAGTTGACAACCTTCACCCTGAGCCCGGCATTCTGGCAACGCAGCATGAATCGGAGCAATACTTGCAGCAGCAGCACCAGCAGTTGTCCCAGGGTGCAGGTCAATTTGATTCGGAAATGGCGGTCCCACAGCTTTAGCAGCCATGGAATGTGTAGTTTGTGTATATCTGACATCGGCGTCTGATGCCATCGCCTGATGCCATCGCCTGATGCCATCGCCTGATGCCATCGCCTGATGCCATCGCCTGATGGGCAGAGCTGTACATGGTTCTATGGTGTTGTAGACTGTGGACTTGAAGTCATTGCTGCAAATTCTTGAAACTGGTCTAGGACAAATCACACTCACCCTATGTATCCAGCAGCCCGGCATGCTGTGAGAGGTATGTCACGCTATGTTATTGCTCAGTACCTGAGACCAACCAATGGGTGGTGTGTAGTGCTAGTAGTAGCCCAGACAGCATACATAAAATACTGACACTGCAGCATTTCACTGATAACCGACTTTGCTGATGGCAGTGGCTGGTAGTGGCTGCGTGACACATCCACACCCGGATAGCAGCATGTACGTGCTGCCGCGCGGATAGTGCTTTGTTTTGCGAAGAGAAATTGATTTTTTGTTTCACCGTCATAATTATTATTTCAGTTCCCTTGACCATGTCTCGATGTTGGCAATTTTAGGTGCTGTTTGTCCACAGCTGCATGAGGACATTTTAAAGTGCTTGTAGGACATATTTCTCTCCGTCTCTCTCTCTCTCTCTCTCTCTCTCTCTCTCTCTCTCTCCATCTCTCTCGTCATCTATCTCACTCACTCTCTTGGTCTCTCCCTCTCTCCCCGTCATCTCCCCCCCCCCCCGACCCCCATGGTGCTTGCTGTGTGCGCCGACCCCCAGACTCTTGGTTGGGTGAGTTCACTGCACCTCACCAGCGCAGCTCACCAGTGCAGCTCACCAGCGCACCTCACCAGCGCAGCTCACCAGCGCAGCTCACCAGCGCACCTCACCAGCGCACCTCACCAGCGCACCTCACCAGCGCACCTCACCAGCGCACCTCACCAGCGCAGCTCATGTAGTGCCTACACACCTATTGTTGTATTTTTGTTTTGTTTCCCCTTCCTCCGTAGGTATGTGCACTGTGATACTTTGAAGTCAAAACTAGAGTAAAAATTGGCAGTTTTATCAATTGTATTAGCTTGCTTGATGTCATTGCTTCACAGCCTTGGTTTGTAACAAAATTATTTAATTAAACTGCACTTCCCAACAGAAATGGAGAGCGACGGCAAAAACAAGGTTGTGAGCATGAGCTATGCTGTGGATGAGGTGCAGTGTACCCCTTCAAGGGCCTTGACCAGTTGCAGACATCTCGGCACACAACGAGCATGTGGATGGATAGAGCGTTGGTTTGAGGGGGGAGGGGGGATCCGTGAAGATGCTTGGGTAGCCTTCTCTTCTTTCTTCTCGACGAAGTGCTACATGTACATGTACATGTACATGTAGGTACAGTGCGAGTATTATACTTAGTATTATGACTGGGATCAGTGTAGTGTGTAATGCGACTATTAGTATTACCGGTACAGTCGTCCCTCTCTAATCCAGCACTTTATAATCCAGCACCCTCGATAAACCAGCACAATTTTCATTAGCCAAAATGTCCTCTTCATGCATGTTCTAGCAGAAAATCAGATTTGTTAATCCAGCACCCTCCCTAATCCAGCAGATTTCCGTGGCACAAATGGTGCCGGATTATAGAGGGACCACTGTACGTACACTCCAGGCTATTAGTACTAACATTTGAACTACTACTTGATGGTTTCACGCGATTGGCCAAATTGCTGTTGTGAATAAAACTGTTCTCGAGCAAGAGTAAATCAGGTTACGAGTATAATACTCTTGGTTACAACGGAGGTCGGAGGCGACAAAAAATATATTCTAGAACAAAGTCAAATTCAGACAGGAAAAGGACATACATGTACTGAAGTAATGGATGCGAGAGTAACTGTCCACCACTGTACTCGTCTAGATACTATTATACAGTCAGAAAGTGCAACAACTTAGCATAATAATGACAGAGTACTGAGCCATTCGACGACCTGACACATACATGTGCGAAAGAACTCGCACCCCCTCTGACTAAGCTGTTTGCCCTCTGCCTACGCCGCTCGCATCATCGCAATCCCTGGAAGACGGCACACGTCGTGCCTATCCACTGCTCGCATCATCCCAACCCCTGGAAGACGGCACACGTCGTGCCTATCCACAAGCGCGCTTCCAAAGCAGCAGTGAGAAATTACCGACCTGTCTCCCTTCTGAGTGTCTTGTCAAAGATTATGGAGACCATCATCAACAGGCAAATTGTCAATCACCTAGAACGTCACATGGTCCTATCTCCCAGGCAGTTTGGCTTTCGCCGTGGACTTGGAACTGCCGACCTCCTCACTGCCCTCCATCATGAGTGGTCCGGCATAGTGGGTCGCAATGGAATCGCTCGACTTGTTGCAGTCGACATAGCTGGAGCTTTCGATAAAGTTTCGCACACTGGCATACTGCATAAAGCTGAAATGTCTGGCATTGGCGGGTCAATTCTGTCTTGGCTTCGCTCCTACCTTCAGGAAAGGAAGATAAGGGCTGTTGTTGGTGGTCAGACCTCCTCGCACTTCCCAATCCAAGCTGGTGTGCCGCAAGGCAGCATCTGGACCTACGCTCTTCCTTATCTATGTCAACGACATATCTGCCTGTGTCTCCCCAGAATGCCAGCTAGCGTCTTATGCAGACGACACAACACTGTACTGGCTGATCCGTGCCAATGACGTGTCCCCGCCACTCACTGGAACCCTCTGTCGATGAGCTCCAAGCTTGAGGATCGAGATGGAAGGTCCAGTTTGAGCCGACAAAGTGCCAAGAAATGTCGATGAGCAGACAATCAACACCCCTCCCACCCTCTTCCCTCAGCTTCGATGGCACCGTGATCAGAGAGGAAACCGATGTTAAGCTTCTCGGTGTGACCTTCGACCGCAAACTGCTGTTCGCAGCCATCTCCACCAGATTGCAGTCAGAGCCAGCCAGCGCCTTGGCTTCTTCAGGAAGGTGTGCCCAGTACTCGACCGCAACGGCCGCCTCAGCGTATACAAAGGCTTCATCCGCCCAACCATGGAACATGCTCCCCTAGTCTGGCAAGGCGCAGCCCGGTCCAACCTCACGAATCTTGACCGCATCCAGCAACGGTGTATGCGCAGCATTGGCGCTGGAACCATGCTCCCAAGCTTATCAATATCAGTGCGTCGGCAAGTCTGGGGACTGTGCTAACTTTTCAAGCTGCACTACATTTCCGGTCCGGCCCAGCGGACAGACATGCTTCCACCTGCTGCCCCTGGGCTCGCCCGCCCCGGAACCCGCTACCAACATCAATGTAACACTCCCATGCCTTCCAGTTGTCAAAGCCCCTCCCCGCAACAAATCCTGCCATCCTACACCGATCCTTCCCGTTCGGCCTACTCACAACATGGAATGCTCTACCCTCTGGCATCCTGAACGCTCCCCCATCCGAGGCAGCGCTGCAACGCTTCAAAGTAGCAGTGTACAAGACATTAGTCATTAGTACCTCGTCGAGCAAACTAATTACTTGTGGGACTGCTGTCGACGTGTACACTACAGACTAGAATTTATTTATTTTATTCCAAGCAATACATGGCTGGGGTAGCCAATGACCACTTTGCGTGGCGATTGCAGGGTTTTTATAGCCAACCACGCCTAACAAGGAAAAGAGTAAGAAGTCAAAAAGAAAAGGAAAAGAAGAAAGCATAAGCCTGATCTTTGTAAGCAGAAGAAACATGTAGTTGCGTTAAAATTGTTTTCGTAGGTGCACAGCATGATTGTTTGTCTCACTACACAGTTTTAGCGTTATAATTAGTTTCTCACCCGCCGTTGCACTTAGCTCTCACTTCACTTCTATTGTCTCAACTTCCCTCATTCTATTTTGGCACTGTATTTTGTTCTCGTAACACATCATTGAATGTACATTTTTAAAATCATTGCTCAGCATGGTTACTCTTCAGTCACGACTTTCCACTGATGAATGTGACAAGAAAATTAATTCTGGTAAACTTTCATGACTTCGTTGTAGTGTGGCGATGACTGTAGAATTTGTTCTCTTTATTGCTATTATAAAAGAAGAAAGAAGCAAATATGGACTAAAATTGTGGTCTACTGGTAAAGCAAGGCGTTCCTGAATGCTGTTAAAGTAGAAAGGCCCTTTGTCTCCTGGTGCAGCTTAAGCCAATGCAAATAGCCATTGAAAAGGGGGGAGTGTAGCAATGCAGAAGAGCGGGCTAGAGGAAGGGAGAGTTGGTTCCTGGTGGAGCTATCCCGTCGGAACCAGTCAAATGGTTTAAGATGCGGGGTATTTTGGAAAGTCGAATACGATGGATGAGACAGCACATCATGATTCGTCGTCTTTCTAGGAGAGGTCTGGTCGAGGATAACATATAGAGAGCGACACTAGAAAGGGACTTGGGCATATGATAAAGAATCTTCAGGAGGGAACAATTGTGAATTTCCAGTTTCTGCTGTTGGGCAATAGATAGATTTGTCCAGGCAGTACAGCAGTAGTCAAAATGCGGCAAGATATATGCATTATAGAAAAGAGCACGACAGCTGTCAGGAAGATGGGCGCGGTGTGAGTATATTATACCTATGGTTTGACTAGTCTTCTTACATATGTGGGCAACATGGTGAGTCCAGGAGAGATTAGTGTCAAAAATGACACCAAGATGCCTGTGATGATCTACATATTCTATGGGAGTGGTGGAGAAATGGAATACTAGGGGAGGGAGAGGGTAGTATAGAGTAGTAGACAGAGGGGGAATGATCATTACCTTGGTCTTCCCGACGTTAGGTTTTAGCTTCCACAATGCCATCCACGAGGTGATATCCGTGACACCCACTTGGAGGTCTAATATAAGACGGGAAACAGAGGGACTACTGCGCAGCATACAAGTGTCGTCTGCAAACAGAGACACGCCAGGGTTGAGGACAGGGAGGTCGTTGACGAAGGCCAGGAAAAGTAACGGTCCTGGAGTGGACCCTTGCGGTACACCAGAGCAAATAGGGATAGAATCTGAGAGGACTGGACCAAGCTTGACTGATTGAGTCCTATTGTTGAGATAGGAGGTGAGCCACGACTGCAGGCGTCCGGTGACCCCATAAGCATGCAGCTTGGCTGGTAACCCCCTATGCCAAACTGAGTCAAACGCTTTCGCCAGGTCGAAGAAACACAGGCCAAGGTAATGGCGGCGGTCTCGGAGGGTGCACAGTCTCTGGACAAGGTTGGTTAGATGTAGAGAGGTAGAGTCACCATGGCGGAACCCAGATTGCATATCATGGAGCAGAGGTGCCAGATGATGGTACAGCCGATCATAGACGATTCGCTCAAGTATCTTGGAGCAGGTGTTCAGCAGAGAGATTGGGCGATAGTTACCAGGATCATGTCTGCTTCCCTTGTTCTTGTATATGGGCACAACCACAGCATATTTCCAGGCAGAGGGAAAAACGCCGCTGGACAGGGAATTATTGAAGATAAGAGAGAGAGAGGATAGGAGATAGGAAGTTTCAAGGCCTTCAGAATCTCGTTGCTTATACCGTCATAGCCTGGGGACTTCCCTGTGGGGAGTTTCTCAATAATATAGCGAATCACGGCCTCGGAGGAGATGACAATGTTTGAGAGGTTCGAGGCCGGAGAAGGGAGATGAGACAGATCTGGGACGGGCCAGTCAGGATCATCCTGTGTGCCAACCCGTACAAAGTGCTCTTTGAGAGCAGCTGCCATCTCAACAGGACTATGTGTGATATTGCCGGGCCAGTCACTACACTTGGCATTGAAATCACCCATCATAAGCATAGAGGAAGTGGTGTGTCTGGTCGTCTGAAGGACTGTTTGCAGACAGCCCACAAAATTGTCAATATCAGTGGAACACGCGTTTGGTGGCCTGTAAACGCATCCAGTAATGAGAGACTCAGGAGGTGCAGATGAAGAGGTCGATGTATGAGCTATTATTTCGACCCACGTGGCCTCAAATTTGGGGAGGTGTAGATCAGTGCGATGCTTAACTGTACCTGGAAAATCCGAGCGGACTAGAAGAGCGACACCTCCAAATCCCCTAAATCTATCAGTGCTCTTCTTGTTGTCCGCTGTGGCAGTGTGGGTCGGTCACGGCGGTAACAGTCGTAGCCTGGAACTACAAGGGAGTTTGGCTGAGACAGCCATGTTTCAGTGATGCCAATGACGTCGGGCTTGTACTGCTCGATGAACTCGGAAAGTTCTCCATGCTTGTTCCTAATTGATCTAGCGTTGATACATGCAATGTGTGCGGGTCGGCCAGAGGAGGGCTGAGCGGGGTAGAGCGGGTGGGCTAGTTTCGATCGTGGGGTGAATACAGGGGCGTTGGGATTTAGTCGTTGTTGCTGAATCGTTGTGTATGTTGGTTTGTTAGCATGACAGTTCAGGATTGATCATCACTGCCTCGCCGCGAAGTAGAAGACGACTTGTTACCTTGGGCATCAGCAAAGCGCCACTTTCGCACTGTGTACTGGATGGTGGCCGGCCAGAATTTGGAGTCGAGAACTAACTTTGTCCTCATCCGACGCTGCCACGGTTACCATGGTTACGCGAGCATGGCAAGTACCCAGGTACATGTACGTGTTTTCTGAAATACCGAGACCTTTGGTCGGAGGAGTCCACAACGCCCCACCTGCACAGCTGTGCAAGTGGACACTAGTAGTCAGCCCCGACTCAATAGTTGTTTGTTCTGTCGACCTTCAACAGATGTGTTCTAGTCGGTTCTTCGTTCCCCCTGCATGCAACTTTGTTATCTTTATTGTTATTATTTTTGTTTCGAGCCGGGTTTGTGTTCTTTGTAAAAAAACTGAAACAAAACAAAACAAAAAAACATGTAGCAGCTTCAACAATCGTAACTCCATTAATGGCATTATGTCCTTTTCCTTTCTGCAAATATTATTGGCTCAACAATCAACATCAGGGGGCCGAATTTCAAAGGCAAATTCGCATTCATCCACGCAATCAACTCATCCAGTCCAGAAGACACTTCCTATCAGATATCAAAACGTGTTCGTTCCCTTCTCATCAGGATGATACAGGGAATGGCTAAAAAGAAAAGAAAAATTAATGACTAAAACTTACACACACAACAGAGGCGAAAGGCTGTGTAGCTGTTACTTCAAATTTCACGCATTTCAGCGATCATCAGACAGCAGCATTCTGATGATCTCTGAAATGCGTGTAACTTGAAGTAATAGTTACAGCTACGCAGCCTTTCGCCTCTGTTGTGTGTGTATACTGCTCTGTACATTCGTGCATTGAGCACTCTACCTCCAGCTTCCTAGACCGGCCTTGCTTGTGACTACATGTACATGTACAACTTATAATAAGTTATATAGTTATAGTCATGACGATGTAGTGTAAAGCATGTGTGTACAGGAAGAAAATGTGTTGTCTCTGCAATTGTTTGGTGCTGTTCCTCGTCGAGGTGTGAACAATGCCACATCATGTGTTCACTATGGTGTTGTTGTGATAATTATTTCTCCTTCTGAAACTTGATCCTTGTACATGTAAATTTCTACCGGGCTACGAGTGTTGTATCTCAGTACATTTACGCTATAACTACAATGCAGTTGTAATCATTGATTCCTTTTAGCCATTCCCTGTATACTAGTAATCATGAAGAGAAGGGAATGAACACGTTTGATATCTGATACAAAGTGTCTTCTGGACTGGATGCGTTGATTGCGTGGATGCATGACTTTGTTCTACTTGATACTCGACTCCTGGGAACTAACCAATTACTTACATGTAACTGTACTGTAGTGTACATGATTGTACACAACCAATCATGGGTGAGGCGGCTTCTCTTCATGATTACTAGGCGGTTGTCGTGTCGAGTAGGCTCCGGCGGATTATGCTTGCGAAATCATGAAATTATGCTTTCATGGATTCTCGCATTATGCTCGCAGAATCCTCATATTATGCTTTGGCACGCGGGGCCGGGGCCGGCCCGGGGATACATACATTGTACATGTACATGTATTCCCTTTTTTGTACTTATGGAGCCTCAAAGTTTGGAAAATAGTGCCTTTTTCGTACTTGCAAGTGGCCATAAGTACAACAAAATACATGAGTGTCCCCATACCAAGGTGTCCATGCATGCTAGAGATCAACATGGAAAAGAGAAAACATTACCCCTTCTATTGATTAGTTAAATTCTTTTGTAAAATGATTTTTCATTACCAAATTAGTAGGAGTTACATGTACCTTTGAAAATTATCATGTAATCGTCACTCGTCCAATCGATGTCACCCTCACCCTGCAAATAGTCAGTTCATCTCTTTCGTAGCTCCACCTCTCCTTCCACCATGACCGAGCATCAACTACATGTATACCTCATTTTTTTTAATTATTAGAGCAATATCCATAGCCTGCACAGTCATCAGTTCAGGTCATGGCTGCTAAAATCCAGAGGCAGAGGTCATGACTTCGTAACATGCATCATGTCATGTACATGTACATGTACATGTAAGCGGAGTTTTGCGGACTATCCGTCACTTTCTCGTCCACCCCGGGATCCCTGATAGAGGCTGATTCCCTCGCATCTTCTGCTACATGTACTGTATCAGTGCGAGAAAGAACTTTGAAGAAGACGAGTTCGAGCATACAATAATGTATTGCCATGATTTATACCCTGCTTTTCATTGAAAACACTATCCGCATGACTTAATGAGCGAATTGAAACAAAAGACAACAACAACAACAACAACAACAACAACAACAACAACAACAACAACAACAACAACAACAACAACAACAACAACAACAACAGCAACAGCAACAGCAACAGCAACAGCAACAGCAACAGCAACAGCAACAGCAGCAGCAGCAGCAGCAGCAGCAGCAGCAGCAGCAGCAGCAGCAGCAGCAGCAGCAGCAGCAGCAGCAGCAGCAGCAGCAGCAGCAGCAGCAGCAGCAACAGCAACAGCAACAACAGCAGCAACAACAGCAGCAACAACAACAACAACAACAACAACAACAACAACAACAACAACAACAACAACAACAACAACAACAACAACAACAACAACAACAACAACAACAACAACAACAACAACAACAACAACAACAACAACAACAACAACAACAACAACAACAACAACAACAACAACAACAACAACAACAACAACAACAACAACAACAACAACAACAACAACAACAACAACAACAACAACAACAACAACAACAACAACAACAACAACAACAACAACAACAACAACAACAACAACAACAACAACAACAACAACAACAACAACAACAACAACAACAACAACAACAACAACAACAACAACAACAACAACAACAACAACAACAACAACAACAACAACAACAACAACAACAACAACAACAACAACAACAACAACAACAACAACAACAACAACAACAACAACAACAACAACAACAACAACAACAACAACAACAACAACAACAACAACAACAACAACAACAACAACAACAACAACAACAACAACAACAACAACAACAACAACAACAACAACAACAACAACAACAACAACAACAACAACAACAACAACAACAACAACAACAACAACAACAACAACAACAACAACAACAACAACAACAACAACAACAACAACAACAACAACAACAACAACAACAACAACAACAACAACAACAACAACAACAACAACAACAACAACAACAACAACAACAACAACAACAACAACAACAACAACAACAACAACAACAACAACAACAACAACAACAACAACAACAACAACAACAACAACAACAACAACAACAACAACAACAACAACAACAACAACAACAACAACAACAACAACAACAACAACAACAACAACAACAACAACAACAACAACAACAACAACAACAACAACAACAACAACAACAACAACAACAACAACAACAACAACAACAACAACAACCTCCGAACCATTCACCATGCAGACCACAAGCACTGTTCAGGTCCATTGTACACAATTGTGTAGCCTACAAATGTACATGTACATGATATTGTACTACAACTGTGGTACAATCGTGTAGTTATGCTCCTACCCCCTAAAGGATGCTGAATTATGCTCCAAATTTTCAACCACCAAAATGATGCCTATAATTATGCCGGCATAATCCGCCAGTACGCGGTGCCTACTGTTGAGGTCAATTGCCGTGCTCATTTATACCATGTTCTCATACATGTACATTGTATTTTCTGCTTTTCGTGTCATTCTTGCTTCTTGTGGTTGTTTGTTTTCCTCTAGTTTTCTTATGTTCGCGGAGAAGGCGGAGAGCCGGAACGCATAGCTTTTTTAAAATATTATTTCACGGAGAAGGCGGAGAGCCGGAACGTGCCGGACTTCTGTACCAATCATGGGCCAGTGGCATAGTGTCCCAGTGCAGCTAGTATGGCACGGTCCATGCCGCCACGGACCTTCACCACTGCCACTGGCCCACTGCACTAGCACTACGCAAGGTCACAGTTGGTGATGCGCCCGTCCCGGACTAGGACCGGACTCGACTGTGCATATGCACACTTTTCGAAGTCACGTGCCACAGTACACTCATGTATAAACTGCATGATGAATGATTACTGACTGTACTGACTGTACTGTCTGTACTAGTCTTTGCCTTTACTGTACTTTTGGTTACCCTCTAAAAATAGTCCGCGTAACCCCACACACTCTACTAGTACTACTACTACTAGCACAGCTGCATGCACAGCTACTAGTAGTATCATAAGCACAGCACTGGAAGTAACTAAGTAGTTGAACTGATCTGAAATAAAAGGATCTTCGATTCTCGGAAGTAGTACAATCATGTACATGTACATGTATGTATGTTCTGGCTGCCCGTTTTTGGATCCATCAGTTGTCTTTTGATCGTAGTACTGAGTGAGTAATACGTGAAACTCAGAGTTGTAACAAAGCTTCCAATCTCTCTCTTGTGTATGTATGTACATGTACATGTATGTACAAGAACTGAAGATACTGGAAGAGCACACACTCCTGTAACTACATTGTATTAAAGTATTAGTTTTCTGACTACTAGTACTTTGTTTCCATGGTAGAGCATCGCTGCATTCGCTCGCCTCCAGCGAGGGTCCCTGGTTCGAGTCCTGGCGGTGACAGTCAATTAATTTTCTCTTCAGACTTTTCCCGTTTGCGTCTTTCCCTCAACCCAGTGAATAATTACTTTGTTCATGCACATAGTACAAGTACGGTACATGTTCACCTGTCGTCTTTCACTTTGTGGTCCACTTTCACAACAATAACACACACACAGAAGTTTCTGCTGTGAGAACGGTGGCTCGGCAATGGCTTTATTTATCGATATTATTACATCTTCTTTCTGATTTTTTCCTTGAATAATTGTATACATAGAGCCTGATAAGAAAAAAATAAGCACAAGATACTGCTGCTACTGTAGTCGCTAGACATGGGCGGGTAATGCTAGTTATTTGCTGCGATAATGCTAAAGGCAATGCTCATAATATGCGGATATAATGCCACTTATAATGCTCACACTACTCCATAATGCCAGTTTGAAAGTTGGAAAAGTCGATTTAATTAAGAAGGCCGTCTTGGATCAAGGCCAAAGCGTAGAAGAAAAACACTTAAACGGCAGTGAGCATGTTGTCTGAAACAATCCACTGAGAAGGTTGATTTGCAACGTCAAGTCTCCGGATGAAGCCGGACGGGTTCAGATGCACGATTTTCGGGACTGGACCTAGCCAGCTTCATGCATGACACCGTTGCGTTGTTGACCGGCAATTATGCTTGTAATGCCAGCATTATGACACCTGGAAAAAAAGGGACTCTAATGCGAGCCATAATGCTAGCATTACCCGCCCATGCCTAGTAGTCTCACAGCAAAACACACAGAAAACGACAAAATGTTACAATGAATGTAACAACACCCATCCAAGGTAAAGGACATACATCCCTGCCCCAGGACGGCACCTCGAAACCCCCACACACTCACCACGCGGTCATCATCCAGCTTCAGTTCAATCACTGTATTCTTCCCATGCAGACTCTCCCCCCCCCCCCCCCGTCACCAGCCATACAATCTGAAGCTACCATACAATGGCCCACGACGCACACACCACCCCTACGTTTTTAACTAAAAAACAAAGCAGTCGTAACTGCAACAGCCACATGGCCAATAAGAAAACATCGATAAACACACACTCAGAAGTCAGGGGTGGGAGGGTGGGATACAAACAGTTAACTGCACCAACGAAAAGCCACTGCGAAGTGACAGGAATGCGGTCAAGCACAATAGTTTTGCTGAAGCAAAAAGTTGCGGGGAAAATCCCAAAATCGGTGCGATTTTGCATGAGCCCAACTGTTCAAGTAAATAGTAACCCACGACGACACAAGCTTTCCAATTCTCTTTGGCCGTTGGAAAGCGTACGTACCCTATGGCTATGGCTGGCCCTTGGACAGGCTACCGGCTACCTGTCCCTGCGCCGCTCTGCGGAGAGCGGTTCACTGACTGTTTGTGGACCATACCCAGATAGATGTACATGTAAGCTGTCTAGTGTCGGGCTTCATTCATATGTGCCATGATGAGGTCACCGATTTCCTAGCCTCATGCTTGAAAGAGATGAACAACGATGTGGAAGTAAGTTGAGCCGACGGTGCAACCCATCACCGCGTACCGGTGAAACCTTTCGCTACCATATTACTACCAACGTTGAGCGAACGTTGAACGCGAGCAGACATCCGGGTGCAAGGCCTTTGGAGCCATAGCCGCAATGCATTCTTTGATACGAGGTGTTTTATCCCCACGCATCGAGCTATCGGTCCAAGCTCATTGCATCTGTTCATCGCAAGTAAGTTGGAAGGTGCCAAGAAGCGGGAGTATGGCGAGAGAGTCAAAGAAATGAAACATGGATCGTTCATTTTAGCTTTAGCGTAGCCCTGAGGTCGACTCACTTATCTATTTTCTACCCTTCCTCTCTTCGTGTTTCTGCCCCCTCTCTCTATCCCAGTCCCTCTGTCGTCCACATGTATCAAAGAAGGCTAAACCACCTGTTTGTGGTGAGACGTTAAAATTACACTTCTACAACAACAACAACTCTTGTGGGTCCAGAGGCAAACATCGTAGTCAAGCGGATTGCTGATGCTCTTGCTTCTAAGCGAAAGGAGAGCTACAGCAAAGTCGTTTGTTGGATGAGTTGCTGCTTGGCTTTCTCTCTTGCTAGGTCTGCCATCTGGTGCGTCCGGGATCACGCTCCGTTCGCCGTCGTCACGTCTACCTCGCGCCTGTATTAGACTGTTTTCACAGCCATTTTAGCTCATTTTCTCTCTGTTGAGGTTGCGCTTGTGGGCTGTGTTCCCCAAAACAAGCAAAACAAAACAAACATGGAAACCGCAACAAACATGAACACGATAAGCAACAAACGCGCAGGGGGGAGCGGGAAATGGTAACTAATCTCGCGAGATGTGGGCTTCCGACACTCTCCAAAATTTGGAGGTAGAGTTTTATGATTTGACTTCTTTGTTGAACAACACTCAGCACTACTGACAGTATTATTTATTTATTTATTTCTGCACCTCGTGGCATGTCAAGACAGCCAATTGAATTGAGGAGAGGGTGAGACCAACCACGGAAGAAGAGAAAAAGAAAATGAAGAGCACGTACACAAAGTGGGAAGGGATTAGCAACTGACAAAGCAATGGGATGCTCAGCGAGCTATGCAGCGGAAGTGGTGACTGTGATTTTGTTGAAACAGCGATAACCTGCGTAATAATGTACCAGGGTCACAGCGCCACATGCTGCGCGAACAGCATGCCGAAACAGTGATTGTAATCTGTTCCTATCCTGAGCAGACAACTTCGTGAGGAAAGAAGGGGAGCAACACAAGAGATCCGGGAGAATGACAGCAAGAATGAAGGAACGGCGAGCAGGTATTGACAAACATCTGAAAGAGGGCCGGAGAGCGCCTATCGTCTTTGACACCTTGCGCACAATGCCATCAATATGGGGTGTCCAGGTCAAGCGGCAGTCTATGGTAACGCCTAGGATTCTGGCTGGTGTTTATGGTGGGGCGCTACAGAGATAGGGTGACCGGGATCATCCGGAAAGTGGAAGATGGGCACTGGATCTATGGGAGGGGGAAAGGGGGAGCTCGGTTTCGGTCACATTTGGCTTAAGGTACCAAGTGCTCATCCAGTGAACAATGTCGTTGATACAGGTCTGAACTTTGGGGTACAGGGTGGCGTGAGATGGGGAGGAAGCAAGGACCGTGGTATCATCTGCAAACAAAGAAATATTGGGAATTGCATAGGGGAGGTCATTAACGTATGTGAGGAAGAGCAGGGGACCTAAAATGGAGCCCTGGGGCACTCCGGAATGGGATGTCACAGACTCGGGATCAGATAAGGTTCCATTCACTGTGACGCACTGATTTCGGTCCAAGAGGTAGCTAGTTATCCAGGCGAGTAGGGAGCCGGAGACACCATGGGCACGAAGTTTGGCGATTAGGCCCTTGTGCCACACGGTGTCGAAGGCCTTGGAGAGGTCGAAGAAACAGATGCAGGAGACCTGCTGTAATAGTTTTACCTTGACACTTCTTGCTTGTCTTATGGTAACACCTTGTGTTCCTACTATTCTCACTCCTGCGGTTCTCACCTTTCCTTTTGCTTTATAACCTCTGGTTTGAACATCATTCGAGGAATTCTCCAATCAATCAAGTCTATACTGTTACACTGGTAGCTTGAGGATGGTTGAGATCATCGTTTGCCCTTTGACGTGCCTTGTGCTCCTGGCCGCTACTGCTCTGCTATACGCCGCTTTCCGTGAGATCCGCCGCGCTCGGGACAACGTGGCTGCTACAGTTGGACGACATCAATTACCTGCTACATCAAGCTCAAGTCCTCCGGATCTAGCCCCGTGTCGATCGCGTTCTCTCTCCCAGACAAGCCCGAGCGTCAAACGCGTTACCAGAGAACCGAATGTTTTCCATGGCAACCCTTCCGAGTTCAAAGAATGGGTATTTACGGTCGAGTTAGCCTTGAAGTGCTCACCTCAAGGTGACCCGGAGAGCCAAGTTAACTTTGCGGCTAGCTACCTCGCTGGGAATGCGCGTCTTTGGCTAATTTCTTCCCTGGAAGCAGGTGAGCAATTTTCGGATTGGCATTCTTTGAAAAGCGCCCTAGCGCGAGTGTATGGCCCGCACTATGATGGGGAAAGAGTGCGGTTGGATATGTTCTCTATCCAACAGCGTGGGTCAATTGAATCGTACGTAACGGAGTTTTCTCGGCTAAGTTTACAGGTGCCGGAACTTGACGAACTCTCCAGAGCCTTGCTATTTGTCAACGGCCTGCACGGTAACATGCGGACCTTGGTAGTGAAGGAACACCCCACTACACTGTCAGCCGCCGTTCAGTCAGCGCTAGCAGTCGCCTCAGACAGCCGATTTCAGCGCAGACCACCACTGGCGACCGCGCCGGGATTCGCACCACCATCAGGTAGCAAAAAGCTAACAAAACTAAGCCCCGAGGAACGTGAGACATTACGAGCCCAGGGGGGCTGCTTCGCATGTCGTCGACCAGGCCATATGGCCCAGAATTGCCCGCAGCATCGAGATCACCCAAACGGTGGACGTCAGTAAGGCCGATGCGATTACTGACGCAGCAAGAAAAGGCATCACCTGCGTGTAGTGTGTGCTCCGTCTCTACCCGTAACCGATTCAGTAGCCTCGCTGTGGAGGATGTTGACGATGATGCTGAATGCTCCGAAGCCAATTTCAAGCGAGATGTTACACCAACTATTGAGGCCCAGGTTACCAGCGTCAATGTGGAAACGGAACATGAGCTCCTGCGTGTAGAAGGCAAAATCAACGGTCGTCGCGCACTTATGTTAATAGATTCGGGCTCGACCCATGATTTCATTGCCGAACAGTTTGCCAGGAGAGTTAACCTGCCAACCGAAATTGGCTCGGAAAACCTGAATGTCACGCTGGCTGATGGAGCATCAAGCTCGTTTCCCATGGAGACGACCCATGAATTGAAGGTTATCGTAGGCGACTTCAGCGATAACCAAACCTTCACGGTGTTCCCCCTTCATCGCTATGACGCTATATTGGGGAAACCTTGGTTAACGCGTAACAATCCAGACATAAACTTCCGGACGAATGAAGTCAGGTTGAACTCGAATGGTTTGCCTTGTGCGTCGCCCAGTCAAAGCGATCCGACCGCTCCTGTGGAGGCGATGTTCATATCTGGTCGTCAGGCTAGGCATGCCCTTAGGAGTGGAGACGAAGGTGTTCTGGCGTGGGTCAGCGTAGAAGACGGCATTGGCAAGGAACCTCCCGACAAATCCACTCAGAACGAGCACCCAGATCTCAAGGCCATGTTCCGTGACTATGACGATCTTTTCCCGGATGATCTGCCAGCTAGACTCCCACCAGAGAGGTCTGTAGACCACGAAATCCGCCTGGAGGAAGGCTCATCACCCCCATCGCGACCTGCCTATCGCCTGCCCAGGCCAGAAATGGAGGAATTGAAGAAACAGCTCACAGAACTCTTGAAAAAGGGTTTCGTAGAACCAAGTAAGTCCCCCTTTGGTGCACCGGTGTTTTTTGTCAAGAAAGCTGATGGTTCGTTACGCATGGTCTGCGATTGGAGGGAGCTAAACAAGATAACTGTTAAGAACAAGGCGTGCTTGCCCAATGTGGATGATTTATTCGATACCGTACAGGGCGCTAGGTACTTAACGAAACTAGACCTCCGATCAGGGTATAATCAGATTCGCATTCAAGCTGAGGACGTGCCCAAAACCGCGATTAACACTCCCTTTGGGCATTACCAATTTAGGGTCATGGGATTTGGTCTCACCAATGCACCGGCAACATTTCAATCCATGATGAATACGATTCTTCAACCATATCTGAGGGAGTTCGTAGTCGTGTTCCTAGATGACATACTCATCTTCAGCAAAACGTGGTCGGAGCATATGCAGCATGTCCGGTCGGTATTGAGCGTGCTCCGGGACAACCAGTTATTTTGCAAACGGTCAAAATGTGAATTTGGCGTGGAGAGTGTGCGGTTCCTGGGACATTGCATCGATGGACTGCACATCGCCCCTGACCCAGACAAGATTGCCGCAGTAAAGGTCTGGCCCGCTCCGACTTCCGTCACAGAGGTGAGGCAATTTCTTGGATTTACGAATTATTTTAGGCGATTCATAGATCAATACTCATCGCTCTCTAAGAACTTAGAGGAGATAACGGGAAAACATGCACGATTCGAGTGGAACAGCTCTCGGCAACATGCCTTTGAATCGCTAAAGCATGCCTTGTTGAATGCGCCCCTATTGCGGCTGGCTGATGTGAACCGACCATTCAGAGTGGTAACAGATGCAAGCGATTTCGCCTTGGGATGTGTTCTTCTCCAAGAACTAGAGGAAGATGCCTGGCATCCAGTGGCTTATGCTAGCCGAAAATTGTCTGCTGCGGAACAGAATTATACAGCTACAGAAAGAGAAACATTGGCCGTAGTGTTTGCGCTAAAGACCTGGCGCATCTACCTCTTTCAACACTTTGAGGTCATTACAGACAACATGGCGGTAGTTTATCTGAAAACAAAACCAAGCATTACAAAGAGAGAGGCACGATGGGTTGAATTCCTAGCTGATTTTAACTACACAGTCCGTCACAGACCCGGCAGAGAGAACCCTGCAGATCCCCTTTCGCGTCGCCCAGATCTCCATGAGAGTAACCTCGTGGAGAATGCAGTACCACGTTTGAATGCTATTGAGTATGCTTTAGCAATGAATGATGACGTGTCCAATACAATATCAGATGCCTACCAGAGAGACAAAGAGCTAACTCCCATCATAGAAAGATTGAAGCATTCTCTCCGAGATAATTTGCATGATCGCTATTATTGGGACGAATCCACTGATCGCTTGTACCTCAAGGCATCCCCCAATAACCGGTTGTGCATACCACAGTGCGGTGTCCGGTTAAAGCTCATTCAAGAACACCATGAGTGTGCAACGGCTGGCCACCCGGGTCGTGATCGAACGTACTTCCGCCTAGCACGTTTTTTCTACTGGCCCCGAATGGGTCTCGATATCAAGAGATTTGTCAAAACCTGTGATCTCTGCCAGCGAACGAAGGGAGGTCAGCCACGAACAGGGCTTCTCCAGTCACTTCCAATACCTAATAGTCCTTGGCAGGATATCTCAATGGATTTTATTGTTGGATTGCCCCTTACTTCTCGTGGCTTCGACGCAATTTACACCTTTGTGGACCGACTTACGAAATGCGTACATCTTGTTCCAACAAACTCGAAGATTGATGCTAAGGGCAGCGCTCAACTGTACATTCAAAACGTGTTTCGTCTGCACGGGCTGAGCTCAACCATTGTTTCCGATCGCGATCCACGATTCACTGCAGCTTTTTTCAAAGAAGTATTCTCTCAGCTAGGAACTAAATTGGCATTCAGCACTGCTAACCACCCTCAAACGGATGGTTTGACAGAGAGAGTTAACCGGCAAGTGGGAGATGTTCTAAGAGCATTTGTGAGCTTGAGACAGGACAATTGGGATTCGCTTCTACCACTCTGCGAGTTTGCAATAAATAGTTCACAACAGTCATCTGTAGCTAATACACCGTTCTATCTGAACTATGGGTTTGACCCTAAGTCCCCGCCCGAATTCATTCTTACGGGAGGGGAAAGGAGTGATTCGGTCGATTGGCTTCATGAGCAGGAAGCCGCACTAAGGATAGCTCGAGATGCTAAGCTCGACGCCCAGGCAAGGCAAGCTCTATACGCAGACCAGACGAGAACGCCCAGTGATTTGAAGGTTGGTGATAGCGTTCTTGTCTACAGAGACTTTCTACTGACCCCGGAAGCTCGTGGCCAGCCCTCTCGGAAGTTGCAACCCAAGTGGTTTGGTCCGTATCGTATCCAGGCTAAGATTGGAGCGAATGCTTTTCGCTTGGAACTACCCCGTGAACTTCGCTGCCATCCCGTGTTTAATGTCACTGCTCTTAAACGCTACGAAGAGAACACGATTCCTGGAAGACACCAACCCCCGCCTCCGCCCTTCACAGATCTAGATGGACACACACGCTATGTTGTCGAAGCCGTTTTGAATCACCGACACCGCAGTGGTGAGCAACACTTCCTGGTGCATTGGAAGGGTTACCCCAGCAGCGAAGCTACGTGGGAGCCCGCTGGCAACCTATGTGATGAGTCTGGTCGGAATATTAAACCGCTGCAGAACTATCTAGCCTCACAACGACAGCAGCCTTGATCTAACTGGGCTGAGCCATATGCATCTCTTACTGAGATAGTTAATAATTATGTTATAGACTGATATAGTTTTGCGTCATCTCCTTGTGAGAGTGATGAAGTTGAGTTGGATTACACTTCAATGTGGTTATGCATGTGCATGAGTGATTATTTAATATTCCCCTTTCCACAATTGCATCTCCTAACTGGATTGTGTTATCTAATAGAACCTTGGGCTTCCTATGGGGCCGGGAGAGTGTAATAGTTTTACCTTGACACTTCTTGCTTGTCTTATGGTAACACCTTGTGTTCCTACTATTCTCACTCCTGCGGTTCTCACCTTTCCTTTTGCTTTATAACCTCTGGTTTGAACATCATTCGAGGAATTCTCCAATCAATCAAGTCTATACTGTTACACCTGCCGCTGGTCTTTTAGGGAGCAGAGGTCTTGGATTATGCGGGACAATTGCAGGGATGTGTTGTCCTTACGACGGAAGCCAGATTGTGCGGGGTGAAGAAGGGGAGATATGGCCATACAAGCGGTCGTACACTATTCTCTCTAGCAGTTTGGAGACACAGGACAGGAGGGATATTGGTCGGTAATTAGACGGGTTGTTCTTGTCGCCTTTATTTTGTACACTGGAATGACAGTGGCTGACTTCCATCGTGACGGGAATGTGCCGGAGGAGAGGGAAAGGTTAAAAAGAATGGAGAGTGGGCGGGCAATTGAGTAGCTCAGTTTCCCGAGGATCTCATTGGTGATCCTATCAGCTCCGGGGGATTTGTTCAGAGGCAGTCTTGCAATATACTTGTGAACAGGCGATGAGGTGATGATCAGGGAGTGCAATGTAGTTGCTGGTGGAGGTAGGGAGGAAATAGTGGGAATAGGAGCATCGGGGTCAACCTGTAAGCCAGCACTGACGAAGTGGCGGTTCAATAAGTTACCAATGGATGCCGGAGAGGTGCTTGTTCGACCATTGGGGCCCACCATCTTCGAAGGTATGACCCGGGCGCTGGTAGGATTTCGCAGTTGACGAATGAGCACAGGGAGGGATGGGAGGCGAGGGTTTGTGGGAGATATCGTGGCACGGAGGTTGCGGATGTAACAGCGATGGCAGGATCTGGAAAGGCATTTTACATAGTTACGTTGGTGTTTGTATTTGTTGAAATTTGTAGGGGATGGGTATTTCCGGTAGATGCTGTAGAGATCACTCTTGACTTTAATAGCTGCTTTCAGTGATGCCGCCAGTCATCCAGGGGCAGGGTTTGTGGCGTGATTTCCGACGAGGAGGTGAGGATCTTCATACATGTATTATATTATTATATTATATTATTATATGTCAGTGAATGCGGAGACATCCGTGTCGATGCAGTGGGAGGCAAGGACCTGAGACCAGGGTACATCTGCGAGAAAATCATTCATGGCATTCCACATGTTATCCGTGGCACTCAGGACATCGTATCTTTGTGTAGATGGTGGGCTACGACAGGTGCTGCACTGCTGGCTGCATGCTGTGGGGGAGTACTGTAATGGTTATGTACTGCTAAGCACCCTCCGTCCCTCCACCTTGCTACTCCACCTTGCTGCAATACATGTACTACCTGTACCTGCTGTAGACTGTAGTACAACACGCTAGCGCTGGGGTCTGAGCCTCTGATTTCCACTCCCCTACCCTACCCCCCCCCCCCCTCCCCCCCCTCCCCCCCCCCCGGCCCCCTCACCTCTCTCGCCCACATCCACTCGTGCTACACAGTAGGTATATACTGTTCAAAACCAGATAGTCGTATGACCTATCAGTACTAAAGTAGTATAACTATAAGCCCCTGGGTTTATCATGCTCTATACAGTCATGTATAAAGACTACCTGTTCAAAACGCATGCGCGTATGACTATGAATGATTGTTTGAGCAGGAAGTGACACCAGACTCAGTCCAGAGTTTCAAGTGATCGCATTGACTCTATGATTGAGCTATCCCCAGTGTACGTAATCATGCAATGACTACATTTGTCACTTGTGTGAGCACTGAGCTACCTGATGTCGAAATGAGTCGGATGACTGATGTCAGTGATGAATGATAGAACCGATCGGATACCGGCGATAGCACCCTTTTATGTACCATACATGTACACGTGTAACTGTAAGTACATGTACACGTGTAGCATGGTGTTGGTGTATGTAGTATGTGGCATGTGCATGTCGGTTTATGTACAATCATGTAACTGCATAATCATTAATTTTTGTTCGAATCGTATGGATCAGCTCAGCCTCAGCTCATGCTAAAGTAGTCGCTCCGTGCAGCTCTACTTGGGCTCGGCTGAGCTGGAGTAGATTACATGCTTGGCACCATGCATCTGACTGTGACATCCTCGTTTTTGTTGTTGATAACTAATAGTAATAGTACAACTCTATGATATAGTAATAGTAATACTTACTTTACTTACTTAGTAAGTAACTACAGTACATGTAGCATGCATCATGGCATGAGCCGAGCTATTCATATTCACAACAGATCTACACTCGAGAGTACTCGCAGAATCTACGACTCTACGAGCAGATCGTCTCACTATTGTATATACCAAGAGTACAATAACCAAAAGGTTTATGTACTCTGTAACTCAGTACTACTACTGTACTACTAGTACAGTGCGTATCGGTTATAGCGTGGTCGTGTAAAAGCTGCTAACAAGAATGACCTCTCATATTTTCATAATCATAACATGGGTTTCAAGTGAACATTTATTCTTACAAGCAATGTTATCGCATTGTAGAATATATCTGTCCTAAGAATGGACTTTGTGTAGCAGAACATACCACATTAGTACCAATGCAGTTCTGATCCGACTCGCATTGCATCGTAGTGCTGCAGGTTCAACTGTTGTTGTCATGTACATGTATCTCATGCTGCATAGGCACATGGTAAGCGTACAGGACTATGAACACTCGCATGCACAGCAGCGATACGCAACTCGTTGTACATGTATGTATGATGAGCATCCTGTATCTGCGCACATGTATCTGATATGTCACACTTGACTTATCGTGTGTTAAAGAAATATCGGAAAATTATTTTAATAAGAATAGAAAGTCGTTTTTCAAACACCCACGCTATAACCATGATAACTACTGAGTGAGTGAGTCTGTACAGCACTGTCGACATGTCGTCTACACTACAGGCGCTAGGCTGTCATGTCAGTGACTGACGATTCATATCATTGCAGCCACATGCCCACATATCCTTGTCCTTGATCTGAATGGCATGATGTAGCCTATCCTATAGTCAGTCTGGTATTAGTAGGCTATTCGCTGCATGTATCACTGCATGTATCACCATGATCACCATTCACCAAGCCCCAAAAAGGAGTCGTACCACAACCAATGACAGTCCATGCAGCAGAGCCTATGCTCACTCGTGTGTGGCGAGATCTGCATTATGCGCATGGCCATGAGTGAGTCTGTGCGTGAGATCGATGTGTGTGCGCTACTCGTTCAGAAATAGCCACCTCGACTACATTTCCCGTGAATGCGTTTTCGGTTCAGCTGTTTGTATGTAGCGATTAGAGGTCGGTGTGCTCAGCCTGTGGATATTAGATCCGCAAAGACCAAGAGGACACCGCCAAATATCTAGCAAGAATTGTCGAGGATCGCTGCGCAACCTCAGGTAGGTGAATAGCAACGTCCTCTTTGATAAACGTAAAAATTCGTATTTCATTGTGTGAAAAATGGTGAGGCTGCTCTGCTACAGCCTTCACTGGCTACAGGTCCGCTAACTTGCTAAGGACAAGTTGTAGTTTCATGTGCGTTCTGTTGGTGAGCGCACCCATCCGCGTATTGTTTACTGGGTTCTTGACCTGATTTCTCCCTACTGCTGGTCATTCTCGGCAGCACTGACGGCCATGGCCAGAGTTGTAGGCAGTGCTGCATTATTCTGTACATTTCCAACTCTCCAAATCCTGTGTTGCAATTGTTATGCATGTACGCAATTCTTTGCCTCATTGCGCATGGTGTAGTTGGCGATCGGGCAGCGCGAAATTACAACAAAAGGGCGAAGGTTTGATGCCTGGGAAAATAATACTCGTGTATTCTTTGCTTTGCTCTGCGTATAACAAGGATGTGAATGTTGGTGGATATTTTAATGACAGGTTTATGCCACATGTCCCGAGTGGGTATTTAAAAATTCGTCTTTAAGTTTCGCTTTGCATCGAATGGACATGTTTCTGTTGAATTATCCCAGGCTTGGGCGAGCTGTAAAGCCGATAACCCTGACCATCATCCAGGGGTACTACTCTACGTGTATGCTTATGGCTCTTCAGGAATTGATGAGCACAAATTAACCATAATTATTTGAAACCTGGAAGGGAAAGTTATTAGTAACAGGTAGACTGTGCAAAAATGTTTGGGATATTGGCTGAGCCCCAAATTGTTTTTTTACCCTCATCATTAATTTTGTATTTGAACTCTGTACAATACCCAGAGTGTCTGGGCAATGTCGAATGTTCAATGTGGATGTGAATCACATGATGTATTTGCATCAACAATGCACACCAGAGTCCTTATTTTGTGTGTCCCTTGCCCTGTAAAGCACTGAATACTCCGAGCGGCCTGGTTTGATTGAAATCTTTCCTATGCGGCCCTGTAATGTTGAACACCATTGGCAATTCAACAACATGCTACTCCCTTCTCGTTATGAAGCCCAAACTGAGAAATGACATCTGGACTATTCTCTGCATATGTCTGCAGATGTACATGCGGCGTTTGCTGATGTTGGTGTGTTGCAATGTTTATGTTGTTGTGTGTACAGTGAGGAACTCTGTTGGCGGCTGATAAGCAACGTTCACGAGAGAGTGTGCTCCTGAGACACCGGAGTCATGGGGAACCAGACAAGTAGCGTGGCGGTAGATCGTCTGCCCGACCTGTGGGTGGAGGGTGGATTCACAGACTCGCCGAAGGCTCCTCGCAGTACATCATTCTCCGGAGCAGTGGCAAACAATGTGCGGGAGACCAGCCTGGCAAGTCGGCCATCAAGCACGACCAGCGGGATAAGCTCTTCGACAGCCAGCACAGGCGTTTCAAGCATGAACTCCTATGATGCTGATGATGATGAGGACTATTCCAGTGATACTCTATCAGCTGCGGGGGCCGGTTCTAAACCACCATCTGGTATCGTGTCAATAAACAGTGAAAGCCAGACAGCGACATTCCGCCATTTCAGCTCACCGGCTGATATGCAAAACTCTCGCGAAGAACTCCGCCGCCGCCGCTCTAATCGCAAATCTCAGCTATCGTTGAGTGACGACGGCGACGGCAAGATGGAGTTAAAGCGACGTGTCTCCTTTCAGCAGAGAATGCGTTACGACTTGGTGTTGGATCGTACTGCTGGTCTTAATAGTATGGACAAGGAAGGACGACCGGGAAAACTGACACTCATCACAACTAGCCACTTTGATCAGCCGGATCAGCAAGATGACAAAAGTCGTCTACTAGACTGCCCGACCGAGATCTACCTGGAAGATGTCACCGAACGTGTGGAGAAATACAACAAGGATGTTGGCCGTGAGCGCATCTGGGTGACGGCCGATGGAACGCAGCTAGAGGGCTACATAGAAGTGAAACTGAACCTGCAACATGCCATTCATGTCATCCGCACACCAACCGCTAGTCATAATCTCCTGGATGGCGTTGATCACAAGCGCGCTTCATTGCAACTTGTACGTCTAGATGCTGGTACCAAGACACTGCTGGTCAGCTCCGACACAACCACTGGCGAGCTTATCGAACAGCTGGTGACTGTATATCGTGTGGTAGAGGACCCGGAGATGTTTGCGCTGTTTGAATGTGACTCGGCTTTCCCGGCAAATAGTCGACGACTGGATGGCGAAGAGCGTCCACTTCTGCTCAGCCTGATTTGGGGTCCAAACAATTCCCGTTCCCTGGTCTTGCAAGAGGCACATCCCGGTGGAGCAGCGCTTAGTCGTTCACACGACTGGAGAGAAGTTGGTGCGGCTGCACTTGCTGCCTCACCCGCCTCCAATCCTCCATCAGTGCCCACAACTCCCGAAGCGGAAACTCCCACTCCCAGCTTTGGCTCTGCAACGTCATCTTCGTCGGCTTCTTCAGCTTCTTCGGCATCGTCTTCTAGCTCCCCTGCTTCCAAAGAGAACAGGCGGTCTCGGCGAATATCTCGGACGGGCAAGACAATCAACTGGTTGGCTTTCTCCATACCCGAACTCAACAACTTCCTCAGCATCTTGGAATTTGAAGAAGAACGTCAGATCAAGAAGATCGAGTCGCAGTATGGCAAATATAAGGGTACGTTGATTGAGTTGTTGATGCATAAGCAACCAAGCGTGCCCACCGAGCCATTCCAGACGGAAATTTGATTCCGACCTGGTGAACTTGAGCGTTGAAACCAAGCAGATTGTTTTGACAGATTGTTTCGTTGCTTGAGCCTTTCAGGTTGCATTCTCGAATCTGTTCTATCCTTGATGTGGTACTTTCTGCAGCATTTTGACGAGAAGTGGTTTGTGTGTTCGTTTTTTGTACTTTATGGCCCGGCTTCAGACATTCAGCCTTCACTATCTATTTTTCCGGATGTACATAGTAGCAATTTTCAATACATCGTGTGAACTTTTAAATCTTTATCCCTCCTCCTCCTCTATATCAGACAGACCTGCACAGTGGCATTCAACAGCCAATGCCTGCTGTACACGTGCACAATGGTTTGCAATAAACTGTGTGTAGATGTCTGTCTATCTTTTACTTCGAAATGCGCACGGTTGTAAATTTGTACTTAGTCAGCGGGGTTTTGATTTGTTCCTTCTATGTATACGTACGGGGACGATTTCATTAACTCTATTTCCACCTGCATGTCACCTGTACGTATTCAGTAGCATTTCCATTGCTCATTGATTGTCAGTTCTGCTGACCCAGGCTAATCTCTAAAGGAAGAGTAGCATGTGTTTGACCGTGACTGTGGGTTGGTGGTGACACAGCGTCACCTTTTCTCTAGTCGTGCACTGGTAGGAAGCTTGCATGGTTATGACCCCTCTTTCTCATTGGTTTCTGGAAACATAGGAGCATTCAGAAATGACCCGGTATGTATGCTAGTTAGTACTCCAACTCCTGTAGATAGCCTGGTGTGTAGTACATGTACATGTATGTGCTTGAGCAACTCCCAAACGCCTAGACTGAAGCTACAAATTATCCGGCAACGTTCTCGCTATAGATGCAGTGGCCGCCATCGCTGTCATTTCCGTCTACAGCGAGGAGTGGGACCGTAATCTTGTTGAGCTTCCCCGCTGAATCGGGTACTAACAAACACAATTCTCTTAACACATTTTTAAAACTTGTGGCTTACCAAAAGCTATAATTATCAAGGATGAGAGGCTTATTTATTATTTATTTCTGCACCTCGTAGCAAGTCAAGACAGCCCGCAACTGAATTGCATGAGGAGAGGGTGATGAGACCACCCACGGAAGTAGAGAAAAAGAAAGAAAAAACTTGAAGCACGTACACAAAAGGGGAGTGATTAGCAAGTTACAAAGCAATCGGATGCCCAGCGAGCTATGCAGCGGAAGTGGTGACTGCGATTTTGTTAAGATACTGAATCATCAATTGTAGGTATGCTTGACACTTTACATACAACCGGTGAAGGGAGGAAATACTCGACAGAGAGCAAAACAATCCAGTAATCTAACACCTGTGTGATGGTAACCGGCGATTTCGCTACCATCAAAAGGCATAGCAATGGCAGTAGCTGGAAGGATACTGCCGAAGAAATCTCAAATCTTGTTTGTCATAACATGCAGCACTAGAGTCCTAGTCTTCAGAAGCCTAGCCAGGACTTATCCTAAAATTCATCTTCAGGTGCTCCAATCTGGCAGGTTCAGATCAGTGTGGAAAAAGGAAAGACGTGTTGCGATGTGTGGGTCGACCAGCACGACTAACGGCTTGCAGGCTCCACCAGCCAAAATACACATTCAGTTTAATGGTGTTGTTCCACTATACAATAATGTACACAATGTAGTCAGTGAGATCCAGGTAAAGCTCTGTTTGTGACTACAAGTACAAGTACCGAACAAGAAGGATAAAGTGTTTACATGCGGTGGTCAAAAAAACACAATGGCTATAGCATAATAGCATTGCGCTATGGTGTATAGCATAATAGCATTGCGCTATGGTGTATAGAATATAAGATGAAACATACATGTACATGACAGCAACTTCTAAGCCGCAAGCAAATAGCGTTAAAGTGAAAGCAGGCAAAATGCAATAAGTGAAAAAGAAAGAACAGAATCTCATCACATCCATGCGGATATCTTATCTGTTACAAGGCAAATGACGCTTTAGAAATCTCCCAAATCTGTGAGAGTTCAAATGCAAGTCCTGTCTCTGTTCTTACCACTAAATGCTCTCTCTCTCTCACACACACACTCCCACTCTCTCTCTCTCTCTGTCTCTCTCTCTGTCTCTGTCTCTGTCTCTGTCTCTGTCTCTCTCTCTCTCTCTCTCTCTCTCTCTCTCTCTCTCTCTCTCACACACACACACACACGCGCGCACACACGCACGTACGCACACACCACACACACACACACACACACACACACACACACACACACACACACACACACACACACACACACACACACACACACACACACACACACACACACACACACACCTGCATGTGCACCCGTGCAGTAAAGTATTGATTCACAATGCAGGCAAGCATGCAAGCACATACGCATGTTACATGTACATTGACATGCATGTACACTCAAAGCGGCACATACAGATGTTGTGAGAATGGACGTACGGACATACAGATGTTGTGAGAACGGACGTACGGAGTGGAAGAAGTACATGATATCAAGCAAAAAACACTAAGAAATAATCGTGTACTTGTATGTACACAGATACAGGCCGAACGAACACAGATCTGTCAGCATCCACAGCTCTCTGCTATCTTCTACTTTGCGGCTGCTTCCTTGTGGTGAGCTTCAGCCAAACCAGCGGTTGTTGGACTTGCAGGTGACATGCGTGCATACCAGCGCTGTGCCGCACCCGGTGGCAGTGGAGAGCCTATGCCAGCCACATCCAGCGTGGCTGGTCGCAGTTCGGTCAGCTCTGGCGAATTGCTGGCAGCCATGCGTGGTGATATGCACGACAGCTTGGGCCCAGTGCCCATCTTGGATGAGGCAGCGAGGAGCTCCGTGACCGCCGCACCAGTTAGCAGCTTTGTTATGGGTTGATCATTGATCTACAGGTAAGATTAAACAGCACAGACCCCAGCAAACATCACTTGTAACAGTTGTACAATTGCTGTACTCATAATTATGGTTGTGTAGATACCCCTTTCCTCAACACAACAGACATTGCTGTTTTGAACCAGTAAAGTATAATTATAGCAAACAATATGAATAAGTAGCCCCCTCCCCCCTTATAACATGACATTGTACTATTGTTTTACCCCCCCCCCTCCCCCCTGCCCCCCCCCCCCGCCCCACACACATACAAGTAGAGTAATGATTCATCCATTGTAAGAGGATCATGCTGCCTAGTTCATCAGGTGATCAGCTCTGACCTTCATGATGACATCGCCAGCTTGCAGACGATCGCCATGTTTCTTCTGAGCCACTCCGCCTTGCGTTACAGCATTCACGAAGCACGCCATCTCAATCTCAAGGCCATAGTCTAGACAGGAAACAGGAGCGGAATAAGACAAAACAGAACTTCACATGACTACAAGTCAATCCACATACGCCACACGCCGTAGAGTTGTCCAAGCTCACAATACATAAAAAGAAAAGAGTTGAGCAGACCTCCCGGAAGTATCCTAGCAAAGTCTGCTTGTCACTGGAGCCTAGATGTACACAGCAGGCATCAGAAGGTCATGGGAGCAGGCATCAGAACAGAAGGTCATGAGAGCAGGCAATGATGCTGAATCAATCAAAGCGGGCAAATTACCTTTAGTGTTGAATGGCAAGGTTAACTCGTGCTCTTCCATCAGGGTCTGAACACCAGCATACCGGCACACACACACACACACACACACACGCACACACGCACACACGCACACACACACACACACACACACACACACACACACATACACACACACATACACACACACACACACACACACACACACACACACACATACACACATACAATGTCATACCAATGGTGTATACTAAGTACATGCTCAACATTACTACTACGGTAGGTGATACATGTCTTGAAACAAACTGCAATGCCAAGCTGAAATCATGACAAGTCAAGCTGCAGCTACACAGATAACAATATAGAACAAATAGTCAAGTGCCGAGATTGGAAAACAAGAAGAGAGGAGATTGTATAACAGTGGAGGGAGGGAAAATGAGACATAACATACTTTCTCAGAATAGACTAGGAAGACATGCCTGTATCAGTGCATGCCTCCTGCCCCCCCCCCCCCCATGGTGTGTATGTACCAGTAACAAACAATAGGACAGAGAAAGTGTTTTTACTCCGAGTTTCACGCACTAAGCGATCATCAGAACCGCTTAGTGCGTGAATCTCGGAGTAAAAGCACTTTCTCTGTCCTCCTATTGCTTGAACCAGCTCTCTTGGACAGCCTGGAACCTCTCTGTTTTTATAACAGTAACATGTATGCTTGTTTTCATGTCTGGACAGTCTGGTGAAGTAACAACATAACCGAATAGACACAGAGAAAAATGAATCATAGTAGACAATGACACTGGAGGTGTGTGATGCTCACCTTGAAATCTAGAGACTCCTCAAACTGTACACACACACACATACACATGCACATACGTGCACACACACACACACACACACACACACACACACACACACACATATACACCGGCACATACACACATGTACACATACATACATACGCACACATAGGAAACGATTGTCAGCACAACAGGTGTCGATGTTGATGAAAGGCGGCACCACAACAGCCGTGTCAGCACACGGCATTGTAAAGTGTACAAAGTCCGCCTATCTAGTATCTACACTACAGCTGTCCACACTGTGATGAAGTCTCATCTCATGCATAGAAGTAATGCATACTACACTCGGCACCCTACTGTAACTGTTAGTGCAAACACTACACTGATGATGCCTGCAGTAGAGACTGATGATGCCTGCAGTAGAGACTGATGATGCCTGCAGTAGAGACTGATGATGCCTGCAGTAGAGACTGATGATGCCTGCAGTAGAGACTGATGATGCCTGCAGTAGAGACTGATGATGCCTGCAGTAGAGACTGATGATGCCTGCAGTAGAGACTGATGATGCCTGCAGTAGAGACTGATGATGCCTGCAGTAGAGACTGATGATGCCTGCAGTAGAGACTGATGATGCCTGCAGTAGAGACTGATGATGCCTGCAGTAGAGACTGATGATGCCTGCAGTAGAGACTGATGATGCCTGCAGTAGAGACTGATGATGCCTGCAGTAGAGACTGATGATGCCTGCAGTAGAGACTGATGATGCCTGCAGTAGAGACTGATGATGCCTGCAGTAGAGACTGATGATGCCTGCAGTAGAGACTGATGATGCCTGCAGTAGAGACTGATGATGCCTGCAGTAGAGACTGATGATGCCTGCAGTAGAGACTGATGATGCCTGCAGTAGAGACTGATGATGCCTGCAGTAGAGACTGATGATGCCTGCAGTAGAGACTGATGATGCCTGCAGTAGAGACTGATGATGCCTGCAGTAGAGACTGATGATGCCTGCAGTAGAGACTGATGATGCCTGCAGTAGAGACTGATGATGCCTGCAGTAGAGACTGATGATGCCTGCAGTAGAGACTGATGATGCCTGCAGTAGAGACTGATGATGCCTGCAGTAGAGACTGATGATGCCTGCAGTAGAGACTGATGATGCCTGCAGTAGAGACTGATGATGCCTGCAGTAGAGACTGATGATGCCTGCAGTAGAGACTGATGATGCCTGCAGTAGAGACTGATGATGCCTGCAGTAGAGACTGATGATGCCTGCAGTAGAGACTGATGATGCCTGCAGTAGAGACTGATGATGCCTGCAGTAGAGACTGATGATGCCTGCAGTAGAGACTGATGATGCCTGCAGTAGAGACTGATGATGCCTGCAGTAGAGACTGATGATGCCTGCAGTAGAGACTGATGATGCCTGCAGTAGAGACTGATGATGCCTGCAGTAGAGACTGATGATGCCTGCAGTAGAGACTGATGATGCCTGCAGTAGAGACTGATGACTAGGAGGCGCTGTGATCCTCAGAGAGCAAGTTCCTGCCTATAACAGAAGCCTGTGGAGATACATGAGAACACAGCCCCGCGGCCGCATTACCTACTCCTATTTTTCTATCACTGATCCGTGGTCAACCAGCATTACTGTATAAAATAGTGCAGCAGCGTTGGCAATGGCAGCAGTGCAGCTAAACACTCTGTCACTATCGAAGAAGATTGCTCACAGATTCTTCAGACCCTCCTTCTCCAGCTTGTGTCTGGCTGCCGACATGTGGCACACGAGTGCGAGGAGCAGGACTATCAACCTAGGGATGTAAACACAATACACACAATGCATACATGTTTAAAACAGGTCCGTCATTGAGACTGCATGCATAGCACTAGTGTGGTGTGTGTCATTACACTACTGCCATATCTACAGTACTGTCGGGCGCCGAAGAACGGGGGGGGGGGGGGGGGGGGGCAGGGTTCTAGCCTAGCCCGTTCTCATTTTTAGCGAACACAGCAGTTTCGTTCTTATTCGATGGTACAGTCATACATGCACATTTAAAAAGTTATACGACTGAGTGTACATTATAATTATAGTGTACAGTACGGTTTCCGTTCTCATCTACAAAAATCCAGCCTAGGCCGTTCTTAAAACTTGGTGAAATTCTAGCCTGGCCGTTCTTGCGCGCCCGGCAGTGCTGTAGTGCCAACACTGTGCTGCTACTTGTACCTTTGTCAGTACTGACTACCGCTTCCAACTACCCACACTACATCTCTCTACTGACTACCGCTTCCAACTACCCACTCTACATCTCTCTAGTCTCTAGCTCTCTAGCTCAATCTAATACTGTCAACCTTGTGAATAACAGTCTCGGATATAACAACAATTACCAACCACACAACAAGCCGACCTGTTTGGGAGCTATTACGCGTTGTATTTCCAGGAGATAGGCAACAATTGCCGTATGCAATATGCAATATTCTGGTCCAATGCCAGAGCTAGTATTGCAAGCACCGCTGTGCGTTAGTATGGCCAATGCCGACACTAACTGGGGCAACAATTGCCCGGCGAGAATTCAGACGTGTCAATACACGAGCATGCAGTAGGGATACACTTGTGGGCGAATGTAGGCGCACTTGGCTCAATGCCGGCCTGCCCACGATCCCTACTGTTGAATTCAGATGTGTCAATACACGAGCATGCAGTAGGGATGCACTTGTGGGCGAATGTAGGCGCACTTGGCTCAATGCCGGCCTGACCCACGATCCCTACTGTTGAATTCAGATGTGTCAATACACGAGCATGCAGTAGGGATGCACTTGTGGGCGAATGTAGGCGCACTTGGCTCAATGCCGGCCTGACCCACGATCCCTACTGTTGAATTCAGATGTGTCAATACACGAGCATGCAGTAGGGATGCACTTGTGGGCGAATGTAGGCGCACTTGGCTCAATGCCGGCCTGACCCACGATCCCTACTGTTCTCCCTTACGGGATGGCTTAAAGGATGCACTTGTGAGCGAATATAGGCGCACTTGGCTCAATGCCGGCCTGACTCACGATCCTTACTGTTCTCCCTTTCGGGATGGTTTCGAATGGAGTGCTAGTGAGAGATGATGGGGTGGGTGGTGGTGATCAGAAACTGGCCGCGATAGTCAAACAATTTGACCGTCAGCACAGCAAAGCGAAGAGCAAGAAACAACAGCATGGCGAATTGGAGTAATGCGCATGCTCCGCACAGTCCCGTGCGGAAACGCGGGAATTCGGAGTGCGTGCATGTTATGCATGTACAAGTGTTGCTTATGGCAAGGATGTTGGTGTGTTGCTAACTCCACTTACCGTGCCATGCACGGAAACTTATATTTACCAACCACACAACAAGCCGACCTGTTTGGGAGCTATTACGCGTTGTATTTCCAGGAGATAGGCAACAATTGCCGTATGCAATATGCAATATTCTGGTCCAATGCCAGAGCTAGTATTGCAAGCACCGCTGTGCGTTAGTATGGCCAATGCCGACACTAACTGGGGCAACAATTGCCCGGCGAGAATTCAGACGTGTCAATACACGAGCATGCAGTAGGGATACACTTGTGGGCGAATGTAGGCGCACTTGGCTCAATGCCGGCCTGCCCACGATCCCTACTGTTGAATTCAGATGTGTCAATACACGAGCATGCAGTAGGGATGCACTTGTGGGCGAATGTAGGCGCACTTGGCTCAATGCCGGCCTGACCCACGATCCCTACTGTTGAATTCAGATGTGTCAATACACGAGCATGCAGTAGGGATGCACTTGTGGGCGAATGTAGGCGCACTTGGCTCAATGCCGGCCTGACCCACGATCCCTACTGTTGAATTCAGATGTGTCAATACACGAGCATGCAGTAGGGATGCACTTGTGGGCGAATGTAGGCGCACTTGGCTCAATGCCGGCCTGACCCACGATCCCTACTGTTCTCCCTTACGGGATGGCTTAAAGGATGCACTTGTGAGCGAATATAGGCGCACTTGGCTCAATGCCGGCCTGACTCGCGATCCTTACTGTTCTCCCAAAAATACAACATGACCCAAACAGGATTTATCGGCATTACTATTTACAGCAATAGATGCGAGCGCCGTCCAATGCGGCTGCCCATTAGCATAGTGGGCAATGCGCTCTACGTACCAGATCTGGAACAACGCTGCTGGCACTGATCAGTCCCTGGTTGTAGCTTGCCCTGGCGCGGGGGCGACGAGCGTCCGGAGCGCTGCAGCGAAGCGTATGTCGTGCTGGAGCTGTCCGCCAGGCCCTGGCGGATGAAGTACATGGTTGCGTCGTCAACTGCTGAAGGGTGAACTGCGCTGGTTGTGTCGGCACTGCGTCGGCAGTTGGGCTGCGAGTCCAGAAGCGTCGACAACCTGACCCAAACAGGATTTATCTACATTACTATTACACTACAATTGATGCGAGTGCCGTCCAATGCGGCTGCCCATTAGCATAGTGGGCAATGCGCTCAACGTACCGGATATGGAACAATGCTGCTGGCACTGATCAGTCACTGGGTATGGCTTGCCCTAGTGCGGGGTGACAAGCGTTCGGAGCGCTGCAGCGAAGCGTATGTTGTGCTGGAGCTGCCCGCCAGGCCCTGGCGGATGAGGTCCATGGTTGCGTCATCAACTGCTGAAGGGTGGACTGCGCTGGTTGTGCCGGCACCGCTTTGGCAGTTGGGCTGCAAGTCCAGACGCGCTGACAACCGGACCCAGACAGGATTTATCTGCATTACTATTACACTGCAATTTATGTGAGTGCCGTCCAATGCGGCTGCCCATTAGCATAGTGGGCGATGTGCTCGAAGTACAGGATCTGGAACAATGCTGCCGGCACTGATCAGTCCCTGAGGTTGGCTTGCCCTGGCGCAGGGCGACAAGCGTTCGGAGTGCTGCGGCGAAGCGCATGCCATGCTGGAGCTGTCCGCCAGGCCCTGGCGGATGAGGTCCATGGTTGCGTCGTCAACTGCGGGAGGGTGGACTGCGCTGGTTGTGTCGGCACCACTTCGGCAGTTGGGATGCGAGTCCGGCAGCGCTGACAACCTGACCCAAACAGGATTTATCTGCATTACTATTACACTGCAATTGATGTGAGTGCCGTCCAATGCGGCTAGCCATTAGCACAGTGGGCAATGCACTCAAAGTACAGGATCTGGAACAATACTGCCGGCACTGATCAGTCCCTGAGTGTGGCTTGCCCTGGCGCAGGGCGACAAGTGTTCGGAGCGCGGCAGCGAAGCGCAAGTTATGCTGGAACTGGCCGCCAGGCCCTGGCGGATGAGGTCCATGGTTGCGTCGTCAACTGCTGGAGGGTGGACTGTGCAGGGTGTGTCAGCACTGCGTCGGTAGATGGGCTGAGAGTCCGGAAGCGCTGTACTTGAAGACGAGTAAGAGACTTAGCAGGATCATTGCAGAGTCGCCGTTGGGCTGAGAGTCCACATCAGCCGGTCTGTTGAACGGAAGAGGGAGGATCTAAGGCCAAATGGTGGTGCCTTATCTACATGGTACGAACCTTCCCAAAAATGCCAAGCCGGGGCCAGACATGAGGGGAAACAGGCCAAAGCCGCCAAGCATACTTCGTGTCAGCTTTAGAGAGGAGAGCTCAGCATCAGGGACCTAAATTTCCGAGCCATCTTCAAGATTATGGGCTGGTGCGAAAACAGCTCCGGGGGCCCTGGAGGGGTGTGCTGCTGCGTAAGTCGCACAATACGTGCTCCATGCGTCGCGAACCTCCTCCCGACTAAAGTCTCCCAGGCCAGGGATGGGGCTGCAGTTGCCTCGGCTAGGTTCTGCTCCGCTGCCGGAGCGGCCAAGTCCTCGCGTACGGTAGTCTGGAGCCAACTTCAACTCGAGCAGGTGAGTCCGCGGAGTAGGTTTTGTTCCTGTCGGGTCTAAATAATTGCGGGATGCCAGTGCGTTTCGCAGCTCAGCAGAGCGCATTTTGGCTGGACATCGCTCACTGACAGAGACATGGTTGATCGGATATTGATCAGAAACTGGCCGCGATTGTCAAACAATTTGACCGTCAAGGCAGCAAAGCAAAGAGCGTTATGGCTGGACATCGCTCGCTGACAGAGACATGGTTGATCGGATATTGATCAGAAACTGGCCGCGATTGTCAAACAATTTGACCGTCACTGCGTCAGCGCAGCAAAGCAAACGGAGCGTTTTGGCTGGACATCGCTCACTGATAGAGACATGGTTGATCGGATATTGATCAGAAACTGGCCGCGATTGTCAAACAATTTGACCGTCACTGCGTCAGCGCAGCAAAGCAAACGGAGCGTTTTGGCTGGACATCGCTCACTGACAGAGACATGGTTGATCGGATATTGATCAGAAACTGGCCGCGATAGTCAAACAATTTGACCGTCAGCGCAGCAAAGCAAAGAGCGTTTTGACTGGACATCGCTCACTGACAGAGACATGGTTGATCGGATATTGATCAGAAACTGGCCGCGATAGTCAAACAATTTGACCGTCAGCACAGCAAAGCGAAGAGCAAGAAACAACAGCATGGCGAATTGGAGTAATGCGCATGCTCCGCACAGTCCCGTGCGGAAACGCGGGAATTCGGAGTGCGTGCATGTTATGCATGTACAAGTGTTGCTTATGGCAAGGATGTTGGTGTGTTGCTAACTCCACTTACCGTGCCATGCACGGAAACTTATATCTCGCAAATACCACCACTATCTTCAGACCAAGTCACTGCTTGACGGCATTACTTTTTACCTCGCGAATAGCGACAACTAGAACCAATCAACTGCATATCATGGACTGCCGCAGAATTCACAGAATGACACCAAATCATACAAATTGACCCCCAAAGGCACAAAATTGACACCCAAACTCCCGGCAGCCTGATTGGCAGCAGAACTCACCGATTGACATGACTGATAGCCAGACGACTGATATCCAGCACTGCTGCTTCCAGCCGTTCCTGTTCCTCGGCCCCCTGCCCGTGAGTCGTGGAAGTAACGGCGACGTGTACGCACCGTTTTTGTGCGAGTTATCTTTGAACTGGAGATCAGAACCTCATTCAGCTTAGTTTCAGCTTCTTCGTGTGCCATAGCCAGCTGTGTGAGATGCCAATCAGATATATAAGTACACACAACCGCAGCATACATAAATCCAGTGTAGGGAATTGCTTACATTCTATTACTGGAAGTAGTTCAGAGGATGGCCGCAATAGTGAAAAAGCATGTGTGTGTGTGTGTGTGTGTGTGTGTGTGTGTGTGTGTGTGTGTGTGTGTGTGTGTGTGTGTGTGTGTGTGTGTGTGTGTGTGTGTGTGTGTGTGTGTGTGTGTGTGTGTGTGTGTGTGTGTGTGTGTGTGTGTGTGTGTGTGTGTGTGTGTGTGTGTGTGTGTGTGTGTGTGTGTGTGTGTGTGTGTGTGTGTGTGTGTGTGTGTGTGTGTGTGTGTGTGTGTGTGTGTGTGTGTGTGTGTGTGTGTGTGTGTGTGTGTGTGTGTGTGTGTGTGTGTGTGTGTGTGTGTGTGTGTGTGTGTGTGTGTGTGTGTGTGTGTGTGTGTGTGTGTGTGTGTGTGTGTGTGTGTGTGTGTGTGTGTGTGTGATCTCAGCCTCAGGTATGTTTACTACTTCTAAAATGAAATAGGCAAACATGCAGACAAACATGCAGACAAACATGCAGACAAACATGCAGAGGTACCCAAACATGCAGAGGTACCCAAACATGCAGAGGTACCCAAACATGCAGAGGTACCCAAACATGCAGAGGTACCCAAACATGCAGAGGTACCCAAACATGCAGAGGTACCCAAACATGCAGAGGTACCCAAACATGCAGAGGTACCCAAACATGCAGAGGTACCCAAACATGCAGAGGTACCCAAACATGCAGAGGTACCCACAACAGGACACATGTCTTGCTTGAACTATTACAGATACTCACAACCCTCTGGTCGCTCCGCAGTCTGGCAATTGTCGACCTGTATCCTTTGATTCGGCTCTTCAGTACGTCCGGACTACTGCTGTTGTCTTCGTCTTCGTCATCGGATAGTTCAATGCTTGTTCCATGGTACGGACCCTGCACTGGAGTGATGTGGATGGCAGTAGCTCTGCCTACACTAGCGCGAGTGAGAGTAGAACCGCGATCACGGAACTCTTCTTCTTCTTCCTTACTCAGGTCAATCCCGATATCTTCTTCATCACTGTCAACGGTATCTGCTATCTTCTTCTGCGCTTCTAGAAGCTGTGCAGCAAGCTGCTGTCGTTCATGAAGTGCCTGCACAGACTGTCTCAGTAGCATTGACATGACAAGTCGGTTGTCAGCTGCCTGAATAGAGGCTTGTTGTAATCTCCTCGACATGTGCCCTATGATGGATTTCAAATGTTCAGTGCTGTCTGATTCATTGCTCCCGGGTGCTGTGCTCTCTGGCGCCACTGCTTCTGCTGATGGTGCAGGTACTTCTTCACTCTAAACAACACACAGAGGGAAAGAGATCAAGCCTTGTGCCATGCTTCATCCAGACTGATCAGCTGTGGTGGACAGTAGTATGATGGACAGTGCATCACCCAGTTTCACCCAGTTTGTTATCCAATAAAGGCAAACTTCTTAGCACAATGAAAAGTAATGCGTTCCACGGCCGTTGGTATATGCCCGTGTTTCTGAAAGCAAAGTGCCTTGTATGTTTCAAGAGAATAGGTATGGGAGCAATGTGTATCGGCCCTACCATTGGGAATAATGTCATCGTACATTAGGATTGATGTCAGTGTGTGCTCAGTATGATGTCACCGTATAATAGGAATGATGTCAGTGTGTTTGGTATGATGTCACCATAAAATAATTATTAGAAATGATGTCACTGTATGTTAGGTGAATGATGTCACGGCATCTGATCTAACCTGGGTCTGTTGCTTGGGTGTGTCCTTGCTATCAGCGTCTGCCTTACTTTCATCCACTGACATTGACGGTGCAGTAACCTTCAGACTGGGACGTAACTGCATCCCTTCTAGCTTTGATGCGATCAATGTCTCGTCAGTAACTTCCTGCTCATTGTCATCTTCATCATCAGAGCCCAGCTCCAGTTTTGAACGCACAATCTCGTGTTCCTTCTCTCTCATGCTAACTGATGCTGTCAGCTCACCAACACAAGCTGCAGTAACAATCAAGGAGAAGGTACAGACATAGGCACAGCAATGCATTGAGAAACACAATTAACCGGGTGGCGACCGGTCGAGTTGCACACAGGGCACTCATACTTTGGTTATCCGGACCCCGAAGTTACGGGCACTTCGGTCTACCGGGCGCCCTTTGGGCCAGTCACAAGTTCAGTGGAAATATTACTCTTTTGTCGCTGTTGTGGAAATAGTGACGTCACATGCCATATCTATGGCCTTTCTCCATCAAAATGTATGTGATTCGGAGTTACTGACATTTCAAAGTTACGGGTAGTGCCGGGTCTCGGACCGCCCGGATAAACGAGGTATGAGTGTATTGCAGGGCTGCCACACTTGGAGGGAGAAAAATCTGACGGGGGTCCGGGGGTGTCCCGCGGTGAATTTTTTTAGGAAAATGGCTTGCTGTTGGGGCCCCAGAACACATTTTTAACTGTCCACACACATGCAAGCACGCGTGCATTTTACAGCTACATGTACATGTACAATGACTGGCCAAACGCGACCTGGAAGCGCCGAATGTCCAACTGGACTAAAAAAAGCGCTCAAAATAAAAATAATCGGTTGTCCCTCTTTGGGAACAAAATCGGTCGGTTTGTCCAACAGGCGATCAAAAATCGGACGATTTCCGAAAATTCGGAGCAAATGGCAGCCCTGGTATTGCTAATCCATCATGAAAACAGAGCTACTCATTCAACTTGTGTAGCTTACCCACAGGTGAGCAGTCTCCTGCATCTAACAGTTCCAGTGGACCAACCTGCAGACTACCACTGGCAGAGGATACACTGTGTTGATTTCTACAAGCGGACAGAACATAGAGCAAAGCCAGGGCATACACAAGTTACATATATGACAAGACAGCAAAGAACACTGAACACAGTCTAATCCAGCCACTGTAACTGGTTAACTTCAAGTGCTTGGTTAGGAGCTTACCCACTAGCACACCTACACTCTACACACCACACTGTACAGTGCGCACAATCTGACTAAGTGGAAAATTGGTAAGAAGACGGCCTACCCATTACTATACTGCATCATAAATACACTATAATAATTATTATTATTATCACAGCACTAAGAATAGTCAGACATGCATACTATGGTCAGGACATGTACAGTCAGACCTCGCTTAGCCGCACACATCTGTTTTCCATTAGCCCCATCCCTCACACAAACAAGTCAACAAAGAGGCATCTTTGGATTGAGGAGTGCTGGTTTCGAAACAACTGGTTTGAAGCTCAAAGTAGAGCTGGTGTTAGCTCAGAGCAGAGCTGCTGTTAGCTCAGAGCAGAGCTGCTGTTAGCTCAAAGTAGAGCTGCTGTTAGCTCAAAGTAGAGCTGCGGTTAGCTCAAAGTAGAGCTGCGGTTAGCTCAAAGTAGAGCTGCTGTTAGCTCAAAGTAGAGCTGCGATTAGCTCAAAGTAGAGCTGCTGTTAGCTCAAAGTAGAGCTGCTGTTAGCTCAAAGTAGAGCTGCTGTTAGCTCAAGGTAGAGCTGCTGTTAGCTCAAAGTAGAGCTGCTGTTAGCTCAAAGTAGAGCTGCTGTTAGCTCAAAGTAGAGCTGCTGTTAGCTCAAAGTAGAGCTGCGGTTAGCTCAAAGTAGAGCTGCTGTTAGCTCAAAGTAGAGCTGCTGTTAGCTCAAAGTAGAGCTGCGGTTAGCTCAAAGTAGAGCTGCTGTTAGCTCAAAGTAGAGCTGCTGTTAGCTCAAAGTAGAGCTGCTGTTAGCTCAACGTAGAGCTGCAATGCTAAATGGATGTAATATAGCGCAAGGCAGAGCTGCAGCAAATAGCTAGATAACACCAGTTGTGAGAGTGGACCCGATTAGTGGGTATGATAATTATGATGGTGTGAATAAGTTGGATAGGGAGGGATGGTGGGAAAAGAAACACTGCTGAAGCACGATCCGTTGTCTGGAAGAGCACAACAGGGCAAGCAAGATTTGTTTTTCTTTTCCGCAAAATGGGCTGGTGCCATTTGTGATTACGCAGCAAAACAAAGCGCATGACGTCAGTCTTGAATGCAGTACAAAGCAATGCAGTGCAGTGTGTGCGCTAGTTCGGATTGTTGCTAACAAGTACTAGCACAGCTAGTACACCACAAAAAGATCCGGATAGGCGAGGGAACCTGATAATCGAACACACATACTGTATGTATGCATGACAAATGCTGTAAATCAGTAACCAACGATTTTCTTTCGGATGGCGAGGGATCCGGATAAAAGAGGACCGGATAAGCGAGGTCTGACTGTACACGTAATAGATGCATAGATATTGCATCGGTCCAAGCAAAAACATGTTATCAATTTATTGTGTACCCCCGGGCCAAGACCGTTCCTGAGAAATATCCTATGAGTATCTGCACATGTTTGGGTCAACACGATAGGCATACTTCTTACCTTAGTCTTAGACTCTTCATACACGCTGAAATCTGTACCTGTCCCAAATCCTCAGCATAATCTTCCAGCAGTCGTTCATCTGCCAAAGGCATGGACAAGCACTTGACGCCGATGTCAGTGCTCAGGACAACTTTAGCTAACTTGCGTAGGTCTAATGTGATAGCTAGTGCTAGCACTCGATGATACGCACCATAGTTACCTGTGCAATGAAGTGGCATGTGCACACAGTGATACATGCACATTATATATACATAATTATATATACATATTATATATACTTGGTCCGCGTCAGCAATATTGTCGCTTATCTTTCGACAATTTGAACTTAGACTTTGGACATGAACGCGTGCACTTGAAGTGATAAAACTTGGTACGATGGACGGTAAGGTATAGAATGACAACTAGCTGCGAGGAATTTATTGTCCAAGGAAGGGTTCCTACTTTTTTCGGTCCTCCTCGTCGCTGCTCTCCGGTCTGGCGACAAATATTTTTGCTCGGGATCGACTCTCTTGCTTTTGCAAGCTCATCTCTCTTCCTCTCCGCTGCCTGGCTATTTTCTAAAGAGAAGTCGATCGTGACGGTCGCCTTCTCTATTGGACTTCGCGTGGGCAGCACGACAGCCTGTGTGTTTCAAATCAGACGCCGTTCTTTGCAAGATTTTATTTTGAACGACGACGACGCGTACAGTACTTGCAAATCTCCACGACGCGCTGGATACTCTGAGCGTTGAGCTGGTAAGGGAGCTGCGATCTCAGCTTGATGAGCGATCCCTGAGGTGAGCGATCTCGGCCGTTCAGCAAAATGGAGCTGATTCCGAGTAGCCGATTACTTTCTTGTGGCTTGCGCTGCTCTTGCCTGCACAGCGCAAAAAGATAATCTATTTTGATGCGGCGCTGTATCAATCAGAATTACCCACCTGTCGCTCTCGAAATCCACTCGAACTCTAGCTAGACCTTTCAGGTACTAGCAAACTAACTTGCTAACCCAAATTGAGATGAAATGGGCTGCCAAGTAAGCATTGGCGACATATAAACAAAGCTGAAAGATAAGCGACAATATCGCTGACGCGGACCAAGTACATATTATATATACACCCAAACTATAGCACATGAACACATATATCCATACACACACACACACGCGCACACACACACACACGTGCGCACACACACACACACACACACACACACACACACACACAGTAGCACATGAACATGAGTACATAGTGAGTGGCGCAGCACATCATCATCGTATGGAAATCGAAACGGTAGTGCTTACTGTACCATGCACATACTGCCACCACCCCCCACCCCCCCCCCCCCCCCCCACACACACACACACAAACCCATAATTATACCGCACACACGAATACACAAGAATACACACACAAACCCATGCAAAAACACAGCAGTGCTCTTCTTACCCTCGCCTCTGTAAGTTGAAGATCCATCACCCTCATCGGACCCCCCTGCTGACCCAGGTGGCATGACACCAGAGAGTAGACCGCAGATGCTGCCCAACTGACTTTGCAAATCAATCATTTCACTTCCATTGGGTGGTGGCAGTACATCAGCATAGTAGTGGAATGGGATCTCACCCACAGTCTCCCGTGCAATGGTCACAAACACCGTCACCTGTTCTGCTGTGTTATGCGCTGCAGAAAGCAGTCAGTCAAAAGACAACAACAACAACAACAACAATGATGACGACGACGCTGACCACCACCACCACCAACACCACCACAGCAGCAGCAACAGCAACAGCAACAGCAACAGCAACAGCAACAGCAACAGCAACAACAACAACAACAACAACAACAACAACAACAACAACAACAACAACAACAACAACAACAACAACAACAACAACAACAACAACAACAACAACAACAACAACATCAACAACAACAACAACAACAACAACAACAACAACAACAACAACAACAACAACAACAACAACAACAACAACAACAACAACAACAACAACAACAACCACAACAACAACAACAACAACAACAACAACAACAACAACAACAACAACAACAACAACAACAACAACTGACGATGATGGTGTCAACAATAAACAAAGCAGGTACTGCATGAATTTCCACGCACTGGCAAATCAACGAGAATGGAGTTTGAAAGTATTTTACATATCGCATACAAGTGCATGTTGGTAGCAGCTCAGGACGATCTAAGCGGATACTGCTATTGGTCTAGATAACCATTCCCTGTTAGGCAGCAATATTTGTGCAGTTTCAACTTCATACTTGTACTTACTTCATACTTGTACTTACAAGTGGGATTTACACGGGACGCTTTACTTACGTGGAATTTGTGCAACGCAGATGAACGGATTGATCTTACTCGCTAAGACCGTTTCAATGATGTGCGAACCCTCTTGCCCTGATGGCGACACGAATGTCAGCTCCACATTCCCCTCCGGTAGGGACTGTGATGACGCATAGAAGAGAAGTAGCTCACCACCTCCCTGCACACGTAATCATGTATAAACGGATGGCAATACACACGTACAAGGATCAGTTGAAGAAAATCCCTTTCTACTCAGGGAGTCTTGCATCACACAATCACCAGGAGACTGATGCTGAACAGATCACACAGAGGACTCGGTATATCCGCAAAGACTCGGCAGTAACACCAATGACACCTTGGTGCATGAATAATCAGCACAATGGTGTGGTGATAGCTACAAAATGATGGCAATATGATGGGAAAGAACTGTGCCAGCAATATGATGGCAATCTGATGGGAAAGGACTGTGCCAGCAATATGATTGCATACGCAGACAACGACAACACAACCGGATATACGACTTGCAATCCCCTCAGAAGTGTAGCATACAAGCTGTGATGAACACGCAACCATGCATGCACTCGTGATTCGAGAAGAAGATACACTAGCGGGAGGAAGTGAGTTTCATGCATGATGTAATTTACCTGTAGCGGACTGCGGTTCGGAGAAAGATGCAAGTACTGATGACCTGAATGTATACACACAACAACAAATTCGAGTGCATCAACAAAGAGCAGCAAGGATGAAGGCAGAAGGACTGTGCAGTCAGATCATACTAAACTGAATCTACACTATGTGTACAGCGTGTACTTTGAAACTCGGATGTTAAGTCACTCTTAACTCGTATCCATATGTCCTTTTCCTTTCTAGTCTATGTGTCATAATGTATTGGTGTTCGGCATGTAAACCTGAGGTGAGTGAAGGATGCACAGGAATATCATACCATGTGGCCGACTTGCTGTTCTCGGTTCGACAAACGTAGGTGCTGCCGTGATGTTTGGGTCAACACTGTCAACTATGTCACGTAGACTAAATCCTCCACCACTTCCACCCATCTGTTGCTGCTGTTGTTGATTTACCACATTCTACAAACATGCACACAAAGATAGAGAGATGGGGAGAGGTGTGGGGGAGGGAGAGGGAGAGAGAGGGGAGGGAGAGCGAGCGAGAGAGAGAGAGAGAGAGAGAGAGAGAGAGAGAGAGAGAGAGAGAGAGAGAGAGAGAGAGAGAGAGACACACACACACACACACACACACGTACACAGAAACATGCACAAAACCACGCACGCACACAGCACCTTGTTCGCTTCTACAACACTACGAGGGAACAATGTGACAGAAAACCCTGCCTGGAAAATGTCCGTTTAGCTTCACCAATGGCCCTATATGGTTACCAATCAATTGTCCAGACATGCATGTATCATGCTACGGACTGCTCGCAAGTTCATGTATCCAGCTAAACTGATTCCCAGCAAGTTGCTTATCTAGCCTTCATTCCCTTCACTTTGAAGAGGAAATACGGCATACAACTGACAAGGAGACAACATTACAATGACTGAGTCGTATCCGATTACAATGAGCCGTGCTAGAATATCTCTTACCAGCCCATCATGTCCTGCCATAGTGCCAGAATCTAGAATGGACAAAAACACAAAACCAGCAGCAATATGATTGTTATGACTTTTGAAAATCGCCCATCAGTACAATCTTAGACAGTCACTATGGTCAACTTAACAACCGATGCCGGATCTATGAATCTCCATACGCTTTCACAATGGTCCACTTAACATAGGAGTTGTAGTTGTTACCAGCTAGTTTGCACATCACTCTCGGGAGCTAATATAGATTTCTATGTCGTCCAGCGGGCTGGAGGGGACGACCAAGACACACACTACCAACGCTACTACAAGATGATGCCAAGCGGATTGGACTTTCCTTGTCAAGCAAAGTCGATCTGGAGGCGTTCCGTGCCCTTGCTGCTGATCGAAGCGGTTGGGTGGACATCTGTGCCCGAGTGGTGTCGGCACCCTAGTTTTTGTCTTCTTTTCGCATATTTCTTCTTTTTCTGAAACTGTTGTGGTCTTTTGTATCTATTCGAAGTGGCTTATGCGAACATTTTTGGCTGGTTTGCATGATTTGCATGCCTGTTAATGCAGCTGCAGGCTATGCTGATGTCTACGCGAACAAGCACATAATAATGTCAGTGCATTGCCGTTCGACCCTAAATACGCTGGTAAGTCTGTCAAATCGCCAAGGCGACCGCTTTCTCATTCCCTCAGTTCATGCCTGAGTGCCAGTTTACTTCTCTCTCATTCAGCACCTATCATACAGACATCACCTATCATACAGACATCACCTATCATGCAGACATCACCTATCATACAGACATCACCTATCATACAGACATGCATGCATGTGGTTTATTCTACGTCGGTGAACAAACTATGTTCCAGCAGCAACACCAACACCATTATGAGCAGCAGCAACAGCAGCACTCTGAAGGTCAGAATGAAGGTCTTAAACACTGCAACACCAGTGGTCTAGGTCCAAAATGATTTTTCCCCTGGCTACATTGCCCGAAGCAGAGCATATCATACACTAAAGGAGCATATTCAACATGGATTTATCTGGAGGAAAGAAACACAGCAGTTGTGGTGAGGATATTGACGTACCGTCACCAGTGCAGCCACTGTACAAGGGTGATGGCGCAGTGGGATTGGGCGATACAGACTGAGGTTGATACGCTGCACAAGCAAGCACATCACACAAACAAAGTCATGAAAACAAAGCACGTAAGCACACACACACACACACACACACACACACACACACACACACACACAAACATACACACACAAGACCGGGGGAGCAAGTAGAGTGATTGGAAGAACTAGTGCCCAAAATGGCATTTACCACTGGGGTGACTGCAGACAAGCATGTATTAATAAATCATGCATTGGTGAAACCCGACGTGCACGTGGAGTCATACATTGCAGTGCTATACCTGGGGTGATTTTCAAGCTAACCAATACACATTTCTATCCCATACGTTCCTGGTTTTCACCCCGGAGCACATGCAAACAGGCAGCTAATACCTGTTCGATCACCAATGGCTAAGAACTTGCCTCTATGCTTTTATGTGAAAATGAAAACATAGTCTACACCAGGGGCGTAGCTCGTCCCCCTTTTAGGGGGGGGGGGGGGGTGCACGGCCGCATACCGGTATGTGTAGGATGGCTAGTGCATGTCATTCATGGTCATTATGTGCATACTGAACCTAGGTCGAAGTTTTTAGGGGGTGCACGTGCCCCCGTGCTCCTTTTGGGCTACGCACCTGTACAGGCAGCCTAGCATGTGCACCAGTGCCTGTTGTCTCTAACCCTCACACCCTGCACACCTACCTGACACATGGTTGTTGCCAAAGGAACTATTCGGTGAACCAGTTCCAATGGAGTAGGAGACATTGCTGCTTTCGGCAAACACTCCTTGCGAGTTGCTACTACTTCCCACTGAGTTAGGAGACTGACAAACACACACACACACAAACACACAAACACACAAACACACACACGCTTAAAACTAAAGTCAAGTCCCCGCCTCCCTTTTCTCTCCTTTCTCCGAGGACAAACGATGAAGTCGATTGCTAGCAAGACAACAGTGAGTGCATTGCAGTCACTGCCACAGCACATGTAGTGGCGTACAATAGATGCCGATTACATGTGTACATATACCTAGTCTAGGTAGACAACCATTTCAACCGGGTCGGAGCCGGGTACACATGTATTCGACGCGCGCCTCTGCATGATCTGTCACACATACAATGTACAAGCCATGTAGTCAGTCCTTTCAAAGTTCGAACGCGTAAAGTACCAACCGGGTCACAGGTGACCCGGTACTATATTTTCAACCAGGTCCATGCGCCGCCCAACCGGGTCGATTACCCGGCTCACCCGGCTCTGGAGCAGACACTGATGTACACATGTAATGCATCTACAGCCAGCTACCTACCTCACTTCTAGTATCCCGCACTGATCCAGCCAAACCTGATGTGCCTGTACGCATACCACACAGTGGAGGAGGTCATCAACAAGTGAAGATAATACAGCCACACGCATAATAAACATCGGCACAGCCTCACTGTAGGCAGTAGCTTCTGAAGAACCAAATGTATACAGTCCCAAAGTGCCTGTCAAATAAGCTCAAATGTACTGCAACAAGAGAAAAAAGTCAATTAAAAAAAGAACAATACTTTGTGCTGCTGTGACTTGCCATTGACAACCATAGACTGTGTTTGTAGAGCATTGCTGTTCAAGAGCATCTGTTGTTGTTGCTGCTGCTGCTGTTGCTGCTGCTGTAGTTGCTGTTGTTGTTGCTGCTGCAATAGCAACTTTTGCTGCATCACAAGCATCGGGAACTCCTGTTGTGTAGGGTGGGTAAGGTTGTCTTGCTTCTGTTGTGCATCAGAAAAGGCCTGGAACCGGCCACCGTCTGCTAGCATGGGTTCGGTGCCCGGCATTTGCTGCTGTGGTAGTAGCATGTTGTGAATTGTGGCATTCGGGTTCGGATAGAAATCCTGTAATACAGCACAGACAAGCAAAGACCTGTATGACTTCCATTTCAAACTAACATATTTAAACACACACACACACACAGCACTCCTACCACCCCCCCCCCCCCCCTCCCCCGCCCCTCTCTTCCTCCCCGTTTTTCTCACACTCATCATCTTATAAAAGGTCTACTCCGCTTTTTGGCATGTCCACTCCATACTCCGTTTTTCTTGTTCACCTTTAGTTTCGTTATTCCACCATGAAGATGGGCCATTCCTGAATACATTTGGTGAAAAAAGACTTTCCCACCACATAGATCATTTAGTGTGAGTGCTTAGACTGGTTAAAGTGAATTGTAAGGCCAAAACATACTTACAATTTCTGGACTGAGTGCACAATTGATCACCTCTGCGCAGATAGGATAGGGAAGGAAGGGGAGAGAGAAATAAAGAAAGAGAGATCAAGCGAAGCATTCGCACATATGCCAGTTTGGTAATGGCAATTGCACAGCTTCACCAGGCAACATTCAGCACACCAACATGAATAGCTGGTAACACATTGCCGCAGATTAAAATTTCTTTGTTGCAAAAAATCTAACCTTGCACCACTTTGGGTGGAATCTGGAACACACGCTTTATGTATTGGGTGCCTTCCTTTTCTGCCTCCGACTTGATTTCTTCCAGTCCTGGGAAAGCTCTTGGCAGTCCCTTCCGTAGCATACTGGTAGCGTCGCACTGATCAGAGATGCGGTCCTTGGCACCATACCACTGTTGAGCCACTTCTGGCCAATTGGTCAATTCAAACTTGCCTGCCGAGATATCCAGCCATCTAGAGAGAAAGTAAATGTGAAGGACATGCATAGCAGCAGCAACAACAGCAGAATCAGCAGCAACAATGAGAAAGCCTCGCGGCATTTTAGAAGCTGCGAAATGACCCGATCAATTTGACCAGTCACCACTATTTCAAACCACATGCATAATTATGTAATGTGTTGTGCTATGGCTTTGTGACAGCACTTTGTAGGCACATCCAAGAAGTGTTTCTGAATCATCAAGGACATTTCCTGCTTGTCCGGAAACCCTCGGCCGAAAAAAGAAAGTACAAAAAGTGTGATGACAGACCCAATGCACGTATCTGACTTTTGATGTGAGGTGGAGAGCTATGGGGAAAGGAAGTGCAGTCGACCTACCCTTATAACGATAACCTCTATAACGATATTACCCTTATAACGATATTTTTTTGTCCAACCAAATCACTCCATTGACTTTTGTATACAATGCCTTACCCTTATAACAATATTGCTATAATGATATTACCCCTAATACGATATAAAATGAGCTGACCACTCGGCATTTTTCCATTTTATAACAATATTTAGCAGGGAATATGTAGGCTCCACTATCCAAGTAGGGCAAGTTTCACTTGATAAGTCACTGAGACATGGCAAAATGCGATGGGGGCACCATTGATGCCTTGCTATGTACATAATATTTCATGTGCGCAAGTTTTTATGCTCTAAAGAGTGTAAAAAATGAACAAAAATCATGCATTATGACGTACATGTATGAAATGAACCAATACCCTTATAACAATATTACCCTTATAACAATATTTCTTGGTCTGACGCAAATATCGTTATAAGGGTAGGTCGACTGTATTGCATAACGATGGAGTCGACGAGCCCCAGGTTGGTAGTAACCCTGGGCATTCACAGGCGTTGTTCCAGCTTTAGAGTGCAGATATTACTATAATAAGGTATCACCTATGGGCGGGTTCAATATTCCACTTATCGTATGCTACCCTATGGCCACTTTGCTTGCTGTAACATTCAATTTATCGTCTTTGAACTTTGATCTCTCTGCTGGACATGTCACTATTGCTCATTTACTTGAGTCGAGCACGCCATGTGGCTGCAGGCTCAAGAAGGCCGCCATTGATTGGCAGTCTAAACGGTTACCCCCATCACATTATCATAGACTTATACTGTGTGAATGGTACAGTTCCAGTGTAAGTGTAAGTCATGTGTCTTACACTACAAGCAGTGCGAACCTGGCAACGAATACATGGACTAGGGTGGGCAGTACAATCACACACCTACACTCTGTATCACACTACAACAGGATGGCCTCCTCATGCAGTCCACGCATGTATAGAGTATACAGTGTACAGTGTACAGTGATGCATATGTAATCCCATACTGCCTCCGCTAACACCACGTACACCAGATACATGTAGAACTGTAGATACACTTGAAACACATACAGACACGATTACGCCACGGGTTTGGTTTCCTTGTGTCTTTGCCACATACAGACACGATTATGCCATGGGTTTGGTTTCATTGTGTCTTTGCCATGCACTCGTATTCTACACTAGCATCGCTTCTCAGTGAAAGTTGTGGTGCTGTTCTGCCTATCTTAGAAGTAGACTGTGGATACATTGTTCTTGCTGAGGCTGCCACGCTTACACCCACACGTGCCCCCCCCCCCCCCCACACACACACACACACTCTCCAACACACCCAGCACGCACGCACTTAGGGCCCGGTGTAATATGCCCGAAACTTTGCCGAAAATGCTTTCGGGAAATTCTCGCAAACCATGCCGAAAATGCTCCCAAACCTTGCCGAAAATGCTCGGAAAATGCTCACTCTTTTTGCAAGAATCGCTCTCTACAGTATCTTCATCTTCATCTCTGTCATCCGAAACACACTCAATAAGAGACTTGCTCGAGTCTGCCATGGTAAACAATTCATAAACTACTCAACAAGAAGCTGACCCACGGAATGCGGAAGTGACGTTCTTGTTTGGGAAGTTTTTCTTCTCTCAATTTTGATACACAACAGCCAAGTGCTCCGTTTCCCCCAAAATGCTGCATCACGAGCCCAAAGTGCTGGGTTCGCGGATTGTACCGAAAATGCTCAAAAAAATGCCGGCATATTACACGGGGGCCTACACGCACTCATGCACGCACGCACACACACACACACATGTGCACACATGTGCACACACACACACACACACACACACACACACACACACACACACATGTGCACACACACACACACACACACACACACACACACACACACACACACACATGTGCACACACACACACACACACACACACACACACACACACACACACACACACATGTACACGCACACTCGCACAAACAGAATGGAATGGTTCCTTTTTATGTTCCTGAGCACCAAGGTAGAGCGGTGGTTTTCCTTCTCAACTTTACCACCTGTATGCATAACTAGTTCCTGCACGGGTTGCAAGAACTGCTACAGCCTACAACAGATAATCTTAAACTGCTGGGCTGGAGGTCAGAGTGTTAGCGTCTACTCTAGTTTCTAGTGGCATTGGTATAGGGAATTGGAGACAGAAGAGAGCTTATGAAAGAAAATAGAGGCATTGTAGGACTGAGATAATGATAAGAAAGTGGCACCAAAATGAATACAGTGTCCATTTTCATTTTAAAAATAGAACATCTACAGTTTGTGTGTGAAACCCTTCAATTCAAGTCAATCAACTTTACTACATGCTGGAGATACATATACAATTGAATGCTTTCCCCAAGTTCAGTGCCATAAATACTGGACATTTCATGCTAAACCTGGAAAATGTCTGTTCTGCCCATGGTGCCAGTCAGGGAACAACTGCCTAGTGTCCCAAGAATAGAACAGCTGTCCTGCCCTGGTCAGCATAGCTATTGTATTGGCACACCCCACACAACATCAATCATCATCCTTGTCATTCACACTGAGTTACACCATAAGTTAATAGGTAGTGTGACCAGTGCTAGTGTGGGTGTGTAGCATGCAAGCCACAGCACAGCAGTCAGCAGCCCAGCTGGGTACATGGGTAGTGCCAGTGGGTACATACCAACACACAATGGCTCAGAACAAACTACACATTGTCATGAACAGCAAGGGGCATTCCAATCTCTGCACCATCACTCATCACTCATTGGCATGATCACAGCTAGCTTGAGCTTGACCTGAATGACAGCCCAGGCTACAGCCTTGTACAGGTGAGTACAGGCTACAGACTAGTAGTACAATCCAACAGTGCAGTGCGTGACAAACTTACTATTGTGTTACTACTACTACTAAAGTACTAGTACTAGTACATTTTATTTACAACTAATATATAGTAATAATAAAAGTCTATGAAAGTAAAGATATACTAGTTACTAGTTACTACTAGTAGTAGTACATGTAGTAAGTCGCCTTACCGTCCGTGTTTTCCAGCATAGAGTAGATCCACGATGAACTGGGCCATTCGAGCGCGTGGCCTCTGACTGGACCATGCTGCCCAGCCACGCTTCCACACATCGTCATTCAACGCTGGCAGTGGATTGAGTCCATTCGCAATTTCCTGCAGCGAGTTTCTCTCGTAGTTGACTTGTAAGCCTAGGAACAAAACACAATGTCATGCAGAAAACTTTTCGGACAAACACGCACCTCCTGTGAGTAGTGCAACGACGTGCAATCATCGCCTCACCTCGACGATAGGCCACGTGTGCTGTACCGGAGAGTTCCGCAGCAGATGCGTGACGGTTCTTTCTCGCCCTCAAAACTTCACATAATTCACTTGTCTTTGCCAGTTTAGTGTTTAGTGTTTACCTACCGGTGGACATATGATATCAGTTGCAGTATGCCCGTATGGTCTGCGTGGATGCATTGAAATACGGTCACGATAGTAACGAAGATAGACAAACACACGCGACACACAATGTTTATACCCATGTACTCAGCACAGTGCACACTCACCAAGTGGCTCTCGGGGCTGGTAGAGTGGCTGGTGAAATGGCTGAAGTCGTGCTTGTTGGATGTGAACTTGGCCAGCATCCATAAATCCACCACCGCCGTTGAACTGGAGCTGACTCATATCGACCGTTAGCTGCTGGTATGGCACCGGTGATCACAGTCACAAAGCCACGGCGCGGTGCCGATATCGCCTGGACCTTGCAAGATCCCTCACAACTAACTACTTACACAAGTAATGATTCTCACCGGAATGTCACAAATCCGATAGCGACCAAAATTCAGAAAGATACTCACACCTTCCAAACGCAAGTGGCAATACTCCGCTCCTATGATCCTTGCTACAGTACAGGGCAGCGCCTGCGTTTACACGTCCGACATTCTCATTGCGTGCCACCAGGGAATCACATAGTCATTGCTGATAAACAGCGCCTGGGTGCAAACTGGACACAGGTGACTTCCAGCAGAACCGCTGACCGTCGGAAACCAATGGAGTGCTGCGTGTGGCCGGTGGCCAAGGTAGGTAATTACTTTCTAAACTTCACACCAGCAGACGGCGACTCTATGATCAGCAAGAACTGACTGTGATGCAGTGAGCGCATGCAGGAGAGAAGATCGTAGCACGACAGGGGATTAGGATGGCGAAGAACACCAGCTGAGTAGGAAACGTACTTTCTCCGCAATCACTGACGATCTCTCACGTACAGCACAAGACAGGTTAGAGAGGTCGCACCCTAGAATTTATGTCAATGATTGTAGCCAGAAAAGGCTTGGCAGGGCAGTCTTCAGAAACAGCTACGGGAATTACCACAGGATTCACGCACGACTGACTCCTCTTCCTACAACCCCACAGGCCACACTGGTCACCTTGGTCACTGTGACGGGGAATCAGTGGTGTTGAAGAACAGCGCAGCTTCACTCCGGCCTGACCCACGCGGCTTGCAGATCTGCGCCGAAAACCCTTTTGCCGTTTTGGCCTCAGACTCGAGTCAGAGGCAGACTTCATATCACACAAGTCCCATGTGTGTGCGATTCCAGCGCAGTTGAACCGCGCGCTCTGAAGTCTGATCACACGCACTCAACTCTACTCTCTACAACATAGATCTACGTACAGTCATACAGTCATGTATGATGTAGGCAACGATCGACAGGACCATGCAGAACACGCTCAAAAATGCCTAGACATCTACGCTGTTTATCATGGTTATTGTTGAGTTGAACTGAGTGAATGAGTGCATGCATATGCGCGCACTTTACTTGTGCATGGACGCCACACTAAAGTCTAAACTCCACAGTACAGTCAACACTGCGGACACAGACAGTCGCGGATGTAGACCATTCTAGACTATTCAGGCATTCGTTGAAGTACCGTAGTTACTTGAAAAGTTGAAGCCAGGCCAGGGCCGATCAGAGCAAGGGGCCGGACAAAGTCAGATCCCCTACTGATTTCAGAAGTCCAGTGCCACTCACCTGCTCACGTGCAGACACAATGGTCTGCTTACCAAAACTTACAGTCAAGTAAGCTCAATCCGTAGAACGACGTGAAGACTCGAGTCCTATGCAGCATCGTAATTACAATGATTGTAATACAAATCCGTTGATCCCCGAGCTGCAGAGAGTGCTCAATGTCAGAGACAGAGCTTAGTACATAGCAGACTCAGCGGAGGACGTTCAGGTTGGTTGTAACTCTGAGTTTCATGCCGTCATCATCAGACAAAAATTTGTCTGATGATGAGACAACTTTTTGTCTGATGATTGCCTAACGGCATGAAACTCAGAGTTACAACCAACCAGTTACCTGAACGTCCTCCGCTGAGTCTGCTATGATTGCAATACCGTATTATCTCTAATATAAGCACGGTCCTTTATTTTTTCAATGTACCTCCGCCCCGTGCTATTAATGGAGACGTTCCTTTATTGGAGACTGTTCCATTATTGTTTCAACCTCATTTCAGAGGCATGTTGCCATGGCCAATTCATGTGTGACACACACATTTCAGGGTTTTTTTCGCCGGTACAGATAATGAATTTACACAGTGTGCTTATAATGGAGACTGAGCACTTTATTTTTTGAATGGCACCCCAGGGTGTTCTATTATTGGAGACGTGCTATTGGAGACTGTGCTTATATTAGAGATAATACGGTAGTCATGTATAATACGATGCTGCATTGGAGTCATTATCATGTAAATTGTGCGAAATTGACCATCCTGTACCTTGTACCTGTGCAAGGCTGTATGACCGCTTTTGCAGGAAGATTGGGACAGACCAAAAACTTCCAAAGCGGTCGATGATTGGTGTTTTAGTTGCGCTCTTGCCTGTATGCCTGTTCAGTGACGTGTAGTGGAAGAACAACATGTGATGTTGCTGTACTACAAGATCAAGAAAGCAATGCGATCGCGAGTGAAATGAGAAACAGGCGCAAGTGCTGTATGCCATAATCATGCGTATGCAAAAGCATGACTCTGTCCCTAGCGAAAGTTTGCAAGGACGGTACACCATGGTACACGTGGTCCTTATTCCCCCACGCATATCCATGATCACTTCTTTTGGCCTTGCCCAATCGACCCCACGCCCTGACACACTGCAATACCGCAGGACTAACAGTAGCAGGACGGTATGGATTCAGTCACTAGCTAGCCAGCGCGCTCTGCATGCTTTAGACGGTAAGCCCATACATCTACATGTACATAGGGGGATACTGGGCCAGTGGGTACAGCAGAAGTATCAGTCTCTTTTCGCAAGGAGGAAATTCTCCTTAGCCAGCGTTGAAGGGCTCAACACAATAATAACGTTTATGGAGCACGATTAGTACACAAAAAAGGCATAAAGGAGGCTTACAGAGTTTGTCGCAACTCCCAGCTACTTGCGATGACCTCTGTAACCTCCTTTGTGCCTTTTTCCGTCTTTTTTTTAATAGTTCGGGGAGTGCAAGAGCACAGCGGCACACATGTACATCAGGGGGTCGTACATGTATATACCCGACCTAGGGGTATATACACCGTACGACTCCCTCATGTACGTGTATCTTTGGTAACCAGTTTCCAGTGATACTCTTACCAGCTCATTTTCAAGCTATGGGTTGACCCAGCACAGCAGCAGGACACCACCTCCAACAGGACCTCATTTAAATAATTGCTGGCTTCTTGTCTATCCTTCTTTCTTCTAACTTTCTTTATTCTTTTCTTGCCGTGGTTGCTATCACCCCTCTCTCGCACTTTGCGTGCCAATTGGTCATGGACCACGAGTTGAGTGAAATAAAATTAAAAAAGGAAATCACACTCTCTTACTCTGTTGTCTGATGATTGGTAGTTTGCGAAACTCCGAGCTACAACACAGAAGACCATACCTTCCTTGCCTCTGTGTATTGCGGACTCCTGTGATATACCCATCCAGCTAACAACATGTACATGTTGCTGTTGTTGTTGGTGGTGGTGGTGGTGGACTTGGTGGTGGTGTGGTTGTTTTTTTTTGTCTCGGTACTCGCTTCGCATAATTATGCTGTATCATTATTTGTTGAGTAGGGTCCTCATTCCTTTCCACATTCTACTTCTCATGCAATTGTTTTCAGTATACGAGTTGTGCTTCAATCCTCCATTATGACAAATTGAGTTTTATTCGCCAGTAAAAGAGGCTTCTTGGAAGAAAATGATACGAGCAATGTACATGTGTACATACATGTGTACATGTATCTATCATAATTCTTCAAGAAGTACATGTATAGTAGTGTACAACTAAATTGGTTCGGCTAAGAGCTAAGAGCTAAGAGTGCATGGTGATGACTTGTTAAGAGTGTGGTAAAGTATATTGTACTTACATATACAAGAACACGATGTTTCACGCACAGTACGTGGCTGTGTTCTGCGGAACGGAAAGAAACAGTCAACGCCATGATCATGATAATAACATTTCGCTCAAAACATGCAACTCAAAGTCCAGGATAGTAGAAATATCATAGGGCAGAACGGGAGATAGAAAATGGTTGTGAAGTGTGAACACAGTCTAATGGCGGGGACCAGACGAACCTCCGTCTGGGCGAGGTCGACAAGCGCGAAGTCGAAATGACGACGGAGAACAAACGGCGCGTGATCCCCGGATAAAACGGAAGGCAGACCAGGCAAGCGAAAATGCCAGGCATCACAGCCAAGACACTAGGTCACGTGGCCACTAGGCTACGATACTACACTAGACTAGTACTACTAGTGTTCCTCTTGATGTCCAAGCAGGGCACCAGTCTCTTGATGAGCACAACCACTTCTTGGCCCATGCCACCATACTAAGACTAGTAAGAGCCTGAGAAGTAACATAGTTGAACACCAAGGGTGTGAAGGAGCCATGCTCAACTGCCATGATGATGTTCACCGTACGCTCGCTTCCTAATGTACATACTTCAAAAGAAGTACAATCATAATACATGTACATTGTACAACTCCTGTGGTACATTGTAGACTGTCTTTGACATGGATACCATCTTGAACAAATGCGATTGTGACCTACAATACCGTTTACCCGGGCATGTGGTTGATCCACCGGAAAGAGCATTGTTCATTCAAACTGTTTCCCACTGAGCTGATACGCGTTCCCATCCGCAGTGCTTGATATCGCAGCTAAACGGCATGAAGATACAATGTGAGAACCTTCCCAACTCCACTTCCTACTTCCTACTCTGCTTTCATGGCAACCAGGTCACTACACTACACTACTAGACTATTGTAGCGACTTGAAAACTCTTCAAAGGTTTTACGGTCGCTACAATAGTCAAACAAATTGATGTCAGATGGCTATTGTTATGACCAAAACGTTGAAGTACTTTTTTCCTGAAATGAATTAGTGAAAAGCAGTGATTGAGTCGAGCCTGAGCCAGTTTTGCTGACAACCCACTAGCACTAGTCTAGTCGTGAGAGATATTTGCTCAACTATTTGCTTGACAGGAGTGCCTGGTGCTCTCTGTGTGCATTGGAACTATGTGGCCGCGTGACATGTCAAGCAAGAGTAAATTTCCACAAAGCAATGAGGCGTCAAAAGCAGTCAAAGGATGATCTACTCCCACAGGCATCTAGAATGTCGAAGGACGCATTTTTGGTGGTACACTGAGCCCGACGCGAAATAGGAAAAGCTTGCCACCACGTACAATGTATACTTTCTACATCTATGTTGTAATGTCATTGCCCGGATACTCCATGATTCAAAGCTGCAGTGGTCAGACTCGTGCTGTGACTTTGCAATCTCCATGATCCAGTCCACTCCCGTCTTACAGTACATGATAAACACCCTACTGGTACAGTAGTTGCACTGTGTGGTCGTCTATTATCTACCGGTACTCCTTAGAAGACTGAACACTTGTCATTGGTGTTTTGCTTGATTTGTGACACATTGACACTTCAATCTCGACGAATAAGCTGGATATTGATGCAACATGAGTAGCTGGGGGACTAGAAGGGATGCATGACGTCCTTGGGTCGACATGTGTCATAGTGTACCCGTCATCTTGTTTCAGTGGCCTGTCAAGAATGTCACCAATGTCATTAGCTACAAATACAGTCATGTACTTGTGCATGTGTGTCCAAAGACGAAGGAGTAGTATTGGTATGGTACGAATGCTGGCACTAGAGCACTTTTCTCGTTGCCCATTCAGGGAGAGCCCGTGACTCACGGTGGGTGCGATGTAGCACATCATAGCATCACAAATTGCATGTACATGTACATGTATATAGCTGCTCCTTTGCAAACTTGCACACCATTGCATACCTGATGAGGGCAATTTTGCCGAAAAATTGTAAAAATTGTTTGAGAAATGAGTTCGAGTTTGCAGAGTGAATGGGAAGAGAGCGAGTCTGCTCTGAAACCTTTTTTTCCTATGAATGAAGCTGCAGGAAGCCTCACCACTGCTACTTACATGTACAATTTAGGTCTTATGTGTCTCCGAGGCTGCAGGAAGCTGTTCGGACGTCCCATAGTTCTGGAGGCTGGTGGTTTGTCTGCTGCACTGGCTGTGTCGGAGGCCCAAGTTCTATTTCACTGCTACGTGTTTTGAGGCGGTTTACTTATTTTATGCTGTTGCCTTTTGTGTACTCCGTGTGCGCCTGGTTGGGTTCTTTTCCATAGCTTTGAGTTCTTTTCATTGTTTTGGGCTTTAGAGAAAAGAAAAGGGACCAAGGAACTACAGGTTACGCTATAAATGTCCACTAACACCACCAGTTCCTAAACGATCAGCTCATGCCCTCCTAAGTTACCACATAACTTAGAACCTTCCAAGTTGGAAGGCTGTTGGAGTGCCAATCCAAGATGTGCTAAAGCCGTTAGCCAGTTAGTTGCAGAACGTCAGTACCGTCAGTCAGTGTCATGCAATGTTATCGCATGAGCTGATTATTTAGTAACTATTAACTGGTTTTGAGGGAAAGAGACAAACGGTATTTAGTAACTGGTGGTATTAGTGGACATTATAGCTAGTAGGTCCTTGGTCCTTTTTCTTTTCTATAAATTTATCCTTGGCTCTCCATTAGGCCTCGACCAAATATGCTTGCGCATATTTCCGCATATTTTTGTGAGACAGTTCATATAATATGGCATATTGAGCGACAAAGGGAATATTGGAATGAAGCCAGCATATTATTCAAATATTCTGAAGAAAATGAGGACAAAACATTCATATTATGGACAAAATGCGTTCAGAAATGCCTTTTATGGATGAATTTGGAATGGTTGAGGCGTTTGCTACATTTTCCCCATGGATGAACACTATCACTACGGTTGCTGGGGACACACCCCACCTATACTATTCCGCATGTGTTTTGATTTGCACCATAAGCATGATAGCTAGCCGTGAAGCCAATGAATATTCCAAGGTTGTAATTTTACTGAAATGATCTACACTTTCTGCTTATGTCGAGCATATTTTGGCATATCATTTTGCATATCTTGCTAAGCCTTTGGCATATTATGGACGTTTTCCCTGATATGCGACGAGCATAATAATATTATGCTCTTTTTTTTGGCATAATATATATATTTGGTCGAGGCCTACTCTCCATCCGAGTCCGTTTTGGGTTTTAGTTAATTTTCTATTCATTGATCATACTGGTACATGTAGATTTGCCCGTGCAAGACTCTGAGGCTTGATGAGTTGATATACTGCTACTGTATATACAGAAATGCGGACATCAAACTCATGGTACTCGCCCTAGCTCAGTAACTGTCTTCCTTTCATAGATGGCATCGTTTTGGAGTTTTTCTAGTTTGAAGTGTTCGGACTGGAAAAGTGCTTCCAAGGGCCTGGCCACAGGTGTCCTCAATCGCCCAATATACACTATTTACACTATTTATAGTATAATATATTTTGCATCCTGAGCTCAGCCCATCTCAGCGGGTGCTGCTGGAGGTTGCTGGCATTTCCAGTTGTTTAACGGCTGAGCTTCTGGCTGTGAACGGCTTTGCGCTAAACAAAGCATATTTCCGGGATAGTCTCACCCTGCGTCATGGCTGGGGTATTGACAGCCTCCCACCAACTAACCTGTTACTTGTGTGTGTGGTAGAGACATGTCTGTCGACCATGCATTGACACGCCCTACAGGGGGCTACCCAAGTCTGCGACACAATGAGCTGCGTGATGTGCTGGTGGAGGTGATGACTTCTACCGTTCCCGATGTTCAAACAGAGCCACCGCTTTTGTCGTTGGATGGTGAACAACTTACTTCAAGGCGCTACAGCTAATCGCGCTGCAGAGGCTCGCTTGGATATCCGTGCAAGGCGCTTTTGGTCGCCACAACAAGATGCATTCTTTGATGTGAGGGTTACTCACCCCTCGGCGTCCTTGCTGTCGCGACAAGAAGTCCTTGCCCAGATTTCCCGGAATGAACCTCAGAAGAAGCGGGCCTATCTTCAGCGTGTTGTCGATGTCGAGAGGGGGTCATTTACTCCGCTCGCATGTTTCGACAAACGGTATATGTGGCACGAATTACTCTCCTGCATTGAACTACCGTCAGCTCCTGCTTTTTGGCAGGAGTAGCTGTTCCCTAGGACAATTTGGAGCCACGCATACTGGCAGTGATTAGATGAGAGGTCATAATGAAGCAGTTGAGTCAATATTCCAGAAGCGTCGTCGTACGCCGTCATGTAGAGTTGCGACTTTCAACGTCCGTTCACTAAAATCAAAAATCAAAAAACAAACTCTCGCCGAAGATTTCGAGGCCTACAGGCTCGACATCCTTGGGATTACGGAGACCTGGATAGCCGACAATGGAGTTGATACCCTCGGCGATGGCCACAAGCTGTATAGGTCCGGAGGTCAGTCGTCTCGCGCTGGCGTTGCCATCCTCGTCAACAAGAAATTTTCAAATAATGTTCTGTCGTACCAGTTCCACTCTGACCGAGTTGTATCGGTACGAATGGTACTCAGCCCGCGACCTGACAGTCGAGCTGTCACGGTCGTGTGCTGCTATGCCCCAACTCTTCAACGATCCACCATCAACCCTCAGGAAGCTGACAACTTCTACGAACTTCTCAACAATGTTGTATTGAAAACAAAGAACCGTGACGAATTATGGATATTAGGAGATTTGAATGCTAAAGTTGGGAGTTCGAGGCCGGGATCTGTCAGCCCTGTTGGATGCTACTCTAAACACACTACATCAAACTCAAATGGATGCAGACTTGTAGAATTTTGCGAGGACAACCGGCTGGTGCTAACCAACACACTGTTCAAGCACAGGATGCAACATCGCTCAACATGGTTTTCTGATGGTTTAGTGCATGCGGATGGAAAGCCTGTGCGGAATATGATAGATTACGTGATAGTAAAACGTTCCACCATGGCCGCGGTTCTAGATGCAAGATCGTTTGGAGGCTTCACCACGCGCTCTGATCATCACCCTGTTATTGCAGTTCTTGGCATCGCACTTTCTAAAGTCCATCCGACCGTCAAACAACAAGACCCATGTTTCAATCGCTACAACCGTCCAACCGTTGAATCGTCGAAACTGTTCTGCGACCGTCTCAAGGAGAAGTTACCTTCTCTGCTTCCACTCTCCGCAAACATCGACAATGACTCCGTGGATAAGGCGTGGCGTGGATTCGTCTGGGCTACGCATGATGCAGCGCAGGATGCATTCGGGAAAGTGCCCACTGGTTCTGCTCCGAAAGCAAGCACGAACCCTCGCGTTGCATCCTTATCCACTGAACAGAAGAATCTGCACTGCCGCATAAACGCTGAACCTGATCCAGAGCAACGTAAAGCTTTAAAGATTGAAAGATCTGCAAAACTCCACGAGATTCGAAGGATACTACAGAAGGAGGGCGAGCAATATTGGCAACGTAAGGCTGTTGAAGTAGATGCATACAATGCATTAATCTGTCGCTTCTGGATGCTGTGCAATCTGCTTCTGATAGAGCTGCTTGGCTCGAAATTGTTAACAGATGCGTTGACCTCATGCAATGAGTGAAATGCGAACTGTCATTATTATTATTATTATTATTATTATTGAAGAACTTTGTCTAGCGGGTGGTTAACAAGCACAGTAACCTCCAGTATGCTGTAGTGATGGCGCAGCTACGCTGCAAAATTACATTAATTTTGTTTTGCTGAGGTGGTCAATCACGTGCCTCCGTGGTTGCAGCAGCAGGGTGTCATATATGCGGAAGAGAATTGACCCATCATTTCTCGACCGATGTCGCCTTTTATCAATGTAACCGCCTGTTGGCCTATTCCGCAATTCAATATTGGCATGTTCTGTTGATCTGTAGGCGTGCTTGGCAATTTTAATAATATCCTGCAATATGGTTCTTTACAATCTGTATCACAATTTGTGGGTTCAGCAATAAAGGATATGACAATATATAATGTATACTGACATGGCCAAACACATCGCGCAAACTCCAATATTGCACACATCCACCGTGAACATGTACATGTACCTGTATTTCTCATGCAGACGCCCTAAACTCTAAAGCCAGTAGTAAAGGACACGCTACACTGTTGAAGCCCTATGTTAGTTACTACCCGTATTTGACAGTTGCCCAGGAACAACGGCTACATAGGCTGTTCAAACGTGCCGCTCGGGCAGTCTGCAAGTCGCCACCGTGGACCAGTAGTAGTACTGCTTCCCTGCTAAATCGAATGCATGTATGTGATCTACAGGTTTCTGTGCACTTGAATATGTTGTGTTTCATCTGGCGATGTTTGCATGATGCATGTAGCACCCTGTTTGAGTCCTTTTTTTGCTGTCGTGCCCTCAACTCGCACTCGGGGAGGCCAAAGCAACTTGCTTGTGGTCCCACCTGCTAGCACTGCTCGTTCTGCTAAGCGCCTAACGCACGCTGGAGCCATTATGTGGAATAGATTGCCACCAGCAGCAAAATGTTCAAATAGGTATTTGGATTTTAAATCTCAAGCCTTGCAGTATATATTATCAGCGACATAGGTTTTCCAATGCTTACTGGATTGATATCTGTTCGTTGCAACCAACCTTCCGTCATTTTTTCCTTTCTCTTTTTCTCTTGTATCTACTTTTTTTTTTTTTTTTTTTTTTTTTTTTTTTTTTTTTCTCCACAATATCCTTTAACATGTTATTCACAGTGGGTCCAATGTTATTAGGCATTTTGCCTGTTTTGATTTCCACTATAAATAAAGTATACAACAACAATGTACATGTACATGCACATGCACCGTGAGTGAATACCAGTACACATGGTACAGCCGTGCAGTGTCCATTGGATTTGTTGTCCGTCTATGAAATGAAATAATTTAATCGGCCCAATTTCATTAAACCCAGCTGTACAATGATTGGGATACACTAAAGATTTAGTTAGGGATCATGCCAGAAGAATGGATGCTGAAAGCTGTGATTGTATTCGACTACGTGCACTGAACTTACATGTAACTTCTACTGTAGTA